>NC_141024.2:68645000-68950000 GCF_052040795.2 Danio rerio | reverse complement strand
AATGACCTCTCTGCTTGAGCTAACAGACTTGCGAAGAGATACTGCATGCTTCCGCTCACATCCAAATGTAGACTCCTTGGCCAAAGTTGAAGGGCTTCACTAGGAAGCTCTGCGTCCTCTCTGCTGTTCTGCTTCCGTAAAATTGGGCAGAAAAGGGACCACTGCATGAATTCATCGAGGGTAGCGTGGCCGAGGGGTCTAAGGCGCTGGAATTAGGCTCCAGTCTCTTCGGAGGCGTGGTTTCGAATCCCACCGCTGCCAGATGTGGTTTTAAACATGGCCAAACTGCTTGAGTGTGTGAACGCTGGAAGTGAAAGAGTAAATTTAAGTCGTCAACTAGTCAGTATAATGTGTTCTTTGAAACTCACGGCAGACTCGTTGGTGTGACAGCAACACATCCCTAAGCTCGAATCTGCTCAGGAGCAAGTGTCTTTCCCACAATTAGATTGCAGCATCTTAACAAAGTCTGCACTGGAAGTCTCTCTTTGCCATTGCTCCTTTTAGCAAGAGCACCCTATTGAAACAGGAACAGTAAAGATTCACAATTAGAGTAGTAATACTCTATAACTGGATTTGAATATAATAACAACAACAATGTGGGGTCTGCTGTGATGGAATCAGTAACTTTCACTCTTTTGTGAAATAACAGTTACCTTGTAATCAGGCTTAAATGCATCGCAGCTGGCTGCCGTAAGGAGAAGACTTTAAATGCCTTGAGGTGTGCTCAAATAGAGACAGAACTGTGGTTGACAGGAAGGCGGGAGTGCTTCCTAAGCTGGTATTAAGGAGGTCTCTTTCTTTGTGGAGGAGCTCCAGCTAGGCATGGCTAAATTGAACTGATTTCCCAGAGCTGTTGTGCTACTTGAAACAAGTTGATGTCGAAACTGCTCAGGGAAAGCAGCTTTGTAAGGTAGCGTGGCCGAGTGGTCTAAGGCGCTGGATTAAGGCTCGAGTCTCTTTGGGGGCGTGGGTTTGAATCCCACCGCTGCCAGGCAGTCCTTTTAGGATGCTTGAGAATGACCTCTCTGCTTGAGCAAACAGACTTGCGAAGAGATACTGCATGCTTCCGCTCACATCCAAATGTAGACTCCTTGGCCAACGTTGAAGGGCTTCACTAGGAAGCTCTGCGTCCTCTCTGCTGTTCTGCTTCCGTAAAATTGGGCAGAAAATGGACCACTGCATGAATTCATCTAGGGTAGCGTGGCCGAGGGGTCTAAGGCGCTGGATTTAGGCTCCAGTCTCTTCGGGGGCGTGGGTTCGAATCCCACCGCTGCCAGGCAGTGCTTTTAGGATGCTTGAGAATGACCTCTCTGCTTGAGCAAACAGACTTGGAAAATGATACTGCATGCTTCTGCTTGGATCGGTCTAATGCGCTGGATTTAGGCTCCTGTCTCTTCGGGGGCGTGGGTTCGAATCCCACAGCTGCCAGATGTGGTTTTAAACACGGCCAAACTGCTTGAGTGTGTGTGTGAGTCTTAGTGAACGCTGGAAATGAGAGAGTACATTTAAGTTGGCAACTAGTCAGTATAATGTGTTCTTTGAAACTCACGGCAGACTTGTCGGTGTGACAGCAACACATCCCCAAGCTCGAATATGCTCAGGAGCAAGTGTCTTTCCCACGATTAGATTGCAGCATCTTAACAAAGTCTGCACTGGAAGTCTCTCTCTGCCATTGCTCCTTTTAGCAAGAGCACACTGTTGAAACAGGAACAGTAAAGATTCACAATTACAGTAGTAATACAGTGGGGAATAAACCAGAGTCAAGAGATGCGTTGATTATGTGAGTCAGTGTTGGTATGACTTTCTGACACAGAGATGAAAATAGCCTCACCATTTACTTTCCTTCACTAAATAAGGTATAGTGATAAAAATGCTGGCTTACTTTGTGTTCCAGAAGACAGGAAATGTTTAAAACCACATGATGGAGAGTAAATGGTAAGCTCATTTTCATATTTAGGGTAAACATCCATTTCATGCTTGCCACTTTAAGCCTTTATACTAAAGTTCACTTTTTTGTTCTTTTTTGAAGACCTGATAGTGCTGAAAGAAGAGACACATCAATGGAATGAAATGGAAGAGAAAAAACAAGAAATAACGACTGATGAAAAACCCACAATCACTAAAAAGACTTTATCACGTGGAAGATCTCGGAAATCCAAGTCTAGGTGTAATTACAGCTGTAAACAGAGTAGAAAGAGTTTCTGTCAAAAGCCAAACCTTGATGTTCACACTAGAAAGAAACCTTACACCTGCAAACAGTGTGGAAAAAGCTTCTATAATACAGGAAACTTAACAGTGCACATGAGAATTCACACTGGAGAGAGGCCGTACACATGGCAACAGTGTGGAAAAAGCTTCTATTCTACAGGAAACTTGGCAGTGCACAGAAGAATTCACTCTGGGAAGAGGCTCTACTCTTGCCCTCAGTGTGGAAAGAGTTGTAAGCAAAATGGCAATCTTGAAACCCACATGAGAACTCACAATGGAGAGAGAAGCTTTATTTGCACACAGTGTAGGAAAGGTTTTTCTCAAAAACAAAACCTTACCATCCACATGAGGATTCACACTGGAGAGAAACCTTACACATGCACAGAGTGTGGTAAAAGTTTCCCACATACAGGCTCACTCAAACACCACATGATAAGTCACACCGGACAGAAGCCGTTTGCATGTGTTCATTGTGGAAAGAGCTTCACAACCAAAGCTAGCCTCATGAACCACATGAATGGTCACACTGGAACCACATGTGATCATTGTGGAAAGAGTGCAAAGACTCCATTAAGCAACACATGAAGACTCACTTAGGAGAGCGTTTTCGATGCAGTGAGTGTGGAAAGGTCTTTAAACATAAAAGAAGCCTCATCAATCACATGAAGCTTCACAATGGAGAGAAAAAATGAGGCCTTGTCCAGCGGAGCTTAAGGCTTTCCCGGGATAGCATCTCGGGACAAGTGTAAACTCTTGAATACATCTCAAGTTACTGGAATGAAACCCTTTGAACCTGAAGATTTAAACTCAATAACTGAAGAGGGGTGAAGATGTACCAGATTGTGAGAGTTTCTACAGGGCTGCAATGAAGCAAAATAACTCTATATGTGTTTCAAGTTATTATGAACTGAGAACCAAATTTGTGCACATTGCACACTGCAATCAAATGATCGGCTCTGAAAAGAGAATTAGAAAGATTAGGGAGGAGAAAATGTTTGGGGAGATGCAGAGAAAACTGTCCTACACCCTTAGATTGTGTTTTTGATCGTTCACACTGTTTGATTTTTACTCCCTTGAACAAACAGATTTGCCTCCAATTTTGGGCTTTTGTCTGCAGTTTCACAAAACTTGTTGGTGAATAAAATTTGGCCGGTGTGAACTTGCAGTGACAGTGAGAGACTGATGCAGACTCCATAAAGCCCTGTTCAGACTACACAATGCCATTTGCCAGTTACCACAGATCAGATTTGTGTCAGATTATGAGATTTTGACTTGATCAAATCTTGATGAGTTGTGGGTAACAAATGAAGACTTTGGTTTCAAAACACAACACATTTATTTTGATGGACCGATTTTAGAAAATAAAAAAGTTTTCCTCATGAAGACAATTAAACTTTCTGTAAACAACTGGTTACCTTTGAAGAGATGTTCATGTGAAAACTCCCACATTACTAAAATAAATCTGTGTATGGGAAGCCCAGTATCTCTATTGTGAATGAGAATATAAGTGATTTGTTAGCTTACATGTTAATTCCAGTACTCAACAGACTATTGAAGCACTTCAGCTATCTATTTATTCAAATTCTATATATATATATATATATATATATATATATATATATATATATATATATATATATATATATATATATATATATATATATATATAATTTGAATGAACAGATAGCTGAAGTGCTTCAGTAATCTGATACTGGGTTTCCCACCTAACATTGCTGTTAGTAATAGTAGTCACACACACACATGTATATATGTATATATATATATATATATATATATATATATATATATATATATATATATATATATATATATATATATATATATACACACACACACATATGTGTGTGTGTGACTACTATTACTAACAGCAATGTTAGGTGGGCAAAATAAAACTGAAAAATGATAGTTTTTTTTAAACTAGTATGGGTCTATAAATCTCATTGTCACCCTTTAAAAGGTTTAAAAACCAACATTTATAAATTTATATATTTATGAATGAAGAATTTTTTGCAAAGCATAAACGGTTATTAACTACTTAATGCTGTGTACAATTTTCTTTAGTCACATTAAATTTAACTTGTTTACTGCAAAAAGGGTTTACATGGATATTGACATGAGACATGAGTATATGCAATTATAGAAAACATGCTCAGTGTTTTCAATATGACTTTCACAAAATTGACAAGTTCTCCTTATTATCAACTTTTAGTCTCAGGAATTCTTTTGATGGATACACATCATTAATCATTTAAACTGAAGTTCTTTAATTTTGGGGAGAATTGAATTTAATTCCTGTGAATTAAAATCTTTAAAAATAAATGAGGTCTGAGCTGATTAGGATGAAGCCTTTGAATAAGAATATTCCTTTAAAACTTATTATTACATTTTGGATCTCTAAAAAATAAAGATGGAAGAGAGAACATTACAGAATAGTGTGAAAGAAAACCTCTGATCAATAC
Organism: Danio rerio; assembly: GCF_052040795.2. Classification (NCBI taxonomy): domain Eukaryota; kingdom Metazoa; phylum Chordata; class Actinopteri; order Cypriniformes; family Danionidae; genus Danio; species Danio rerio. The sequence goes on along the minus strand of NC_141024.2, from coordinate 68,945,312 downwards.
TGTGATGTTTTTAGGGATAATATTAATTATTGTTTTAAACTCTTTAGGGTGACAAGCAAAACCCTGTTTAAAGAATGGGTTGAATAATTTTAATTTAGCAAAAAGATTGTCATTTCAAGTGAAAAAATCAAATGTGATTATAATCTATTTGAACAAGTTACACAGCGTAAACCTCTGCTTGAGGACTCTTAACAGTAAACTGAAGGAAGCCTGTGTTATGGTTTAACTGGTGTCCGTGTTAACTGAGGCTCCCTTTCACTTGTGTAAACTATCCATGTTTGCAGATTGGCAGATTCGTCACTTTTTCACAGTAACATGCCCATACCAAATAAAGATTCTTATTACTTGGTGTCATTGTATCATTGTTGATTTAATATTTGTGTGGCAGAACAGCATTAACCAAAATTGATTTAAAGAAATAATTATAATTGACATCAACTGGATTCGAACCCAAGTCAAAAGGTTCTGAAATCGGTTTTGGTATCTTATCAGTCAACATGTGCCGTGCTTGAATTGTTTCCATGTACTTGCATTTACATGTTTCTATGCACTCTCACGCTGATATTTTCTCAGAATAGCTCTAATATGTTTTATCACAGTTAGTCAAACCGTGATTTTTATAGTTGTAGACTTGTGGAAACCTGTCAACGAAGTCACACACAAGCTGGATATTGTTGATATTTTCCAGTGTGTGTGTTACATTCCGGTTCACTACCAGTGTGTGGTACATTCTACGTCACTTCCGGGGTGTGGTACATTCCCTTTCCAAAGGGAATCTGTAATTGTAAATTTGTTCAGTGTTTTGCGTCATGTTAATTTGTTTTCTAAAATGTAAATTTGTTTCGTCCTTGGTAAAATTGTTTTTCCTGTGTAATTGTGTCTGATGATAAGTAAAGATGTTTTTTAAAATGTAAATTTGTCTCGAGCTTTGTAAAAGTGTTTCAAACTTTGTAATGTTGTTTTGCACTTCCCGGCCACCGTACAAGAGTGCTAGTTAAAAAAACAAAGACTCAAATGATCAATTTAATTATTGAAGCATAAAAATGTCTTCATTTTCTTGTCGGCTTAGTCCCTTTATTAATCTGGGTTCGCCACAGCGGAATGAACCACCAACTTATCCAGCAAGTTTTTACGCAGCGGATGCCCTTCCAGCTGCAACCCATCTCTGGGAAACATCCACACACACACATTTACACACACACTTATACACTATGGACAATTTAGCCTATCCAATTCACCTGTACCACATGTCTTTGGACTGTGGGGGAAACCGGAGCACTCGGATTAAACCCACGCGAATGCAGGGAGAACATGCAAACTCCACACAGAAACGCCAACTGAACCGAGGCTCGAACCAGCAACCTTCTTGCTGTGAGGGGACAGCACTACCTACTGCGCCACTGCTTCGACCAGCATAAATATGTACATAAATAAATCACAATTTTAATGGACAAATAAATAGATATGCTTAAATTGTGTTTTTAAAAGTAATTTAATTAAGCAATAAAACAAAAACATTTAAAATGTATAAATAAATAGACACATTTATTACTGTATTATTATTTAATCCATGTTTTAAAGGCTGATTAATCAAACAGTAAAAATTGTATTAATAAATCACAAAACACATTTTAAACAGCTTTTTAAATAAGCATTCGGCAAATGCTTTTCTCCCTATTTGCTGTTTGGTTTTCTTTTTCTTTTGCCACATGCTTTACTTAAATAAAATCGAAAATAAATCGAGTTTAAAAAATGGCTTGATCTGCTGTAATGAGCTATTGTTCTCCTCTGTTAGGAAAAAAAGACAGTTAACAGTTTTATCTAGATTAAATGACCTTGGTGATAAAGATTTTCTTGGAGATATAAAACAAAATGAACTTCGTATTTTGCCATCAGAGTTGGATTACTATTATACAGAGAAAGCTAAAGGAGCTTTACAATCTAGAGTGAAATGGATAGAGGAGGGGGAGAAAAATTCTTCATACTTTTTTAATTTAGTAAAGCATAGGCAAGCTTCAAAAACTATTAATAAACGTAGCATAAATAACAATGTAAGTGAAGAGAAAACTTTGATTGATGATCACATCTATTCATGTTATTATGTAAATCAAAATTTAATGAGAGTGATTGTGACTTTTTCTTTTCCTTTTCAAAAGATAAAGTTTCTATTATAGATGACAGCTTCCGTGAAATGATGGAATCTGACATTGTTATTTCTGAACTTGATGTTGCTATTTCTAAAATCTCCAATGGAAAATCCCAGGCATACACGGAATTACAGTTGAGTTTTATTAACATTTTTGGCCAGAGATAAGATTTTTAGTTTTTGAAGCACTTAAGGAAATTAAAGACAAAGCAGAACTATCAACTTCTATGAAGCAGAATTTTATCATTTTAGTTCCAAAGCCAAGCAAAGACAAATTATTTTTAGACAATTGGAGACCCATAACTCTTTTGTTCAATGATTTTAAATTGCTTTCTCATCTATTTGCTAATAGACTCAAAAAAGGTGTAGGCAAGATACTTAGTAAAACACAATCAGCTTTCATTAAAGGGAGAAGTATTCAGAATGATAGTTGATATGCTCGATTATAGGTATTTAATTCCTCAGACAAGTTTATTTCTATTTTTAGACTTTTTCAAGGCATTTGATACCCTTCAGCATCCTTTTTTTGTCTTTAGAAAGTCTTTAGAAACTTTTGGGTTTGGTCCGAGCTTTTGTAGGGTAATTTCCATGTTCTATACTGATATATTCAGTAGTAAATCCCTAATCTTCTAGAGTACACTTAAAAAGAGGAATCCATCAAGGATGTTCCATCTCACCTTTTCTTTTTAATATAGCTGTTGAACTAATGTCATTATATTTTAAAAATTCAGAGTACACTTTAGGTATTGATATACTTGGTAGGACTATTAGTTTAAGTCAGTTTGCTGATGACACTCTATTATTCTTAAAAATATGGAGTTGCTCTCTTTACTCTTGACAAAATTTCTGTTTCCTAAAGCTTCTGAATTCCCCTTAAATCTAAGAAAATGTGGAATATTAACTATTCAGAATTGTACTTTAAGAGAATTAGTGGGTATTCTAGTAAAAGAGGAAGTTAAATACTTGGGAGTTACCATCTTCAAAATTCTGTTAATAGAGAATGTGCAAATGTTAATATTAAAATGGAAAGGATTGGAAAAATCCCTAAATCATTGGCTAGTATAGGAGAATTTCTGATGCATATAGAGGAACTTTTATTATGTAATCACTATATAATCTGCCACTATTAAAATATAGATTACTATTAAAATGCAGAGGAAAACACAGAGGCATGCAGGGCCTTATAATTGAGGGCCTTACGGCCTTGAGACATGGCAGGTTATGCGGTGAAGTGAGAACATTCAGACCGCATATGCAATACATTTAGACAAAAGTATGTATTGACCAAGACAAAAACAACCCTCGACAAAATAGCATACATAAGGAGAATCATTTAGAAAGTATGGATCAACATGATCATGTGCAAACACATGATTGTAAGCACATGCCATATGACCTTAAGATATGTAAAAACAGAAAAACATACAGCCAATAATTAAAAAGCTAGGATACTATTGGAGCCGGGAAATTGCGTGATGCTATACGACATGTCATGATGACTATGGGAAAAAACTATATAAACTAAGTTTTTGAACATTGGGAGGAGAGAGATCGATCGACCAACTCTGCTGTAACAATAAACTGCTTCAACTTGAGAACTTCGAAGACCTCAGCCTCTTTTTTGAAACTTAGAAGATGTTTGTCGAGATCCAGCGCAACTTTCCACAACACTAGCTAGAGACCTTTCCATATTGGGTAAAATTCTTTTGACTGGGATTATTTAAAATTATATATTTAACCTATCCTTTATATACTCCTCCAAAAAATAGTTAAATCTATAAATTCAATATTATTTAAATTTATTTGGAAAAAAAAAATCACATTTACGTAAGAATCATATGGTCAAAGAGTATGAATATGGAGGTTTAAAAGCAATCGATTTTGAATGTCTTCATGGCACTTTTAGAGTTAAATGATTGAAGGAGTGTTTAGCTAAACCTTATTTAATATGGCATCATATCCCAAATAATTTGTTTAAAAAAATGGTGGCCTTGAATTTGTATTAAGATATGATTATGATTGTTCAAAACTTCCTTTGAAGCTATCTAATTTTATAAGCAAGCACTACTTTTTTGGAAAATTATATTTACCTATAATTTTCCCCTCATAAATCCACTCTTTGGAATAATAGGGCTGTTAATATTAACAGAAAATCATTGTTTAAAAGTGACTGGTACAATAAAGGCATTTTATTTATTAATGATTTGTTAGACAAAAATGGACTGCTAATATCTCATAACAGATTATTAAATAAATATAGAGTTAAAATCACAGATAAAGGTTATATTGAAATTTGTGAGGCTAAACACCTATTGCTTTGTTTAGGTTAATTCAAAGTAATTATTTTGATCCCCTTGTACACTTGTAACTTTTCTTCCGTCTTTAAAAATATCAGTGTTGATATTTTTGATAGTAAGTATAACAACAAGCTTATTTACAACATGCCTTATAATGGGTGATTTTAAGTGTTATCATCTAGGAGTTGTTAAACCCTTAGTAGAGGACAAAGCTTTTACCTTTTCTCTTAAATATCCTGTAGCACCTGAGGTTAAGTAAACTCATTACAGAATTTTATTCAGGGTATACCATGTAAAGGAGTTTCTTCAAAAAAGATTTAACTTTGATGTTGACAAGTGTAGATCTGCTCCAGAAACACTCGATCACTTATGTTTTTCTTGTGAATTTACTTTTAAATTCTGGTTTGACATCCATACTTGGCTTTCATTAAAGATGATTTCAGTCCCCCCTATTGTTCTAGAAGATATTTTATTTTACAAAGCTGATTTACATTGTTCTTTCTCTGATGTTGTGAACTTTATTTTACTAATGGGTAAATATCAAACTCATTGCTGTAAGTGGAAAAAGTGCAGACCCTCTTTAAGATGTTTTCTTTCTGAGGTAAAGAAATTGGCTCAAAGCCTCAAATATTTCAGAAACCAAAGTAAAATAACTGAAGCTCTCTGTACTTAATTTTCATAATATTTATTGTTAGAATATTTTGTTTGTCCTTTGATGTAGATCTTTTGTACTGCTCCTTGCTCCTTGTTGCAGTGGTAACATTTTTAATTTAATTTATATATTTGTAATGGTAAATATGCCTTGCGATGTTGATTGTTCTGTCTTGTGATGTAAACTTTTTGCAACAATAAAAACGAAAAAAAAAAAACACTTATTCTTAGTGGATTAAACAAGTTTTTCAAAATTGTGTAAAAATGTTTGGATTAAAAGTTTTGATCAACTTCAAATACTGAATGTCTGTGTATTTGAAAGAGAGAGAGCAGATATGTTATGTGAAATGTGAAAAGGAGTGTGAAATTTGTCATGTCCTGACTGCAACAGTAAGTGGCAAAAAAGCTGAACAAAAAAGACTTTTATTTTGGCGTGTTGTGTGACGTCATAAGGCTGCGCCGCTTCCGCGCTGCGGTTCAACTGGAGGAAGGTTTGTTTCACAACTTTACACAAATATAAACCGATTGATTAAAGTTTCAGGTTTTCCTTTCGATATTATATACCTGCGGTTGACTATTATTTTAATCCTTTATACAACGAAGTAGTACTTCTAATATAAGTATACAATTTTATATATATATATATATATATATATATATATATATATATATATATATATATATATATATATATATATATATAAAATAAATGGAGTACTAGTTTTTATCAGGTCATTTGTTTGTGGCTTTTGTTTCTTGCTCAGACTTACCTGATTTTTTTTTGTTAATCACTCTCATATAAAGGAACTGTTGAAGCAAGTGTTGAAGAGAAGTTATTTTGTTTCTGTTCATTGTTTTGTTAATTTTAAACAGAATAAAGTGTCCAAACACAGAGAAAAACTCCTGCTGAAGCGACTGATCTCCACACTGTTATAAAGATGGCGTTTATTAAAGAGGAGAGTGAAGATGTGAAGATTGAAGAAACATTCACAGAGAAAAAGGAAGATCTGCAGGAACAAACAAGTTAGTTTTTATTCAGATATATTTTAATAAGAATACTAAATTAAATCCATGTTGCAGCCTTGAGTGTGCTGCCTAGTTCTCCTAAATGCACATAAGCTCTTATTTAAAGACAGGAATGAGTTTCTTTTGTTACTTGTTCTCATGTCTTTTGTCATTATGTATTATTAGTCTCCCATTTTCTCTACCTTCTTAAGGTTATTGCTTTTCTTGTTCTCCTACTGTGTGTAAAGCGTCCTTGAGCACTGTCGCTATATAAAATAAATAAAAACAATAAATTAATAAAAAGTTAAACTGAGCTGACGATATTTGACCTACAGTATTCTCATAGAAGATATCTGCTATTACAGTGACAGTGTTGGCTTGGTACTTTCCATTTGCATATGTCAGGTTGATCACAATTCCCTTTTTTTCATCGACTTCTTTATAGGTTTAAATTTGTTTCTAGTAGTTGTTACTAGTTCTCACAGATTGTATCAGAGTTAGAATTAAATCTTTATTATAATAACTAATTATCAGGGCTATTGTATTTAAACAGGGTTTCTGCGGAGACTTAAAATGTCTTAAATTCCAAAATCTAAAATTTGCCCCTAAAAAGTCTTAAATTTACTGAAACGTTATGCTGTAGGTCTTAAAGCTTTTTTAAACAAGTCTTCATTTCCCTGTGTTCATGTTTTGTTACCCAATTTGGTCAAAACCCATACAATCACCAACAATCCATCTCAATAAAACTTTCAACTTTTATTTAAAAAAAGGTCATTTTAACTCTGTTTATCATAATGGTAAAGACTGCTGAGGATATCCACCTGGACAGATTGTTGTGAATGGATTTAGTTTATTATAGTTTTTAAAACTTTTAAAACATTTGTTAATTAGTTTTTATTTAAAAGAAAGTTTATTTTGGAAAAAAGTGTGTTGATCCAAGTCGAGCTCTCTTGTTTTTACACAATATTTAAGATATTTTGCTAAGAAATATCTAAAATATTTTAATGTTATTATTAGTTTTGATTTATTATTGTATTATTAAATATTTTATATAAAAAATATTTTTTGATAGGACAAATAAAAATCTTTTTCTTCTGGGGCAATTGAAAAATTCCTTGGTCTAAAATTTCATTCATAATGGTCTTAAAAATGTCTTTAAAAGTCTTAAATTTTACTTTGTGACACCTGTAGAAACCCTGATTTAAAGTATGTCAGAAAATGTGGATGACTCTAATTTTAAATATGCTGAATGAAATGGACACTAAAATAATTAATTATTATAAAACATTGTACAGTTTTTTAAATTATATGATGTTGCTGTGGGACAACATGACGCAAAATAAACAAATTATAGTGGAACAATAATGTTTAGCATTGCACTGACTACAACTGGCCAACAAACTAGTCTAAAAATGACTTTTGCTGTGTAAGAAATGGATTACAGCATGCTGATGATATGCAAACGTTTGAGTGTAAAGTTCATCAGTATTGACCATATTCTTCACGTACCAGCAGGTGCCGCTATTGGAATCTTTTTGCTTTTTAAAGAATACATTTTTAGATCCTTAAAACAGTGTAATGCTGCTTGTCTTTGATCTTGTGGGGGAAACCGGAGCACCCAGAGAAAACCCACGCCAGCTCGGGGAGTACATGCAAACTCCACTCAGAAATGCCAACTGATCCAGCCGAGGCTCGAACCAGCAACCTTATTGCTGTGAGGCGACAGCACCACCTACTGTGCCTCCTCGTCGCCCGACAACACTGATTTATTTGCATATTTTTATGCAATATTCCAGTTTTGCAAATAAATTTAATTGGCATTTTTGGATGGAAACAGCTGTAAGGTTTGGAGCTTACGCTGCTTTTCTGAACAAATAGTCGGAAACAGAAAGCAGTTGAAGGATGGCGTGTTTAAATCCATTATTTATCTGACTCTATTGTAATTAATCTGACTCCGTCAAAGTTGTTATTATCATTGATAAAGAGAAAGAATCTCAAAGCTTAAAGCAGGTAAAGTTGTTTATTAAGTTACATGTTTGAATATACAGACAGTAGAATGAAACAAACTAACATACTGTATAAAGAAATTAGCTGTACGTGCACTGCTGAGCAACAAAGACAGTGAAACTGCCTTTGTTATCAAATGAGGCTACGTAGCCGTATGAGGGAAATGCAGAGTAAAAGCCATTCTCCCAAATCAACACTTACCGTTCCTTATTATACCCTGAGCAAAGCATTGTCAGACATGAGTGAAAATCAACCCCCAAAACGAACTGAACATGAGAGCACAGCAGAGGAGATAAAGTGGGTGAGAACATTAACATACTCTCCTCAAGCCATGACTCAACAATAGTAAATATATTGAAATACAAGCAATCAATGTCTCTGTTGATTTTATCACTACAATGCTTAAGTCATAAACTGTCAAATGACACCAAACATGATAAAGCTATTTGAAGGAGGATCACAAGCAGAAGAATTGTGTATGGTGAAAAGCACATGGTTACTGCAAGCAAATGGCAGAGATGTGTACTGGAGCTGTGATCAACTCTACCAAGCCAGGAGGACCCATTCCATGCTTGCAATGTCTCACAAGTTTTTGATTAGCATAGAAGGAATATATAATAGAAGAATATATAATTTTTCTCATCCTGCTTACCCATTACCTACATTTCAGTCACACAAAGAACAAAGTCACGTACGAGAAAGACTTGTTCTTCTTTAATTAATAACTAGCTTAAATTCACAGACCTTCAACAGAGACATGCAAGTAGAATGTAAGTAGATTAATTGGATTATTACTCTTCTAAAAACTGTTTTAGTACTGCTTACATTCCTATTATTCAACTATTTTAATTGATTTTTCCAAAGTCTTCAATTGTTCCACAACACACATATTGAACAACAAATTAACATGGTAAATAGCTACAGACATACACCCCATAAAGAAAAAGGGTGAAAGATAAAAATAAATTAATTAATAAAAATAGATCAAATAAATTAGGAAACTAGGGATAAACTCTCACCAAGGATATAATAACCTCTGAGCGTTCAATGTAGGAGAGGAAAGGCTGCCAATTCTCTAAAACTTTTTTGTAGAGTCTCGGATGATGTACTTAAAGTGCTCGAGTTTAAGATGTGATAACAATTCTAATATCCAATGTTTGTGGGATGGTGGGTTTGTTTTTTCCATCTTAGGAGAATCAGGCGTCTGGCCAATAAAGAAGAAAAGGCAATGATCTCTATTACATATAGATGAAAATGATCTAAAAATATTGGCCCAAAATTTATGTAATCTAGGGCATCACCAGAACATCAGATCTGCTGGCTTCAAACCACATCTGGGGCAAGATGAATCTGACCCTGGATACATTTTTGCCAGCTTGCTCCTAGATAGGTGAAGCCTAAGAACCACCTTAAACTGAAGAAGACCATGTCTAATACATACAGGGGATGAGTGTACCAGTTCTATGGCATATTGCCAGGCTGTATCTGATATTTCTAGTCCCAGTCTGTCTTCCCATTTTTGTTTTATACAATTTAGGCAAGGGGAGGCAGTTCTTTAGACCACTTCATATAACATGGACATCATACCCCTTTGATATGAGTCCATATTTACCAATTCATCTATCCAACATGCTTATGGTTGGTTCAGTGAAGGAGAGAAGTTTTTTTTAACGAAACTATGGACTTAAAAGTACCTAAAAAAATTGTCTCCAAAACAAGAGCTTCATCAAATACCTTGCACAACAGTGGTGTTAGCTTGGCAGTAAACTTCTTATAAAACTCGGCCGGAAGCCATCAGGGCCTGGTGCTTTTCCGGTTTTCAATTTTTTAATTGCATTTTCAATTTCAGAAGGTGTTATTTTTATTCTAATGCCAACTGATCTGAATCACAAAGGTATGGCAATTCTAAATAATTGAAAAAGCTCTCAATACGTCCAATTTCGTTTACCTCAGAGCTGCAAAGGGTTTTATAAAAGTGTTTAAATTGATCATTAATTCCCTGTTAATCAGTAATAATACTGCCGTCTTCCTTACTAACTGCTGCTATAAAACCAGCTGCTGAGGATTGTTTCAGTTGGTAACACAATAACCTGGCAGCTCGTTCACCATGTTCATAATGTATCTAGCGTGATCTTATGTGGAGATCCTTTGCATTTTCACTGGTCAGGGAGTCATATTCCGCTTGCAGAAGAAGTCTTTTCTAATGGAGCTCTTCGGAAGGTGATGTTGAGTGTAGCTGATCAATTGTATTATTTAATTCATAATCTCTGTAAGCCGTTTTGACATTCTTTTATTTGCGCTAGCTTGATATTAAATAATCTGTCCTTTTATAAATGCTTTCAGAGTATACCATAGGATGCTCAAACTTATCTCTGGGGATTCGTTTATCTCAAGGAAGAAATAAATTTAAGCATCAATAACTTTTACAAAATCGTCGTCTGCCAAGAGTCTTGAGTTAAACCGCCATGTATGTTGGAGGATTCCATTGCCTGAAAACATAGCTTTAGAGAGACTGGACAATGTTCCGAAATAACAATACTACCATACTCTACTGCTGACATTAATGCCCCATTCACACGGGGCTTCAGCGTCAACGCTTGACAGAGGGCGTGTCTGAAGTTGGGGCTGACGTGATCGTCATAGCAGCGTTAGCCAATGAATTTAGTCAGCAATAGGCCACAGTCTGAGCTGGTGTATTTGCATACAGCGATCTGTTGGCTGATGCTTCCATCGCCGCTTGAAAAGTTGATCAAGTCCCAACTTTTGCAGCGAACAATGCCTCTGAAGCAGCGTCGACGAATCCACAATGAAGTTCGGCATTGCCTGACGTCACCCATTCAAAGTGAACGGGAAGCGTTGACGCTGATGCCCCTTGTGAATAGGGCGTAAGGGACGTAACTGCTTGTCCAGGAGAAAATGGTCAATCCTGGAATAGGTTTGATGCACAGGTGAATAAAATTCAGGAGGTTCGCCTCCTAAAATTAAATTGTGTGTGTCAAGACTAGGCAAAATTGAAAATAAATCAATGAAAATGTGTACATTGTCCCAATTAGGAGCATACACATAGGCCAGGACCACAGACATGTTAAAAGTTTGGATTATTATGTATCTGCCATTTTTATCCAGCACATTTGACTCGATGACAAACTGTACATTCTTATGTATGAGTTAAGGGTGGAGCCGAACCCGAATACGGTATTCGGAAAGGCACGAATAGCGTGTTTTTACGAATACTTGATTCGAACAAATACTTGAAAAATTATTTGTATTTGGGAGCAAGAAAAACACTATATCAAAAAGCAGCGTTTCCTCATGAGACCACAGTGTAAGCCCGCGTGAGAGAGAGAGAGGGAGAGAGAGAGACACGCTCAGTGCAAAACGCGCCAAAGCCCGAAACTGAAAGTGAGACGTGACTTTTAAGGGGCTGTTTCATATGGATTTATTAACCATTCTTACTGTTCAGTGATCGCAAACTGCCGTAGTTTAAAGACGCAAACCTCTCACTGCACGTCAGCTGCACGCCTTCAGCAGACCTCCTCGTTCCTGCAGCACGAGAGCTTTATGATTGTTTATGCGCGCCAAAAGTGGCGGATCTGTCCGGTAAAATATCTGACTGCGTGTCACCGCATCCCTAAGGACTGTTTGGCGAAATATTTGACTGCATGTCACTGCATAACAAACGACTGAAAGGATATAACTAGAGAACTCTCCACTGTGCTACTGGGTGAGAAGCATATGGCAAGCCGTTTTAGCATTTAAACCTTGTTCAGACTATCCATAAATATATTTAGAGATATCTCTAATTATATTTTGACTTGTCATAATTATAATTCGACTAGTCAGATTGGAAATATCTGCAAATATATTATGACTGACTAGTCATATTCCTCCATTGACTTCCATTGAAAAATATTTGCAGATATCTCTAAATAAACAAACAAACAAACTTTGTGTCTGTTTTGTGGCAGGCAGATGATAATAGCAGGACTGTATCTTTTAGTATTATATAGAATACTTTTGTTCTGCCAGATCTCCCAGGCAGGGTTTATTTAGATTTATTTAGTTAATATTATTTTTTGGAATTCTGTGCATTGGAAAGAAGTTCTTTCAGAAGAAGAACAGTTTTTTGAAATATTATTTGTTTTTATTCTGTCTATTTAGTGTCCTTCAACAAGAACGGTGGTGGTGGGGTTCATAATATTCACAATGGTATTTTATTAGTTGTTGGTTTAACCATGGATGAGATAATGGCTTCTATGTTATTTTCTTATCAATGACATTTCTTATCACATGTTCAAAAACAACAGCCAATATTGCATATCTATAATTTATATAATGGGTATAATTAAACAATACTTTCACTATAACGTAAATTAGAAGTGTAATAGAAAAAATATATATTTTTGCGCCATTTTGAATTTTACTCGAATACAAATACAAATACTTTTCCCCCCTCAACAAATACAAATACCGGCTGCTCCGCACATCCCTAGTATGAGTACAGCAACGACCCTACTTTTGCTATTGAAGTTTGAATAATATATTTGTGTATAGCCTCCTCTAAGTTTAGAATAGTCATTTTTCAACAGATGTGTCTCCTGTAAATATACAATATCGGATTTGAACTGTTTTTAACTGATTTTAATTGTTTCGTTTTATTGGGTGATTTAGCCTCCGCACATTTCAACTGGTAAAGTTTGTCTTTAGTCCACCCATTTTATGGGCTGTTGAAAACATTTTTCAGAAGCATCCGAAGCACCCGAAAGGTATCTGTGGGTTTTGTATGTAGGGGTATATATAAATGTTGCTATAATAAAGGCCAATGAAGAAAAAATGGCCATGAATATCAGATCACTGTGCTATGATGAGTGAAAAGCTTAGGTGCTGGCTCTAGACAGTACAAAATACAGACAGTGCAAATATAATGACAGTGCAAAATACAGATAGTACAAAATAATTTGGCAGCATTATAATTGTTGACAGCGATATGTATAATGAATATGTGTACCCATAGTTGTAGGCAGTATTGTTTTAGGTATGTATTGGTTAAAGTGCAGTGCATGCTACATATACATGGTGTGCAGTGAGGGGTATTAAGTGTTCATCAGCCTGATAGTCTGAGGGAAGAAGCTTTCCTTTAGTCGGCTGGTGCGTGACTGGATGCTGCAGAACCATTTGCCTAAGGGTAGCAGAGAGAAAAGTCTATGGCTTGGGTGGCTGGAGTCGCTTATAATTCACTTGGCTTTCCTCATGCACCGCCTGGTGATGTCGTGATGGGAGGGAAGCTCACCTCCTACTACGCGTCCAGCAGTTCACACAATTCTATGTAGGCCTTTGCGATTGCTGCTGGTGCTATTTCCATACCAGGTGGTGATACAGCCACACAGGATGCTCTCCACAGTGCAGGTGTAGAACGAGCGGAGGATGTGAGGGCTTATTCCAAACCTCCTGAGACGCCTGAGGAAGAAGAGGCGTTGTTGTGCCTTCCTTCCACTGCGTCTGTGTGAGCAGTCCATGTCAAATCCTTAGCAATGTGTACTCCAAGAAACTTAAAAACGCTGACTCTCTCCACTGGTGTCCCGTTGATGGTGATGGGGGTGTGTTCTCTCTTCTCCCAGCTCCTTGGTTTTGCTGATGTTGAGTGAGAGGTGGTTTTCCTCACACCACTGAGTCAGAGTGTAAACCTCCTCTCTGTAGGCCATCTCATCATTATCTGTGATTAGGCCCACCACTGTTGTGTCATCAGCAAATTTAACGATGACGTTGGAGCTGTGTTTGGCTGTACAGTCGCGTGTGTACAGGGAGTACAGGAGTGGACTGAGAACACAGCTCTGTGGATTATCAGTGTGGATCAGGTCATGTTGTTCATTCTGACCACCTGGCGTCTGCTTGACAGGAAGTCCAGGATACATTTGCACAGAGAGCTGTGTAGACCCAGAGCTTGGAGCTTCACCACTAGTTTGGCAGGCACTATAGTGTTGAATACTGAGCTGTAGTCCACAAACAGCATTCTCACATATGTGTTTTTGTTTTCCAGGTGAGACAGAGCAGTGTGCAAGGTGAAAGTTATTGCAACATCAGTGGAGCGATTATTCCTGTAAGCAAATTGCAGAGGGTCAGTGTGAGCAGGCAGTACAGAGCAGATGTGCTTTTTAAACAGCTTCTCAAAGCACTTGCTGAAGATGGGTGTCAGAGCAACTGGACGCCAGTCATTTAAGCATGTGGTTTTAGATTATTTCAGTATGGGCACTATAGTAGCTGTCTTAAAGCATGTGGGAACCACAGACAGAGAGAGCGAGAGGTTAACGATGTCCGTGAAAACCCCCGCTAGCTGGTGTGTGCATGCTTTAAGTACACGTCCAGGGATGCCATCTGGGCCATAGCTTTCCGGATGTTCCGGAAAGATCTCGTTACGTCTGCTACAGAAACAGAGTGTGCTGGCGGTTTTTGTATCGGCCGCGGGAGCGCACAGTGTGTGGGTGCTGTCCTGGGCTTTAAAGCAGGTGTAGAACGAGTTGAGCTCGTCCGGGAGAGATGCAGAAATGTTTACAGTGGCGGGTTTGTCACTTTTAAAGTTTGTGATGTAATTAAGTCCCTGCCACATACTCCTCCCCTCTACCTTGTACCTCTGTATTGATGTTTTGCTGCTTTGATAGTTTACCTGAGGTTGTAGTTTGCTTGTTTTTGTTCCTCAGCATTTCTGGATTTATAGGCGGAGGTTCACACTGATAGGGCTGTTCGAACTTCGCCATCAATCCATGGTTTTGGGTTGGGGTAGATACGAACAGTTTTTGTTGGGACCATGTCTTCTATACACTTTCTGATGAAGCATGTAACGGTGTCTTGAGTAAACTTTAATGTCGTCATCAGAAGCTGCCCGGAACATCTCCCAGTCCACATGATCAAAACATTTTTGAAGTATGGAACTCGATTGGTCCGTCCAGCTTTGAAACGTCTTGAGGGTGGGTGGTTCCCGTTTCAGTTTCTGTCTGTAAGCAGGCAAGAGCAGAACAAAAGAGTCATCTGATTTGCTTAGCGGTGGGCGGGGGAGGAATTTGTTGGCGTCCCGGAACGGAGAATAGCAGTGGTCCAAAATTCGGTCACCACGCATGTTTGTGGTGATATGGTGATAGTATTTTGGAGTGATTTTCCTGAGATTGGCATTGTTAAAGTCCCCTGTAACAATAAACGCTGCCTCTGGGTGTGTGGTTTCCTGCTCGCTTATGCTCCCATTCAGTTCCCTAAGCGCCTGCTCTGTGTTGGCTTGAGGGGGGATGCAAACATCTGTAATTATAACAGCTGTGACCTCTCTTGGTGGCCAGTGTGGTTGGCACCGAAGCATAAGGTATTCCAGATCAGGAGGACAAAATGATCTAACTGGATGTATGTTTCTCTTATCTCACCATGAGTTAATAAAGAAACAAACACCTCCTTCTTTGCTTTCCCCTGTCGGTTCTTTCATTCTATCCACAGTATCTTATCCATAGTATTCTATCCATAGTATTCCCTGTCTGCTAAACAAATGTTAGAAAAACATTTTGTTGTAATTATGAATATATAATTTGTTGCTCTTGGTTGTGTAAATTGCTTCCTTGTCCTCATTTGTAAGTCGCTTTGGATAAAAGCGTCTGCTAAATGACTAAATGTAAATGAATATATACAAATAAAAATAGGCCATTGTTACGACCCCCTCGTTCGAGTTGCAACATAAAAGAGCTCAGACAACAAAAAAATTATATATGCAACTTATTTAATATACACAACTAATAAAACAACAAATCAAGAAACAAACAAATGTCTAGGGGAAAATGAAGAAAATAACTAACTTTAGCTACACATATAAATAATGCCAAACAAAACCATAATGTTGCCAAAATAAAGAGATGGTCTTGATGCGAGGATGGCCAGTAGCCACACTATCCTACAGAAGCTAGCTCACTTTCGCATTTATATGCTTTGAACCAATTGGGGAGTAACCATGGCACCTTATCAGGATCTGCCACATCCAAACTAGAATACCAGGGTCGTCACACCATTTACACCTTTCAAATCTGTGTCTTATCAATGTGACCAAAATTACTTTTATGATCAATTATGTAAGAAACTCTGAAAACTAGACTGACACCGTTTCAATTTACAATGACTTCTATGTTAGGCGACTATGACACAATTTACATTGTAAAAGCAGTAGATAAATAAAGATGAATTTAATCTGCTTAAATGTGTACATGTTAATGACTGAACAAAATATGATCCGATTTTATTTTACATTTAACATGCATCAAAATAAGTGTGTGTAGCCAATGTTTCCAGTGTCTTTTTACTTTTCAGCTTTTGATGAGAGATTTTTAGACTTGATGAAAACTAATCTTTTATTTATTTATTTCAGACCTAATTGAAGAGAATGAGAGGAAAGAGGAGGAACATCATGTCAAAATTGAGGAAAAAACTCATTTACAGACTGATGGTATTTTGAAAAGGAGAGACAAGAATTGTTTCACCTGTACTCAGTGTGGAAAGATTTTGGCAAGCAAAAGCAAACTTAAGATTCACATGATAATCCACACTGGAGAGAAACCATTCACGTGCACTCAGTGTAGGAGGAGTTTCAACCGCTCATCACACCTTAATCACCACATGAGGATCCACACTGGAGAGAAACCATTTACTTGCACTCAGTGTGGGAAGAGTTTCAACCGCTCATAAAACCTTGATCAACACATAAGGATCCACACTGGAGAGAAACCAATAACGTGCACTCTGTGTGGGAAGAGTTTTCGCCAATCATCATCCCTTTCTAAACACATGAGGACCCACACTGGAGAGAAACCATTTACTTGCACTCAGTGTGGGAAGAGTTTCAGCCAATCATCAAATTTTAATCTACACATGAGGATCCACACTGGAGAGAAACCATTTACGTGCACTCAGTGTGGGAAGAGTTTCCGCCAAGCATCATCACTTAATAAACACATGAGGACCCACACTGGAGAGAAACCATTTACTTGCACTCAGTGTGGGAAGAGTTTCAACCGCTCATCACACCTTAATCAACACATAAGGATCCACACTGGAGAGAAACCAATAACGTGCACTCAGTGTGGAAAGAGTTTTCGCCAATCATCATCCCTTTATAAACACATGAGGATCCACACTGGAGAGAAACCATTCACATGCACTCAGTGTGGGAAGAGTTTCAGCCAATCATCAAACTTTAATCTACACATGAGGATCCACACTGGAGAGAAACCAATAACGTGCACTCAGTGTGGGAAAAGTTTTCACCAATCATCATCCCTTTATAAACACATGAGGATCCACACTGGAGAGAAACCATTCACATGCACTTAGTGTGGGAAAAGTTTCCGCCAAGCATCATCACTTAATAAACACATGAGGATCCACACTGGAGAGAAACCATTCACTTGCACTCAGTGTGGGAGGAGTTTCAACCGCTCATCACACCTTAATCACCACATGAGGATCCACACTGGAGAGAAACCATTTACTTGCACTCAGTGTGGGAAGAGTTTCAACCGCTCATCAAACCTTGATCAACACATAAGGATCCACACTGGAGAGAAACCAATAACGTGCACTCTGTGTGGGAAGAGTTTTCGCCAATCATCATCCCTTTCTAAACACATGAGGACCCACACTGGAGAGAAACCATTTACTTGCACTCAGTGTGGGAAGAGTTTCAGCCAATCATCAAACTTTAATCTACACATGAGGATCCACACTGGAGAGAAACCATTTACGTGCACTCAGTGTGGGAAGAGTTTCCGCCAAGCATCATCACTTAATAAACACATGAGGACCCACACTGGAGAGAAACCATTTACTTGCACTCAGTGTGGGAAGAGTTTCAACCGCTCATCACACCTTAATCAACACATAAGGATCCACACTGGAGAGAAACCAATAACGTGCACTCAGTGTGGGAAGAGTTTTCGCCAATCATCATCCCTTTATAAACACATGAGGATCCACACTGGAGAGAAACCATTCACTTGCTCTTAATTAAATTCAATTCAGCTTTATTTGTATAGCGCTTTTACAATGTAGATTGTGTCAAAGCAGCTTCACATAAATGGTCATAATTAATTGGATCAGGGTAGTTCAGTTTTTAGTGTTTAAGTTCAGTTCAGCTCAGTTCAGTGTGGTTTAAATCATTACTGAGAGTCCAAACACTGAAGAGCAAATCCATTGATGCATAGCTCTACCGATCCTGAACCATGCAAGCCAGTGGTGACAGCGGAGAGGGAAAAAAAAAAAACTTTACTGATAGGAGTGAAGAAAAAAAACCTTGAGAGAAACCAGACACAGTTGGGCACGACCATTTTCA
This sequence comes from Danio rerio, assembly GCF_052040795.2. NCBI lineage: Eukaryota > Metazoa > Chordata > Actinopteri > Cypriniformes > Danionidae > Danio > Danio rerio. The sequence goes on along the minus strand of NC_141024.2, from coordinate 68,926,858 downwards.
TCTCTTTGCTGGCCAAAAGTCTTGTGCAGAGCTGCAGTCTCAGCAGTGGAGGCTGGAAGATGGCCTCAGCGAAGACTCGTCTGTCCCTGGAGCATCACTGGAATCAGTCTCATGTTCTCCACTCCCCACGACCACCAGCGCAGCAGCAGCTCAGGATACGGCCTGGTCCCGGATATGGAAACCTTGGGATCATCTTGTCGCTGGTCTTAGATCCAATCAGTGACTCCGCATAATCTGAGGACCTCGGGATGAGTATCCCCAGGTGGAAATGAAGAAAAAAAAAGAATAATTAGCGTAGCTGCTGTTCATAGTGTATATAAGCAAGATGTAGAAACTTGTGTGGAAACCTGCTAAGTGATGCATTGAGTGTATGCTTTACTAAACAGATAGGTCTTTAATCTAGTTTTGAACTGACAGAGTGTGTCTGAGCCTCGGATGTTATCAGGGAGGCTATTCCAGAGTTTAGGAGCCATAAATGAAAAGGCTCGACCTTCTTTACTCGACTTTGCTATTCTAGGTACTACCAGAACCCCGGAGTTTTGAGATCTTAAAGAGCGAGTTGGATTGTAGAGAGACAGAAGATAAACAGGAGCTAGATTATTTAGAGCTTTATAGGTGAGAATTACTATTTTAAATTTAATACAAAACTTAACAGGCAGCCAGTGTAATGAGGATAAAATTGGGGTCTGTGGTCACACCGGACTTTTCTCTCCATAGACTTCCATTCATACGCACGCAAATGTGTCAGACTGGAAACATAAGTTTGTGCGTCAAGTTTCGCAATTCACTGCCTTGCAAGGTTCAAGCTTGGTGAACTTTGACCTTGGAAATTACATCACTTGACTATGTAAGACCCACACTGGAGAGAAACCATTCACATGCACTCAGTGTTGGAAGAGATTCAACCGATCAGCAAACCTTAATAAACACATGAAAATCCACACTGATGTGAAAGAGTATATGCGCTTTGAGTGTGAGAAGACTTATTACAGCTCCAAAATTGAAACTGCACCAGACAATTTACTCTGGAGAGACCGTACAAGTGTTCACACTGTGACAAGAGGTTTAATCAGTTAACACATCTGAAAACAACAGGATTCACACTGGAGAGAAACCGTACAGATCTGATCAGTGTCTACAGAGTTTTAATCTTTCGGCGCAGCTTAAGAAACACATAGACAAAAAAGTTGCACACATGACATGAATGCAGCAAAACATTTTCTCTGTGCACTGGATGTTTCATGTCTGAATAATGTTTGAAAAGGCTGAGTGACGATATACTGTTTTCCAACACTCCTACACTGCAGTAGGTCGGGTTGTAAATGTGTTCCGCTTCTCGCGTTTACCGTAAACACCGTGGTGGTGGCTGAAAGAAGAACTGTCATAAACATCTGGCCAACAGCTCCTCTGCAGCTTAAAATCTCTTTGCAAGTGATTGTACCAGTGCAGATAAATTTGTACTCTCTCCAGTGTATTCATGTAGCTAGTGTTGTTTTAGATGATGTTCACTGTCTGACTCCCTGAATGAGAGACATCACTGGGAAGACACCGCACATCAAAGAAGGTGGAGCTCTAGGACGCTTAGTTTGCAGTATACCAGGGCCTCAAGTTTTAAAAGCCCATTCAATTGTCCTGTGTTGCAGCTTTTATTAGTGAAGTTTCTTTACTTTTAGATTCTAGATTTTTTCTAGTTTACTGCATTTACTTTGAGTAGAATACAAACTTGATGAATATTTTATGATTTAGGCAGAGCGACAGGTATTAAGTTTTACAATATGAATACACTGTGATGATCCCAAGACTCCAGATTAGAGCATGTGGTAAATTCTGATTGGATGCCTGCATTACTCATCAATGGGTTTATAAAAGTTGTTGTGCTAGCTACCCCAGGACGCTGTGGCTACTCAGGAGTCCACATGTCAAGACCTGCCATCTCGTTGGCTCTTTAACCTTATGGTTTGGTTTTGCATTACTTTTGTCATGTAGTTAAAGTGTTGTTGTGATTTTATCCTAAGTTCTTTATCGTCATTATTATCCCTAGACATTTGTTGGTTGCTTTGATTGTTCTATGAGTTACTTTTATAATAAATAATTTGCATTCAGGCTATTTTGTTGGCACTCTTATGGTGCGACTCTAACAAGCGGGTCATAACACTTCGCAAAATGTGGCCGGTTGTATCCAAGATCTTGTTCTTTTCAGTCATGACCATAGGTGAGAGTAGGAACCTAGAATGAGCAGTAAATTAAGAACATTGCCTTTCGTCTCAGATCCTTCACCACAACAGACAACCACATCAACTGCATTACTGCTGCCGCTGCACTGATCCATCTTTAAATCTCACATTCCATTCCTCATGGAAAACACTGATACTTGAACTCCATTTGGGGTAAAGACTCTCCTCCAAACTGGAGATGGCCACCTTTTTCCAGTCAAGCACAATGGTTTCTTAGAGGTGCTGTTTCTTTCCCTGCCATGTCACACTCAGCAGCAAACCGTCCCACTTACTCCATGTCCTATGAAGCCAAAAAGACAACGTTATCTGCAAATGGCAGAGACAGTCCTAGGCTGCACCTAAAATTCTGTCAGTAAAAATTACTGTATTTTTTAGATCAGCCTGAAAAATAGCACATTTACAAAATAAAATGAATAAATGGATGGATGGATAGACATTGTAGTGGTGGAAGGGGAAGTTGGATGGCTTGTGTAGATGTTAGATGATCACACACTCACACACACACACACACACACACACACACACACACACACACACACACACAAGTAATAGCTTCTAGCTTATTTTTATTACGTTCTTCAGCAGTAACAAGCTTTTCTGTTCTGTCGCTCCCACCACCGACGTTCCCCTCTAGCTCCACCCACTTCCGTTACATCACTTGACACACAAGAAGCTACATCCCCCGCTTTTTTATTTCCAATATTTTTATTGCATTTTTTCCAGATATTATACAAACTTGCAAATGTATATGAAAAATAGAAGTCCTATCAGCAAAGAGATGACATGAAATACATAGCAATAAAAACAAGAAATCTGTAGAACTCTTTAAACAACCTAACATTTTTCTACCCCCTTCTATGCACCATCCCTCCCATCTCCCACCCCTCCCTATTTTCTGAGGCATTCAATAAGTATGTAACGGTGAATCAAGACACTGATAAATAAATAATAAACATATAAACAAATAAATAATAACATTAGAAAAAAAATTATAAATAAAATAAATAACAATAAATATATGGGTAAATACAGAGGATGAAAATGTAAAATAGAAACTAGAAGTCTCTCTTTCTCCCTTTCAAAATTCTAGTCAGCAGTTCCTGAAATGTTAAGGTTCTCAATGACTGACAGCATGGGACTCCATGTTTTGTTAAAGGAGTTCAGTGATCCTTTAAAACAATGTCTCAGTTTCTCAAGATAGATGCCATTAAAAATCTCTTTAATCCAGTTTTCTGATGAGGGAGGGGACACATATTTCCATTTGAGGAAAATTGCGCGCCTGGCGAGCAAGGTGGTAAAGGCAATGACGCAGCGTGATGTTTGTGTAGTTGGGGATGGAAGATAATCAAAAAGGGCAGTCAGAGGGTCAGGAGTGATGATTATATTAAGAGCTTGAGAAAGAATTGTAAAAATATTAGACCAAAAGGTTGTTAATTTTGAACATGACCAAAACATGTGAAGGTAATCGGCAGGTGACTGCTTACATCTGTTACAGGCATCACTCCTGCCTGGAAATAATCTAAAAAGTTTATCCCCCGCTTTTTTAGCAGGTGACAAGGCAACAGAAAGTAAAAAAAAAAATAAAATCAGGTAAATGTATATACAGATCTGGCATGAACTAACACGCGCATGAAACAAAGTGATCTCGCATGGCTACGACATATGGCGCGTTAGCACGGAAAGATGGTCTAGCAAATAAAGACATGAACAGTAGGGGGCAATCGTGTACTGTAACGCACTGTATTGAAGCCGGAGCATTCTTTACGCATCATTATAACCTAGAACACTACTTCATACAGGGGCGTAGATGTAGGGTGGACGGTGGTGATGCTTAATATTAATAGTTAAGTTTTCTAATTCACCACTGAACAACAGCTGATTAAACATCTGTGTCCTTTGAAGAAAAGCAAGATGGAGCAAATTAAAAAATAAAAACACAAAAAAAAATGCATTTAGAAACAGCTGAGAGATCTCTCTTCCCTTCCTCACAATGGTTTGGTCCACTGCCCGCGTCCCAGCTCACGCAAAGACTATAGAATATCTTAAAGGGACTTTGATCTCACCTACTCTATGCACACGGGTCAAGTGTGCGGCTGCCTAGTTAACCTCGAAAGCGATTCTCTTGGTTCTCAACGAGGGGTGCGGAGAGATAGGAATGGGGCATAAACTGTATTAAGAGCCCTTTTTTCCTTCTGGAGAGAAAGTGCCCTTTTTTCTGTTACTTTTTAAAATAATAATATAAGCCTATGCATATGTGAGTGTGTGTTCGATATGAGGGCAGCTTTCCCTGTATATATTAGTGCTGTCTATCGATTAAAAAAAATTAACTAATTAATCGCACCTTTTTAAAAAAAAATTTATCGCGATTAATCACATTTAAAATACTGAAACTTGTAATTTTGCCTGTTTAAATGTAAAATTAATGTAAACGCAAGACAAAAAATTATTTAAATTCAAAATATAATTGTTTAATAGAATTTTTGTTTAACTTGTAACACAGATTTCTTCATGCAAACAACATACCCACAATAAACCATTAAGATCCTGGCTTGACAGCCATATTTATTACAGAAATTAAAACACAGGCATGTTAATGACATTTAAATTTCAAAACAATCAATGCCAAAAAAGAAAACATTGATTTCCATGTTGGATTCTAAGTGGACTGCAAAAAAATGCCAAAATACAGGAATTGCAGATATGGAAAATGAAAAATTATAATAATAAACTATAGGATACAAACTGTTGCACTCATTGTAAAGTTTTATTGCTGTGAGTTGAGAACATTAGTTATAGAGTAGAAACAATTTTGCTTAATCCTCCTTTACATTCATCCAGTTGCTAAGACTAGGAGTATCCCGCAAGTGCACAGAGACTCCCAAATGCCCGCAAATGAATGATAATTTCTTGCAAACCGGTCGTTAAATACATTGGACACCCCTCTCGCCCCTACTCAGATACGTCGCTCACTCCACCCCTGACACCCCTCAACGGGCCTGACACAGACAAACACACAGACAGACACACACAACGCGCTGCAGACGTTTTGGCCCCAACGGCCTTCCATACTGGAGCGACTCCCCTCAGATTCAACACGCATGATCAAGTTCATCAAATTTGCTTAAACTAAGCGTCCTAAAGTATTACTGTATTTCACAAGGATTCTGACACAACAACGCGAAGTATACGCTTTCGTTGTGTTTATATGAGGAAACACGCTAAACTTGGTGGGCTCATGCTGAAAGGCAGAGTAATGCCCTGTCTTTGACAGCTCGCGACTTCACCAGACGTACTGAGTACATTTACGTAAGACACCAATACTCCGATTTTAATATGATTAAGATAATACTCTTTTTAAAATTCTACCATGTAGCCTTAAAAGGAACCTTACCTTAAAGGAACACCGAGTCATGAAATGCGGATGATTTTGTTTCTGTTCGCCATGCGGTGTCAACTTACAACAGAAGTCAAAAGTTAAAAATGAAACACCCGAAATTGCATGAAATTCTGGATAACCTGTGATGTACCTAATTGTTTTATACTGGAACTTTCCTTCAAAAAGTGCTTCCTTGGTCTTATCCACATTTATTGCATGTTGAACACATGTCTACCACAACAGGAAGTAAAAAAACCTGCATGCGTTAATTGCGTTAATTTTTTTAACGCGTTAATTATTTAAAATTAATCGCATGCGTTAACGCGTTAATTTTGGTAGCGCTAATTTTAAGTATTTATTTTTATTTTTATCTTTTCTTTTAATGGTTTTAATTGTGTTAGTTTTAATACAAGAGGTCTTTTGAATGTTGGAAAATTTGACAAGGTAAAGGAACTGTGCAAAAAACAAAACTTAATTTGTTTACAAGAGACTAATCGGAATAATGGCGTGATGGAAGATTTTAACAGGAGATGGAGGGGGGATATATTTTATAACAATGGTGATGGAAGGATGGGAAGAGGGGTCGCTATTTTAGTCAAAGAAGATATAAAGAATGATGTGGAAGAAATATACAATGATAAAGAGGGAAAATGCCTTGCTATTAGAATGAGAGAAAATAATACAACATTATGTAACATTCATGCTCCAGTAGCAGAAAAGGAAAAGAAGGACTTTTTTAAACAATAAATGATCTAATGATTTTATGGGGAGAAACTATTTTAATTGGATATTTTAACACGGTTTTTAATAGAACTGATTTAGCGGATGGCATGGTTTTTAGGAATGACACTGGGAGAAAAGAGTTGCAGAAACTAATGGCAGAGCACAAAGTAGTGGACATATGGAGAGTAATGAATGAAGGAAAAAGAGAATATTCAAGAAGACATTTAGTAGATGGTAACTTAAAGCAAAGTAGGATTGATTTTATTTTATGCAAGGAAAAACTGGGTGATTTTATAGAGTGTTTATTTTAAAGAAACAGCGCTAAGCGACCACAAGTTTTTATTAATGAAGATTGATTTTAATGAAACCGAAAGAGGAAAAGGGATATGGATTTTAAATACAGAAATTTTAAAAGGAGAACCTTATAGAAAGGCAATAGTGGACTTGATAAATACTGAAATACAAAATGAGATGCATCATGAAGATAAAAGAATATGGTGGGATAACACAAAATATGAAATTAATAAGTATACGATTAAAATGAGTAAATCAATACAAAAAGCAAAAGCACATGAAGAAGTAGAGGTTAGAAAGGAATTAAAGGACAGTTTAAATCAAGTAAAAGTAAATATAGAGTGAATAGTATTCAACGTTACTGTAATGGTTATTCATTTAAACCAACTTGTTATAAAAATACTTAGTTTGCAATTGTTGTCCGAATTAATCTGCAACGAAATCTGTTATTACAGTACAAATCTTGAATGGTATAAGGGCTCTGATTGGCCATAGCGTTCATTGTAACTCGGAACATGATTGGCTGCCGTAACCAAGAATAGGGTGAATCTTGGTTCCAGCTCGGGACGTGATTGGCCAGCATGACCAAGAATTAAAAAAAATCTTGGTTCCAACTCGGACCGTGATTGGCCGGTGTAACCAAGAATAACCACAACTTACAGGTGACAGTATGCGCCACTGGCCCAGTCTGCACTGTGTGGCATATTTGCCGACATATAACAGAGACTGAAACATTGCTCACACTTGTCTGAGGTGGTCATTTTGACTGCAATCTTGTTTTAGGTTGGCACTTTGTTTTTGAATATTGTCTGCTTTTCGAATGCGTATCTGTGCTGCAGTAGAATGCCTTAGCCTCACAGCAAACATTTTGGTCTACAAGCTGTCACTGCCATCTTCCCAGGAGAGTGGCTGTACTGGTTTCTTCTGGAAGTCCTGAGGGATGTACGGGACCAAGACATTAGAGCAGTTGGGGCAGCCTTTGAACCCAGGAGAGCACCCCACAGGCTCTGTGCTGACGGCCCCAGAAACTCGATTCACTCCAGAGTAGAACCGAACAACTCAGGCAGGGGCAAACCGCGACCGCACTGCACTGAGAGCAACGCAAAAAAATCCTGAATGGGCCAGCCAGGAGTCAAACCTAGAATCTTCTGATCCGTAGTCAGACGTGTTATCCATTGCGCCCCTGGCCCAGTCCGCGTCAGCAGTGCTCATTAGCATGCTGCTTGGAAAGAGGACACGGCTCGGTGAACATGGAGTTCCTTAAACGCATGCTGTGCTTTGTTGTCATGGCAAGTTGTGGTGTTGATAGGATGCTCTTACACCGAGCATGTGACAGTCCCTCCCAAGAAGAACTGTGATCCAGGCTCTGAGACTTTCTCTTCTCCAGGAGGAGGTTGCAAACGTTGGAGTTATTTTTGTCAGAGCAGCTGCAGCACACCTGGTTGGAGGCCCACACCTAGACTTGATGCCAACCTTTAGCCAGACCTTCCCTGGTGGTCTAGTGGTTAGGATTCCGTGGTCTCACTGCCGCGGCCCGGGTTCGATTCCCGGTCAGGGAACTTCCTTTTCACCTCCATGCTGAACTTTGAGGAGTGGTTAACTCACTTGGCGAAGGCAAGAAAGCGGCTCTGAGCGCAAAAGATGTCCTTCGAGCTGGAGTCGAACCAGCGACCTAAGGATTGCCATCATCCCACCTACAGTCCTCCGCTCTACCAACTGAGCTATCGAAGGCTTACAGGGCAGTTCCACAACCACATCCTATAATGTAGCTGCAGTCCGACCGCTGGCCAAAAAGGACAGAAGCAAAAGCACTCAAGCCTTCCCATACCGAGGGTCGAACCCGGGCCACCTGGGTGAAAACCAGGAATCCTAACCGCTAGACCATATGGGAACTGCCACTCTTGAAACCCAGTCTTGGCACAAACTCCAGTTCATTCTGATCGCTGGCACGTCCCTGCTCCGCTTGCACAAGTGCCACTCATACACTTACGCACTCTCTCATACACAGTTTCTTGGTTTCCGTAACCGAGAATCTTCTGATCCGTAGTCATAAGCGCTAACCTTTGTGCCACCGTCACTCTGTTCAGCACCTTGTTAGCACTTTGCTTGAAGCAAGGACAAGGCTCTGTCAACCCGGAGTTCCTTCACCCCACATTCTGCTTTGTTTTTATGGCAAGAGGTTGTGTGGATGGGATGCTCTTACAGGATTCCTGTCAGTCCCTCCATAGAAGACCTGAGATCCAGGGTCGGAGACTCTCTCCTCTCCAAGAGTAGGTTAAAAGCAATGATTTCTTTTGTGTCTGTGTGTCATAGCCCTTAGGTGTTGCTGCAGCTCAGAGACCTACAAGTGGAGGAGATTACACTGCAAGTCGGCTGGATGACCTCTAAGTGGTAGGCACTTATACCGCACGTAGGCTGGGTTTGCGATTGATGTAGCTGTAGTAGACATTCATAAAAATAAAAAAATTTATAAACTTGCTTACTCTGAGGTTGTGTTTAGGGTTGGGGTAGGAGTAAAATTGAATAAAACACAGCAGGTTACCGTGTGGTTGGGCCTAGGGCTGGGGTAGGTGTGATTTTAATAAACTGCGATAGGTTGTATTCTGTGCCATGTACGAGACATTGAATCAATGAAACCCACATGGAGGTTTGTTACTGTGAGGTTGAGTTAAGAGTTGGGGTAGGTTGGGAGGTTGATAAAACACAGCAGGAAACTGTGAGGTTGGTTTAAGGATTGGGGTAGGTTTGACATTCAAACATAACTGGTTGGACGCAGTGTCTTGTACCAGACATTAAATGAATGAAAACTCCAGGAGGTTTTTACAGCCCACTTGGGGCTGACCAGGTCGTTTGGAGCAGGCTCCGATTTCTATTTATACCTTTCTCAGTCAGGTAACTTCCTTTTCAGTAGTATGAGCGTCTGCACTGTGTGGCATATTTGCCGACGTATAACAGAGACTGAAACATTGCTCACACTTGTCTGAGGTGGTAATTTTGACTGCAATCTTGTTTTAGGTTGGCACTTTGTTTTTAAATATTGTATGCTTTTCGAATGCGTATCTGTGCTGCAGTAGAACGCCTTAGCCTCACAGCAAACATTTTGGTTTACAAGCTGTCACTGCTGTCTTCCCAGGAGAGTGGCTGTACTGGTTTCTTCTGGAAGTCCTGAGGGATGTACGGGACCAAGACATGAGAGCGGTTGGGGCAGCCTTTGAACCCAGGAGAGCACCCCACAGGCTCTGTGCTGGCGGCCCCAGAAACTCGATTCACTCCAGAGTAGAACCGAACAACTCCGGCAGGGGCAAACCGCGACCGCACTGCACTGAGAGCAATGCAAAAAAATCCTGAACGAGCCAGCCAGGAGTCGAACCTAGAGTCTTCTGATCCGTAGTCAGACGCGTTATCCATTGCGCCACTGGCCCAGTCCGCATCAGCAGTGCTCATTAGCATGGTCCTTGGAAAGAGGACACGGCTCGGTGAACATGGAGTTCCTAAAACGCATGCTGTGCTTTGTTGTCACGGCAAGTTGTGGTGTCGATAGGATGCTCTTACACCGAGCATGTGACAGTCCCTCCCAAGAAGAACTGTGATCCAGGCTCTGAGACTTTCTCTTCTCCGGGGGGAGGTTGCAAACGTTAGTTATTTTTGTCAGAGCAGCTGCAGCACACCTGGGTGGAGGCCCACAGCTAGACTTGAGGCCAACCTTTACGCAGACCTTCCCTGGTGGTCTAGTGGTTAGGATTCGGCGCTCTCACCGCCGCGGCCCGGGTTCGATTCCCGGTCAGGGAACTTCCTTTTCACCTCCATGCTGAACTTTGAGGAGTGGTTAACTCACTTGGCGAAGGCAAGAAAGCGGCTCTGAGCGCAAAAGATGTCCTTCGAGCCGGAGTCGAACCAGCGACCTAAGGATTGCCATCATCCCACCTACAGTCCTCCGCTCTACCAACTGAGCTATCGAAGGCTTACGGCGAAGTTCCACAACCACATCCTATAAGGTAGCTGCAGCCCGACCGCTGGCCAAAAAGGACAGAAGCAAAAGCACTCAAGCCTTCCCATACCGGGAGTCGAACCCGGGCCGCCTGGGTGAAAACCAGGAATCCTAACCGCTAGACCATATGGGAACTGCCACTCTTGAAACCCAGTCTTGGCACAAACTCCAGTTCATTCTGATCGCTGGCACGTCCCTGCTCCGCTTGCACAAGTGCCACTCATACACTTACGCACTCTCTCATACACAGTTTCTTGGTTTCCGTAAACCGAGAATCTTCTGATCCGTAGTCATAAGCGCTAACCTTTGTGCCACCGTCACTCTGTTCAGCACCTTGTTAGCACTTTGCTTGAAGCAAGGACAAGGCTCTGTCAACCCGGAGTTCCTTCACCCCACATTCTGCTTTGTTTTTATGGCAAGAGGTTGTGTGGATGGGATGCTCTTACAGGATTCCTGTCAGTCCCTCCATAGAAGACCTGAGATCCAGGGTCGGAGACTCTCTCCTCTCCAAGAGTAGGTTAAAAGCAATGATTTCTTTTGTGTCTGTGTGTCATAGCCCTTAGGTGTTGCTGCAGCTCAGAGACCTACAAGTGGAGGAGATTACACTGCAAGTCGGCTGGATGACCTCTAAGTGGTAGGCACTTATACCGCACGTAGGCTGGGTTTGCGATTGATGTAGCTGTAGTAGACATTCATAAAAATAAAAAAATATATAAACTTGCTTACTCTGAGGTTGTGTTTAGGGTTGGGGTAGGAGTAAAATTGAATAAAACACAGCAGGTTACCGTGTGGTTGGGCCTAGGGCTGGGGTAGGTGTGATTTTAATAAACTGCGATAGGTTGTATTCTGTGCCATGTACGAGACATTGAATCAATGAAACCCACATGGAGGTTTGTTACTGTGAGGTTGAGTTAAGAGTTGGGGTAGGTTGGGAGGTTGATAAAACACAGCAGGAAACTGTGAGGTTGGTTTAAGGATTGGGGTAGGTTTGACATTCAAACATAACTGGTTGGACGCAGTGTCTTGTACCAGACATTAAATGAATGAAAACTCCAGGAGGTTTTTACAGCCCACTTGGGGCTGACCAGGTCGTTTGGAGCAGGCTCCGATTTCTATTTATACCTTTCTCAGTCAGGTAACTTCCTTTTCAGTAGTATGAGCGTCTGCACTGTGTGGCATAATTGCCGACGTATAACAGAGACTGAAACATTGCTCACACTTGTCTGAGGTGGTAATTTTGACTGCAATCTTGTTTTAGGTTGGCACTTTGTTTTTGAATATTGTATGCTTTTCGAATGCGTATCTGTGCTGCAGTAGAACGCCTTAGCCTCACAGCAAACATTTTGGTTTACAAGCTGTCACTGCTGTCTTCCCAGGAGAGTGGCTGTACTGGTTTCTTCTGGAAGTCCTGAGGGATGTACGGGACCAAGACATGAGAGCGGTTGGGGCAGCCTTTGAACCCAGGAGAGCACCCCACAGGCTCTGTGCTGGCGGCCCCAGAAACTCGATTCACTCCAGAGTAGAACCGAACAACTCCGGCAGGGGCAAACCGCGACCGCACTGCACTGAGAGCAATGCAAAAAAATCCTGAACGAGCCAGCCAGGAGTCGAACCTAGAGTCTTCTGATCCGTAGTCAGACGCGTTATCCATTGCGCCACTGGCCCAGTCCGCATCAGCAGTGCTCATTAGCATGGTCCTTGGAAAGAGGACACGGCTCGGTGAACATAGAGTTCCTTAAAAGCATGCTTTGCTTTGTTGTCATGGCAAGTTGTGGTGTCGATAGGATGCTCTTACACCGAGCATGTGACAGTCCCTCCCAAGAAGAACTGTGATCCAGGCTCTGAGACTTTCTCTTCTCCGGGAGGAGGTTGCAAACGTTAGTTATTTTTGTCAGAGCAGCTGCAGCACACCTGGGTGGAGGCCCACAGCTAGACTTGAGGCCAACCTTTATGCACACCTTCCCTGGTGGTCTAGTGGTTAGGATTCGGCGCTCTCACCGCCGCGGCCCGGGTTTGATTCCCGGTCAGGGAACTTCCTTTTCACCTCCATGCTAAACTTTGAGGAGTGGTTAACTGACTTGGCGAAGGCAAGAAAGCGGCTCTGAGCGCAAAAGGTGTCCTTCGAGCCGGAGTCGAACCTGCGACCTAATGATTGCCATCATCCCACCTACAGTCCTCCACTCTACCAACTGAGCTATCGAAGGTTTACGGGGCAGTTCCACAACCACATCCTATAAGGTAGCTGCAGTCCGACCGCTGGCCAAAAAGGACAGGAGCAAAAGCACTCAAGCCTTCCCATACCGGGAGTCGAACCCGGGCCGCCTGGGTGAAAACCAGGAATCCTAACTGCTAGACCTTATGGGAACTGCCACTCTTGAAACCCAGTCTTGGCACAAACTCCAGTTCATTCTGATCGCTGGCACGTCCCTGCTCCGCTTGCACAAGTGCCACTCATACACTTACGCACTCTCTCATACACAGTTTCTTGGTTTCCGTAACCGAGAATCTTCTGATCCGTAGTCATAAGCGCTAACCTTTGTGCCACCGTCACTCTGTTCAGCACCTTGTTAGCACATTGCTTGAAGCAAGGACAAGGCTCTGTCAACCCGGAGTTCCTTCACCACACATTCTGCTTTGTTTTTATGGCAAGAGGTTGTGTGGATGGGATGCTCTTACAGGATTCCTGACAGTCCCTCCATAGAAGACCTGAGATCCAGGGTCGGAGACTCTCTCCTCTCAAAGAGTAGGTTAAAAGCAATGGTTTCTTTTGTGTCTGTGTGTCAGAGCCCTTAGGTGTTGCTGCAGCTCAGAGACCTACAAGTGGAGGAGATTACACAGCAAGTCGGCTGGATGACCTCTAAGTGGTAGGCACTTATGCCGCATGTAGGCTGGGTTTGCGATTGATGTAGCTGTAGTAGACATTCATAAAAATAAAAAAATATATAAACTGCTTACTCTGAGGTTGTGTTTAGGGTTGGGGTAGGAGTAAAATTGAATAAAACACAGCAGGTTACCGTGAGGTTGGGCCTAGGGCTGGGGTAGGTGTGATTTTAATAAACTGCGATAGGTTGTATTCTGTGCCATGTACGAGACATTGAATCAATGAAACCCACATGGAGGTTTGTTACTGTGAGGTTGGGTTAAGAGTTGGGGTAGGTTAGGAGGTTGATAAAACACAGCAGGAAACTGTGAGGTTGGTTTAAGGATTGGGGTAGGTTTGACATTCAAACATAACTGGTTGGACGCAGTGTCTAGTACCAGACATTAAATGAATGAAAACTCCAGGAGGTTTTTACAGCCCACTTGGGGCTGACCAGGTCGTTTGGAGCAGGCTCCGATTTCTATTTATACCTTTCTCAGTCAGGTAACTTCCTTTTCAGTAGTATGGGCGTCTGCACTGTGTGGCATATTTGCCGACGTATAACAGAGACTGAAACATTGCTCACACTTGTCTGAGGTGGTCATTTTGACTGCAATCTTGTTTTAGGTTGGCACTTTGTTTTTGAATATTGTCTGCTTTTCGAATGCGTATCTGTGCTGCAGTAGAACGCCTTAGCCTCACAGCAAACATTTTGGTCTACAAGCTGTCACTGCTGTCTTCCCAGGAGAGTGGGTGTACTGGTTTCTTCTGGAAGTCCTGAGGGATGTACGGGACCAAGATATGAGAGCAGTTGGGGCAGACTTTGATCCCAGGGGAGCACCCCACAGGCTCTGTGCTGGCAGCCCCAGAAACTTGATCCACTCCAAAGTAGAACCAAACAACTCTGGCAGGGGCAAACTGCAACTGCAGTGCACTGACTGAGAGCAATGCAATAAATCCTGATCGAGCCAGCCAAAACTCGAATCTAGAATCTTCTGATCAGTCAGACACGTTATCCATTGCGCCACTGGCACACACTGTTCAAGGAGTGCTCATTAGCATGCTGTTTGGAAAGAGGACATGGACCGGTAAACATGGAGTTCCTTCAACGCATGCTGTGCTTTGTTGTCATGGCAAGTTGTGGTGTCGATAGGATGCTTTTACACAGAGCATGTGACAGTCCCTCCATAGAAGAACTGTGAACCAGGCTCTGAGACTTTCTCTTCTCCAGGAGGAGGTTGCAAACGTTAGAGTTATTTTTGTCAGAGCAGCTGCAGCACACCTGGGTGGAGGCCCACAGCTAGGCTAGAGGGCAACCTTTAGCCAGGCCTTCCCTGGTGGTCTTGTGGTTAGGACTTAGTGCTCTTACCGCTGTGGCCTGGGTTAAATTCCTTGTCAGGGAGCTTCCTTTTCACCTCCATGGTAAACTTCGAGCAGTGTTGCCGATGATCTCTTCACGAAAGCAGCTCTGAATGCAAAAGATGTCCTTCGAGCCGCACTGTAAGACGTAATAAGACACACTCTGGCACAGACATCCAGTCTGCACGCTGGAATACATGCTATTATCTCATGGTTGAGACGCAGCTTCAAAAATTTGTTTCAAACCGGAAGTACAAATTTGCTTGAAATAACGCAAAAACAATCAATTTACACTTTTTAGTGAAATATTTGTGTCCTAATAGTGTTTTTAGCAGTGTGGGACACATATATGACTGTCAACAGCTCAAAAAATGTGTTTTGGAGTTTCGTGACCCTTTAAGGTACAAATGGTAGAGAAAATACACACATGAAAATCTTACTTTGTTTTTCTTCTAACTAAGTATATTTTTATATGTTTTGTTGTTTTGTCTCAAATTATTTTATTTAGGACACAAATGCCTCAAATGCAGCTTTAACATCATTGGAATAAATTATATTTTAACATATTCAAATGGAAAAGCTAACATATTAAAAAGGAATAATTATTTACAAGGTTACTTTTATATCTGCATTTTTATAAACTAAAGCAGTTTTGTTCCAAACCTTTGAAAAATAGTCCATGTTGTCTTTATATTTTTAGATGCTTCATTTATTACTGATTTTAGTTTATTCTTTCAAAATATGTAATTATGCAGTTGAAGTGATATTGTGCTATTTTGCTACATAGTAGAAGTGAACTAGTTTTGTTTTGTGTTAAAGCCACAATGGCCCTGCATAAAAGTGCTTTACTGGGACCTTATAGGCACATTTTGTGCCTGGACTCAACTTAGTATTAGTGGGACCTAACTTGTTAATTACTAAATGCCCACAGAGCATGCTCACAGGACATACTTCTGACCCAGATAGTATACCTATACTTCGCCCATTGTGGCTATATACACTACACTTTGTGTGGACTTGCTATGGGCCCTCAGTGAACTTCTGTTTCGAGTGGGCCAGCCCACAGTTTGGTCTAGCGACATTGTATATGTTTTTGGTATAGACATGTTAGTTTGGAAATTTGTGCACTAAAACTGTACACTCAAGTACATGAAGGTGAGCTTAAGCAAACTGCATTAAACATTCAAAACTATTGTATAATAGGCTGAGAGAGACATTAGAAAAGCATATCTTAATTAAGATATAAATTGGATCCAATTAAAGTATTGTAGAAATTATCCTAAAGGATTTTCCTGTATTGTACTATAAAATAATCCTATAGGAATGGTTGCAAAATATGATGAAAATTCTAAAATAACTCCTTCAAAGAAATCTGATAGGATGCTTCTTTTGTGTCTGTATAATTGTAAAAGTTAGACTGATTTAGATCAGAAATCCACTACATGTTCATTAACTGAAAACACATCTGAAGGTGCTACAATTAACACATAAACACCCTAGACAGCACAGCACAGCACAGCACCACTGCTTTTTTCTGTGACAGACATAGATCTCGTCTAGGATTTAAACCCAGGACCTCTTGAACCCTAAGTGAGAATCATACCCCAAGACCAATAAGCCATGTAGAAGTGCTTGGCAGTGCCAGAAAAAAAAAATTTCTGTGAAACCGGTCTAATCTACTTTTTGTTCATGTTTTTGTTACGCAACTCCCTGGATGCATATTACAGTTCACAGGCAGTAAAAAACGGCCCAGTGGCCTAATGTTTAAGGCACCAGCCTTCGAAGCTGGGGATTGTGGGTTCAAGTCCCACCTGGGTTGTCTTTGATGCAGTTTTTTGAAGTTGGCTGTGCAGCACAATCCAGTGTGACCTTCAAAAAGCTAGGTTCATACTCTTAGGTCAAAAAGACATTATAATGGAAAACTCTTCAGAGAAGCTGATTTGTCATTAGTTGCACACACCAGATCGTCTGAATGCAATAGGGATCCTAAAGTGCTGTTCTCTGAGTTACAAGAACTTCCTGAGTCATACAACAAGTATAGCAAATGCTAGTATTGGCCCAGTGGCCTAATGGATAAGGCATCACCCTTCAAAGCTGGGGAATGTGGGTTCAAGTTGTGTTTGTTGGGTTACTTTTAAGTTGTGTGAAAAAATCCTGACTTGTCTACTCAAAGCTTAGGTGTAATGATCTGAGGACAATAGTTACCTTCAAATTCTCAGACTTGCTGCACACTTCAATTAAGATTCATCCGATCTTGCTTGAATTATCCAATCACGTTACAAACATACAAGGTTTAGCTAAGCTCTGGTTATGGAGATCTTGACTTCAAGTACCCGGTGGCTTTCAACTAATAGTCTCATGTTAGGTGGATGATGATGAAATGCAAACTAGAAAATAGCTGCAGAAAGGTTGTGATTTCATGTTAATGAGAGTGGCCTTGACTGGAATTTGAAACTCAAGACCAGTCACACCATACGCAAGAACCATACCCCAGGACCAATTAAACACAAATATGGATGATTGCACAAAGAAAATTTTTGTCCATTAGTTGCACATATCTTATTTGACGGAATGCAAACTGGCATCGAGATCCTAAAGTGCAGTTTTCCATGCATTGGCATCTTGTTGAAAGCTCCTTGGCTCTCTCCGCTGGTGTGCTGGCCTTCATGCACAGCCTGGTCAGGTGTACAGAGAGTGGTCTGTGGCTTCTGGCACTCCAGGCACTAGACAACGTTGCTATCAACTGACCTGTAAAAACACACATTCACCATTCATGATGTCATGAACAAGAACATTTTTAAACCAGGCACACAATTTTCTACATGAATTCAATAACCAAAAACATGAAGACAAAATAAACTAAATATTGATATATATATATATTTTTTTTTTTGGTTCGCACATGTACTTGCTGAATTACCTCAAGGAATAAATTGGAATATTTCAAGATTAATTAATTAAATAAATTAAAACCACATTATTTCATTTACCAGAAACAAAAATATAATGTTACACTGAATTCATTATTTTTTGTGTTCCACCCAAAGATTCGGTGTGGCTTTTTCTGGCCACCACTAAGAAATTTTTCTCAGGGCACCACTGCTTTTTGGGTTGCTGAATAACACTTATAATATATCCTGAGAGTGTATAGGTTAACTTTAATTAAAAAATTATTCTGGATGAACAAGCTCTGAAAAAAAAATCATATTCATTTTTCAAAAAAAGGAAATTTTTTTTATGTCTCTGTCATGATGACTGTACATAATATTTTACTAGTTATTTTGCAAGATTCCAGCATTCAGCTTAAAGTGCAATTTTAAGGATTAAGCAGGTTAACTAGGAAAGTTACTGGATAACTTTGTTTTGTGAACAATAAAATATATTCTTAAGGAGGCTAATATTATTGAACTTAAAATAGTTTAATTGCTTTTATTTAAGCCAAACTAAAATAAAAGAATACTATAAAAACTGACTTTTACAAGAAATATTTTTTTAATTCAATTCAATTCAGCTTTATTTGTATAGCGCTTTTACAATGTAGATTGTGTCAAAGCAGCTTCACATAAATGGTCATAGTAACTGGAACAGTGTGGTTCAGGTTTTAGTGTTTAAGTTCAGTTCAGTTCAGTTTAGCTCAGTTCAGTGTGATTTAATCATTACTGAGAGTTCAAACACTGAAGAGTCAATTCATCGATGCGTAGCTCTACCAATCCTGAACCATGCGAGGCAGTGGCGACAGCGGAGAGGGAAAAAAAACTTCACCTGAGGGGAGTGAAGAAAAAAAACCTTAAGAGAACCAGACTCAGTTGGGCACGGCCATTTTAATTTCTCCGCTGGCCAAAAGTCTTGTGCAGAGCTTCATTCGCCGTGGTTTAGGCTGGAAGATGGCCTCAGCGAAGACTCGTCTGTCCCTGGAGCGTCGCTGGAATCAGACTCATGTTCTCCACTCCCCACGACCATCAGTGCAGCAGCAGCTCAGGATATGGCCTGGTCCCGGATATGGAATCCGGGAAATTTATAAGAATTACTGTAAAGATTCCTTTGTTCTTTACAGGAGGAATTTTGACTTGACAGCTGTGTATCTGTATAGATAAACACACACACACACTCACACACTATTTCCCTAATTTGCAGAAGATAACACACACACACACACTCACACACTTTTTCCCTAATTTGCAGAAGATAACCAGTTGTTTGAACTGATTATGTGATGCTTGGATACTTATGTGGTTATGCGATTCAGATCTTGACCGAGAGGGGGAAATATTTGAATTAAACGTAATGCTTCTTGTCAGCGGTACTTATAACGGAAAAAACTACATTAACGTTTGTTGATTGCAGACGGTGGTGGAAATAGACCTGGTCCTATTGAATTCGCGTTTTTTAGATAAATATTGTGTAGATAAAGTTAGTTATTTCGGTTTTAGGTTAAAGTATACTGTGTAGTGTTTATATTGTTCATGTATTGTTAGTATTTGTAGTTTTAGTGTACAGTTTGATGGGTTAAGGTTTGTAGTTTACTTAGTGTAGGTTGCATATATAACGTTAAGATTTTCGCTGATCAAGTGTTCGTCTAATAATCATTAAGTTAACTATTTACTAGTGTTTGAGTAGTTTGCATCGTTGTTTTGTAGTTTAACTAAAGTTTTAGCGTCTACATCACTGTCTCCGCGACTGGACACTGGTGAGTAAAACTTCAATTGGTTCATAGCCGATGTGCGTAAAAAAAAACATAAAATCTAATTCAATTAGACTAAAACAACGTTTAACTTACCTTTATTAGAGATTATCTATCTTCCAGTGATGTGACTGCTAGTTGTTTCAGGCACGTATTCAAGGCGGATCCCATTTAGGGATTTCCCCATTTTATTCGTCTGAACAGATCATTGGGATTTTAAAACAGAGCTGATCAAGTATACTTGATTGCCGTGTTCAGAAATTCCAATCACGCACTAGCACTAGGAAGATAGTGAGAAACCTCTGTTCTTTGCTTCATTACAGATTTTTATTGTGAGTATTGATTATATTTTAAGTTAGGTTAGGCAATATAAAAGGGGCTAGCTTTTATAGTGAGAATACAAAGTCCAAAAGTAGACTAGTTATCAAATAGGCAAATTAGACAGACTTCACATAATTAATCAGATAATAATTTAATGTGGCAGCTAAATTAGTCAAAGTCTTTGAACAATTTCTTATCTACACTGTAAAAACATTATTGTTCTTGCTGCTTTTAGTTAAGGCAACATAAAATGTTAAGCTGTACTAGTTGGCAACTTGTATTTTTGAATTGACAAGACATTTAATGCAGACTGAGCAATACATTTATGGAAAGTTTTGACAAAAAAAAAAAAAAAAAATATATATATATATATATATATTTTTTTTTTTTGTACAAAAAAAGCAAAAAAAAATTTGTATATAATATGTAATTATAGTAAATAAAAATGTCAAATAGAAAAATATGTTATTATATTAATGTTAATGCACTAAATTAATGCAGGCTCGATGAGCATAAGAATCTTCTTTCGAAAATATTATCATGGTAATGTGACCAGACTGGTGCTCTACATTAACATTTATTTAAAATGTTATTTAAAAATCATTTTATGTAAATTTTTGTGCTTTAATTCTTGTAGAAACATGGAAAAATTTAGAGGTGTGAGTTCAGTTACCAAATGGAGGCGTGTCCAGAATATACTTCATGATCTCCAAACTACACAAACACTTGACATCAACAACCAAGTGGCTGAATATCTTCTGGCAAATTCTGAAACAGGACAAGATGAAGAAATGAACTGTGATAATATCTCAAATTTCAAAGAACACAAACACCAACACTGACCTTGAAAGACACATTGATGATGTCACTGATGATGATGACAGATTTACAGACTACCTCAGGAATTTCAGCGAGGAAGAAGATTTAGATTTTAGTGACACACAACAGAGGCTCCTTTGATGACTTGCCAGATGAGCTGCGTCAGTGGGTTGTAGAGTGTGGTGTGACACAAAATGCCGCTGACAGCCTACTTAAAATTCTAAACAAACACATCCCCTTACTTCCTAAATGTGTGAGAACTTTGATGAAAATTTCACACACACGTAAAGTCAAAAAAATGGATGGTGGGGATTATGTCCATTTTGGAATATTGGAACACTTGCTCCAAAACAGAAATGCCCTGATGTTACAAACTGACAAAATTAAGATGCAGGTCAATATAGATGGACTGCCATTATTCAAAAGCTCACAGAAGCAAATTTGGCCAATTTTAGGAAAAATTTATTTTGAAAGGGACCCGTTTGTCATTGGTGTCTTCTGTGGAAACAGCAAACCTCGCAATCCAAACCAATATCTCCCAAGATTTTGCAGAGGAGGTTTCCGCACTAGGACAAGGTTTCACTGTGGCTGAAAGGCTGTTTCATCTTTCCCTGGACTGCTTTATCTGTGATGCTCCTGCACGATCATTCATAAAACAAACAAAGGGGCATGGAGGTTATAGTTGTTGCGATCGTTGCACGCAGGAAGGATCTTATATGGGACGGAAAATTATATTCCCAGAAACACATGCCCCACTCAGGACAGATGAGTCATTTACAGAAATGCATGATGACAACCACCACAGAGGTCACTCTATACTCAATACATTAAGTTTGGGAATGGTCACACAATTCATGCTGGATTATATGCATGATGTTTGCCTCGGTGTGACAAGGAAGATGATCAATTTTTGGACCAAGGGCAACCTAAAAAACAGACAGAGCTTCCATATAATAAGTAACATCTCAGAGAGTCTTGTAGGAATGTCAAAATACATACCCTCTGAATTTGCACGAAAGCCACAATCACTCTCTGAACTGGATCGCTGGAAAGCTACTGAGTTTAGGCAGTTTCTTCTGTACACTGGTCCAGTAGTACTGAAGGATATTCTTCCAACACCACTTTACAACAACTTACAATCACTGTCGGTTAGTATCTATCTGATGCTTTCCCCAACCACCTGTGCTCATTACTGTGACTATGCTGATAACCTGGTAAGGTACTTCCTTGAACAGTTCAAACAACACCTTAGCAACCGCCTAGCAACACCTTAGCAACCACCTAGCAACACCTTAGCAGCCACCTAGGAACACCTTAGCAAGCGTCTATCAACACCTTAGCAACCACCTTAGTAACTGCCTAGCAACACCTTAGCAACCGCTAAGGTGTTGCTAGACGGTTGCTAAGGTGTTCCAACGTGGTCGCTAAGGTGTTGCTAGGTGGTTGTTAAGGCATCGCTACGCTTTCTCAAAAGAAAATATTTTTTTTTACCCAAACATGTAAAAAGTAATTGCAAAGATGGCAAAAGCATCTTGCTATATTAAAGTTATTGCAAGACAGAGAGGAGGGTTTTGAAAAGAAAGGAGGAGGATTTAGAGCGGGGATAGCAGAGGTAGAGGGGCGGGGTACGTAGCTGTTGGATCTTGGGGTTTGTAGTTTTTTGTCAGAGGAGGGGATTAAGAAGGGACAGGAAGTGGTCGTGTGCAGATTTGAACAGCAGACCGTGCAGGAAAGATTACAGCATCCTAAAAAAACTCAGTTGTAAACATCTGTATCCAAGGCCCCCCAGTAGAGACATTCCTTCCACTGAGTAACGCGAATAGCGCATTTTGCAAAAAAATTATTTGTGGTAAGTGTGAAAAATGTGTTCCCCCATAGCCTCTTATAAGGAAGGACTGAACAGATGGTTTCTGTATAATGTGCGAATGCTGTGTGAAATTCAGCTAATGAAAGTGTGTGGGTTGGGAGCTAACGGGTGATTTAAGTGTAATAGTGAATTCACAGCAATCCACCTGTTCTTCTGCCAAGGGAGGTGCTATGGGTAAAAGAAGTGTAGAAAGGTCAATGTCAGCACCTGATAGGATGAGGTTCTTGATGGCGTTGGAGATCAGGGGTGGTTCCAGGACTGGAGCATTATGCGGAATGAGAAGGGGTGTGGCTGTGGTAAGGGTGAAGGGGGCCGTGCGGAAGAAATGTGAGTGGGGAGGGTAGACTGTTGGGGAGGGTTAGTAATGGAGTTGGGTGCTTGGTGAAGAGATATAGAGGACAAAAAGGTAGGGAAACTGGAAGAGGGGAAATGTGTAGGGAGAGGAAGAGCATTAGGATTTGTAGAGAAAAGACTGGGTAAAAATAAGCTGGGTTAATGAGTGAGGGTGGTTGGAAGGGAGAGAGAATTGAGAAGGATTGAGAGTGGAAGGGGTGGCTGGATAAGTAGGGCTGGAATGTGGAGCTGGAGGCCAAGGGAGGGGGGTGGGAAGTCCAATAGTGACATCATGATCCAGTGGATTGTCCATGTTTTGGAATGTCAAGGTAGATGCAGTTTGTCCAGTTCCGTGGGATTGCTTTTTATTGCCTTTCTTAGTTGCTTTATTTGATGGTCCAGGGAGATTTTGTTTATACGAACGGTTCTGCTGTCCTGAGTGGGCAGAGTTGGTGATGAGATGGATTCATAGTTTTAGTAGTTCCGTTCTGTTTAATTGTTGATATCAAAAATTCAATTGTTGATTTCAACAACTAAATTGCTACTAGTAAAAATTGGTTTGTCCTCCACACACTTCTCCACTGTTAAATCCTCTCTTCCCTCACACTCACAGTTCTCACTTCTTGATGTAAATAGTGCAGCAGAAACACTCTGTTCCATGTTTACTTTGTTTACTCATCTGCTTACATCATCTTCCCTGCAACTCCACACATTCAATACAATTTCGCAATCCAGCTGGGATCGTACACCATTACCCCATGTAGTTCAGTAAGAAATCTTAGGGTGATTCTGGATGATCAGTTGTCCTCCAAAGAGGACATTGCTAACACAGCTCCATCATGCAGAGATGCACAGATCTGACGGTTATTTCAGCTGAGTGTGACATTGCAGGGTAAGTAACAGCATCTGTATGACTGAAACCATGGTGCTTGACTGAAAAAAGGTGGCCATCTCCAGTTCGTAGGAGAGTCCTTACCCCGAATGGAGTATCTGCGTTTTTTTTCATGAGGAATGGAATGTGATATTAAAAGATGGATCAGTGCAGCAGCAGCATTAATGCAGTTGATGTGATTGTTGGGGTGAAGGAGCTGAGAAGAAGGCAATGTTCTTAATTTACCGCTCAATCAAGATTCCTACTTACACCTATGATTATGACTGAAAGGACAAGGTCTCAGATACAACCAGAAGCATTTTACAAAGTGTTATGACCCGCTTGTTTGAGTAACAACATAAAAGAGAGAAGAGCCCACAAAATAGCCTGAATGCAAATTATTTATTAAAAAATGTAACTCATAGAACAATCAATCAAAGCAACCAACAAATGTCTAGGGGTAATTAATAATGAAGCTAAAAAACTTAGGGTATAAATCACAACAACACTTTAACTACATGATATAAGTAATGCAAAACAAAACCATGAGGATAAAGAGTTAATGAGATGGCAGGTCTTGACATGAGGACTCCCGAGTAGCCACAGGGTCCTGGGGTAGCAAGCACAACAACTTTTATATACCCACTGATGAGCAATGCCAGCATCCAATCAGGATTTACCACATACTCCAATCTGGATTTCTCATTCAGGGAGTCAGACAGAGAACATAATCTAAAACAACACTAGCTATATGAACACAGTGGAAAGTAGAGTACAGATGTATCCGCACCTGTATAATCACTTGCAAAGAGATTTTAAGCCGCAGAGGTACTGTTTGCCAGATGTTTATGAAAATGTTCTTCTTTCAGCTGCCACCATTGTTTACAGTAAACGCAACACATTTACAACCCCACCCACTGCAGTGTATGAGAGTTGGAAAACAGTAAACTGTCACTCAGCCTTTTCAAACATTATTCAAACATGAAACATTCTGTGCACAGAGAAAATGTTTTGCTGCATTTATGTCATGTGTGCAACTTTTTTCCATGCGTTTCTTTAGCTGCGCCGAATGAGCGAAACTCTGTAGACACTGATCAGATCTGTACGGTTTCTCTCCAGTGTGAATCGTCTGGTGCAGTTTAAATTTTAGAGCTGTAATAAAAGTCTTCTCACACTCAAGCACATACTCTTTCACACCAGTGTGGATCTTCATGTGTTCATTAAGGTTTGCTGATTGGTTGAAACTCTTCCCACAATGAGTGCATGTGAATGGTTTCTCTCCAGTGTGGGTCTTCATGTGTTTATTAAGGTCTGAGGAGTTGCTGAAACTAATCCCACACCGAAGCTGCGGTCACACTAGAGTTTGAGCATGCAACATTCAGTTGTGCAGAGCTGCGAAAAGGGGCAGGATTAACCAAGATTATTAGACATTAAAAAGGTGAGCGATTGGTCCATATTTTACATTTCTGTCCAGAGAGGTCATGTGTTGATCTTTGATTGGTCTTACACAGTCAAGTGATGTGATTTTGCAGGTCAGAGTTCACCAAGCTTGAACTTTGCAAGGCAGTGAACTACGAAACTTGACGCACTAACGTTTCTGGTTTGATGCATTCGAGTGTGTATAAATGGAAGTCTAAATGTAATCGCGGCTTAATTTGTGGTTTCTTTCCAGTGTGGATCCTCATATGTAGATTAAGGGATGATGCCTGGATGAAACTATTGCCACACTGAGTGCATGTGAATGGTTTCTTTCCAGTGTGGATCCTCATGTGTTTATTAAGGTGTGATGAGCAGTTAAAACTCTTTCCACACTGAGTGCATGTAAATGGTTTCTCTCCAGTGTGAATCCTCATGTGCTGATTAAGGTTTGATGATTGGCTGAAACTCTTCCCACACTGAGTGCATGTGAATGGTTTCTCCCCAGTGTGGATCCTCATGTGTTTATTAAGGTGTGATGGGCAGATAAAACTCTTCCCACACTGAGTGCATGTGAATAGTTTCTCTCCAGTGTGAATCATCATGTGTAGATTAAAGGATGATAATTGGCTGAAACTCTTCCCACACTGAGTGCATGTAAATGTTTTTTCTCTGGTGTGGATCCTGATGTGTTTATTAAGGTTTGATGAGCTGCTAAAACTCTTCCCACACAGAGTGCATGTGAATGGTTTCTCTCCACTGTGGATCCTCATGTGCTGATTAAGGTTTGATGATTGGTTGAAACTCTTCCCACACTGAGTGCATGTGAATGGTTTTTCTCCAGTGTGGATCCTCATGTGTTTATTAAGGTGTGATGAGCAGTTAAAACTCTTCCCACACTGAGTGCATGTGAATGTTTTTTCTTCAGTGTGGATCCTCATGTGAATCTTAAGTTTGCTTTTGTTTCCAAAACTCTTTCCACACTGAGTGCAGGTGAAACGATTCTTGTCTCTCCTTTTCAAAATACCATCAGTCTGTAAATGAGTTTTTTCCTCAATTTTGACATGATGTTCCTCCTCTTTACTCCCCTCATTCTCTTCAATAAAGTCTGAAATAAATAAATAAATAAAACATTAGTTTTCATGAAGTCTTAAAAACTCTCATCAAAAGCTGAAAAGTGAAAAGACACTGGAAACATTGGCTACACACTGAAATTTTGATGCAAATTAAATGTAAAATAAATCAGATCATATTGTGTTTGGTCCATTAACGTGTATACATTTAAGCAGATTCAATTCAATTAATCTTTACCTAGTGCTTTTGCAATGTAAATTGTGTCAAAGCCGCTTAACATAGAAGTTATAGTAAATTGAAACTGTGTCAGTCCAGTTTTCAGCATTTCTTACATAGTTGATCATAAAAATAATTTTGGTCATATTGATAAGACAGATATTAGAAAGCTGTAAATGGCCTGTTTTTATTCATATATATTCCTAATCCCAACAAAATGTTTTTCTAAACTTTGTAAAGCAGACAGGGAATACTTGTTTATTCTGTGCCTGACGGGTAAACGCATAAGAAAAAAAGTTCTGGGGTAACAGCCGAGAATATTTGCCTAACAGACATGAGACACATCTGTACAGCATCTGCATAAAGGCTGAAATTTGCACCTTTCCCCTTGTGTGCTGTTGGGTCATTTTTCATCCATTCTGGGGTGATTTTGAGGCTTAATTTGACCAAAACTTTTTCTGTGTTTCAGCAAACAGACTGATATTTGAGGACATCTTATTTTGACATATTCTGGGAAAATGCTTCGTAAAAAAAGAAAAAAACAATACACTCAGGACAAATTTACTCCCTTTTCGTTATATTCATGGCTGTTTTTTTCTCCATTGGCCTCTATTATAACAAAAAATTTTGACTGCAAAGCCATGACAGCATATAATCATGCATTTATGATTGTTGGGGTTTTCTGTGATGACATTTAAAAAGGAAATCGGTGGGAGTGTAAAGAAAGAGGAGGGTTCAAGAGGGCAGCATTATGTGGTGTGCGCAAGAAAGAGAAGTTGACTGAACTGTTGCAGTGTGGGGAAACGAGTAGAGAAACCAGATCGAGACAAGCAGTGTAAACTTAATGACTCGCTGTGAGAAACAAAAAGCAAAAAGTATGTATCGAAGCAACAGAGCAAAGACCGCTGTCTTGTTACTGAAGTGCTCGTGATGTCTGTAAATGAGTGCGTTACCAAAAACTTCAGTGCAGTGTGTCCTGAACAAAATCAATTTATCGATTTATCTCGCTGGCATGGAGT
Organism: Danio rerio; assembly: GCF_052040795.2. Lineage (NCBI taxonomy): Eukaryota > Metazoa > Chordata > Actinopteri > Cypriniformes > Danionidae > Danio > Danio rerio. The sequence continues at coordinate 68,899,407 of NC_141024.2, read as the reverse complement.
CAGCTGCCGAAAGCCTTTATCCGGCAGTCGACGGTGTCAGAGTTTCCTGTTAGGCACCCGTGACTGCTACTCACCGGCTGAGTTCGTCGACGCCCTCAACCTTTACATCCACACCTCCACATTCACCATTCCCCTCTCATTTCCCTTCACGTTTTTTTGGCCCACTTTCTCTTTTTATTTCTCGTTTTGTTTTCTCCCTGTACTTATATTATCATCATTATTATTTTTCCCCATATTCAAAAATCATTTGCATTTTTTTTCTTTACTTTCATTTGAGTTATAAGTGCTGAGGGTTTTGTGTTTCATTGTGATTATTGTTATATTGTTTGTTTTGGACTTCTGGTTGGAGCGGCGCCATGTAAAGACGCAAACTGTTGAGGTCCTCACGTAAAACCTGAAAGTTCGTTTAATATTGCTCTTATCCTAAATTAAACCTAACCTATACTGGAAAATAAGCGTTTATCCACGTGACGGAATTTGTAGCTGGCCTCTTGAAAGACACCGTGAACCTCGAGAAGACTCCACTTTTTGACCAGGCACACAGCACTCTCAGCAGCAAACCAGTGGACGACAAGGAACCGCCACTAGTCTTCGTGATTAAATGACACTACTTTTCCGAAATATGATATTTTGAAAAAGCCATAAAATTGAAGAAAATAACGACAGTACACTGAGCTGTCAAAGACAATACAACTGTTAATGTCACTCGCGGTTATGTTTTAAATGACCACCATAGCATGTTTGTTGTTATTCCTAGTTCTCAAGTATATTTAGTCAATAATGAGGTAGCTTTGTAGTGAAACATCAAGAGGTGTTCAAATTGTTTTGTTTTATATGTGAGGTCCCACAAATGTCAGCTGGTTAAGAGTGGGAGTAGCTGGAAGTGTGTGCAAGTTTACATGCAAGGTTTCAATATTGTGTTGTTTTGTGTTTATAAGTGTATGTGGACCTTTGGAACTTTTAATAAAAACTGATCAGCGGAACGCAAGTGTCTTGGAGGAGTGTAATTAACAATCAGTTGGGACCATGTAGGGCTTTATACACAAAGAAAAGGATTTTAAATTGGATTCTTTGTATCACCGGTAGCCAATGTAGAGCCTCAGAATAGGAGTGATGTGTGCATATTTTGGGCTTTTTGTTAAGAATCTAGCTGCTGCATTTTGCACTAACTATAGCCAAGCAATCTGAGACTTAGGCAGGCCAAAATAGAGCGAGTTGCAATAGTCCAACCGGGAGGTTATAAGTGCGTGTATGGCAATTTCTAGAGAGTGTGAAGGATTTCATTTTTGCAAGAAGGTGGAGTTGGTAGACACTATTTCCCACCACTTTTGAGATATGTTTATCAAATTTTAAGTTTTGGTCTAATGTTATGCCCAGGTTACGTACCTGGGGTGATTTGAACTCCTCCAAGTTACCCAGCCTGGGGCGTTTACAGTCAGACAAATCATTGGGCCCAAATAAAATAACTTCTGTTTTCTCCACATTTAGAAATAAAAAGTTCTCAGAAAGCCATGCTTTTACCTCCTCCACGCATAGTAAAAGGGAGTTCACAACAGAGGACTCATTTTCCTTTTTCAGTGACATAGATTTGTGTATCGTCTGCATAAAAAAAAAAAATGCAGGTCATGTTTTCTGAAAATAGAACCTAGAGGGAGCATATAAAGAGAGAACAGTGAAGGTGCTAGAATTGAGCCTTGAGGAAGACCACAAGTTAACGGTGCCGTGGAGGAGGAAAAGTTACCAATTTTGACAAAAAATTTCCTGTTGGAGATGTACGATTTAAACCATTTCAGCACTGTACCCTTCAGCCCAACCCAGGATTCTAGCTGAGATAATAACACAGAGTGGTCAATAGTATCTAAGGCTGTGGATAAATCTAGCAAAATTAAGGCCACATGATTAATAGTATCAGTGAGTAGATAGATGTCATTCAAAACTCTTAATAGAGCGGATTCAGTGCTATGGGCCGGCCTAAAGCCAGATTGAAAAGGCTCAGCGATATCATTCTGGGATAGAAATCTTTGTAATTGATTAAAGTACAATTTTTTTCTAAAACAGAAAACAGAGCAGATCTGAAAAGTTGAAGAGACATGGTAAGTCTGTCCTTTTTTCCATTTATGTTCAGCCTGTCTATATTTTTGTTTTAAAGTGCGTGTCTCTAACGTTTTCCAAGGTTCAGATTTTATTTTTTGTCTGCATAATTTCAGGGGTGCAGATTTGATAGCCGCTATTTGGCAGACCGAGTGCAGCAGATCAAGATGTTGTTCAGCATCCAGTTCTGATGAAGGGTCATTTAGGCACGATTTGACGTAGAAATCGGTAAAGCACTGGTTAAAATCCGAGCTAAAATTGGATGTGTAGATTGTTGACAGCATGGTAGGCGTATTAGGGCAATATGCAATCTTCGTGAGGGATGGCGTAAATAGAATAGGTATGTGATCGGAAATCAAAAATTGGGAGAGTACAATGTCAGAAAGCTCAATGCTAAAAGATAAAAGGAGATCCAGTGTGTGTCCAGGCGTGTGCCGTGTGATCCAACAGGTTGATGAAATCTTGAGCAAAAGAGTTTGATTGACAGCAAATGTGAATATTAAGATCGCCTACTAGTATGAAACGGTTGTCAGAAATTGTCATGTTGCCGATCAGTTCAATGAAGTGCTTGATGAAATCTTTTGTGGAGTGAGGTGGGCGATAGATCATGTCTATGCATAGAGGGCTGTTCCAGTCTAAATTAAGTAGTTGGACTTCAAAGCTATTAAAGCTTAAATCTGGAAGTAGCCATCTTGCCATGTCAAATTTTTATTTTAAAGTTAAAATCTACTATTGTATATTTACAGGAGTCACATCTGTTGAAAAAAGACTATTCTAAGCTTAATAGATGAGGCTATACACAAATATATTATTCTAACTTCAATAACAAATGTAGGGGAATTGCTGTACTCATACATAAGAATGTACAGTTTGTTATGGAGTCAAAAGTGTTGGATAAAAATGGCAGATACATATTAATCCAAGGTTAACTTTTTAACACGTCTGTGGTCCTGGCCAATGTGTATGCCCCTAATTGGGACAATGTACAATTTTTCAGAGATTTATTTTCAATTTTGCCTAGTCTCGACAAACACAATTTTATTGTAGGAGGCGATATAAATTGTGTTTTGCACCCAATTTTGGACCGCTCTAGCTCTTCGAGTAATACATTAAGTCAGCCAGCACAATGCATCAACTCCTTCCTTCAGACATATGGTGTAAATGACCCCTGGAGATTTAAAGATCCATCTTCCAAGCAATTTTCCTTCTATTCACCTGTGCATCAAACCTATTCCAAGACTGACCATTTTCTCCTGGACAAGCAGTTACTTCCCTTAATGTCAGAAGTAGAGTAAGGTAGTATTGATAATTCAGACCATTGTTCAGTCTCACTAAAGCTATGCTTTCCAGGCAATGTAATCCTCAAACGTACATGGCGGTTTAACTCAAGACTCTTGGCAGACGACGATTTCGTAAAATTTATTGATGCTCAAATTGATTTCTTCCTTGAGACAAACGAATCCCCAGAGATAGGTTATAGCATCCTATGGGATACTCAGAAACATATATAAGTGGACAGATTATTTCATATTAAGCTAGTGCAAATAAAAGAATGTCAAAACGGCTTACAGAGATTATGAATAAAATTAATACAATTGATGAGCTACACTCTACCTAAGAGTTCCATTAGAAAAGACTTCTGCACGAGCAATATGACTCCTTGACAGATGAAAATGCAGAGGATCTCCACATAAGATCACGCCAGATTCACTGTGAACTTGGTGAACGAGCTGGCAGGGTATTGTGTTACTTGAAAAACTCCTCAGCAGCTGGTTTTATAGCAGCAGTTAGTAAGGATGATGCCGTATTATTACTGATTAACAGGAAATTAATGATCAATTTAAAAACTTCAATAAAACTCTACAGCTCTGAGGTAAACGAAATAATTATTTCGAATTACCATCCCTCTTTGATTCAGATCAGTTGGCATTAGAAGGAAATATAACACCTTCTGAAATTGAAAATGCTATCAAAAAACTGAAAACTGGAAAAGCACCAGGCCCTGATGGCTTCCCGTCTGAGTTTTATTAGAAGTTAACTGCCAAGCTAACACCCCTGTTGTGCAAGGTATTTGCTGAAGGTCTTGTCTCGGAATCACTCACCCCCTCCATGACATCGGCTGTTATAACACTACTTTTTAAATAGGATAAGGATCCACTTAAATGTGAATCTTATCATCCGGTCAGCTTATGGCCTGTTTCCACTGAGTGGTACGGTTGGCCGTTTCCTCTGTCAATAACCATACCGAACCAAACTGTACCGTACCACTTTTTCGGCACCCTTTCGAAAGGGTACCAAAAACAAGAAAGGGTACCAAAAGGTGGAGCTACACGCGCAGCTGAACGCTGATTGGTTACAGAGATACGTCACGAGCTCGTGGAGCTAGACAGAATGTAAAAAAAGGATCAGCCATGTTCTAATAAACAGCTGAGAAATTACATGGATATACTATATGCATATAATAACGAGCCATGGATGACCCGAGCTCAAACAAACCTTGTCGTTGTCTTGACAAAGCCGAACGAGACATGACGCCGTGGTCAACCCTTCCTTTATCTATTGACTAGGATGATTAATTCCAATAAAATGACAATACTACCAAGATTTCTGTTTCTATTTCAGACCGTGCCTGATTTTATGCCCAAGTCATTTTTGAAGGAGTTGAATATTTGTATTTCTACATTTCTCTGGGATAAGAAAATTCCTCACATATGAAAGGAATTCTTGAAAATAAAAAAAGGAAGAGGGTGGATTGGCAATGCAAAATTTCTTATGCTATTATATTCTGGTTATCCAACATCTGTCATGATGAGGCCACTTTGGTTACTGATGGAACAGCACACGTCTAATTGAGTGTCTTTATGCTCACTGCTTTGTGCCCCGATTCTAGGGAGTAAACAATATTTTACGAATAACCCAGTTATATTAATGAATCACTCAGAATATGGTCACAATTCAGACTTCATTTTAATAATAAACAAGTATTGCCTTCTGCTCCCATTTTGTTAAATCCGTTATTCCCTCCCTCTCTAATGGATTCAGCATTCCAATGATGGTCTAGGAAGGGTGTTAACTGTGTTAAAGACCAGAAATAATAAACGGCTACTTGCTCTACAAACAAGAAAAACAAGAAAGTTAGAAATATGGCCTTGCAACAGGCGACACGGTGGCGCATTAGATAATGCTGTTGCCTCACAGCAAGAAGATTGCTGGTTCGAGCCTTGGATGGGTCAGTTGGCGATCGCGTGGGTTTCCTCCGGGTGCACCAGTTTTCCCCACAGTCTAAAGCAAATGAATTGGGTAAAGCTAAATTATCTGTAGTGTATGAATGTGAATAAGTGTGTATGGATGCTTCCCAGAGATGGGATAATATGTTGGATAAGTTGGCAGTTCATTCCGCTGTGGCGACCCCAGAATATTAAGGGGGCTAAGCCGAAAAGCAAATTAGTGAATGTATGACCTTGCAACATCAAGCAGCATTAGGCATGGGCCAGTATAAGTTTCAGCTGGTATGATAACCTTGAATAAAAATATCACGCTTTCACTGTACTGTGATTACTGCTCTAAAAAAAAAAAAAAAAAAAAAAAAAAATATATATATATATATATATATATATATATATATATATATATATATATATATATAAATGTCTGGGTGAAAAACAAAAAACTTTTTCCCCTTTGAACTTTAGGACCATTATGACTGAAATTTTGGACTCATAAAGGGCTAAAGACAAAGGAATTTTTCAATTGGCCTAGATGGAAAAGATTTTTAATTGACCGATCAAAAATATATTATAATTTAATTAATTTAATTATACAATAATAAAAAAATATAGAGATACTTCTTAGCAAAAGATTTTAAATTGTGTGTAATAACAAGCAAGCTTTACTTTACCCACTAAATCTATGCACAACAATCTGTCCAGGTCGATGTCCTCAGCAGTAAATACATGGAGCACGTTTAAACATGTTATTGTAAGGAAATTTGGAATTTAACACATTTTAAGACCCAGTAATTAGCCCTGGTAATTAGTTATTATAATAATGATGTAATTCTAGATACTATCTGTGAGAACTAGTAACAACTACTAGAAACAAGTTTAAACCCATAAAGAAGTTGGAATTGTGATTATTGTGACATATGCAAATGGAAAGTACTAAGCCAACACTATCACTGTAATAGCAGACATTCTTTATGAGAATACTGTAGGTCAAACATCCTCAGCTCAGTTAAACTTTTTAAATTTATTGTTTTTATTTATTTTATATAGCGCTAGTGCTCAAGGATGCTTTATAAACAGTAGAGGAACAAGAAAAGCAATAACCTTAAGAAGGTAGAGAAAATGGGAGACTAATAATACATAAAATAATGACAAAAAAACATGAGAACAAGTGATGAAACAAACTCATTCCTGTCTTTCAATTAGTGTTTATGTGCATTTAGGAGAACTAGGCAGCACAATCAGGGCTGGATAAATTTAATTTAGTATTCTTATTATTAAAATATATCTGAATGAGGATCAAATGACTGAGTTGGTCTTTGAGAATGAAAATCAACCTGTTTGTTTCTGCAGATCTTCCTGTTTGACTGTGAATGTTTCTTCAATCTTCACATCTTCACTCTCCTCTTTAATAAACACCATCTTTATAACAGTTTGGAGATCAGTCGCTTCAGCAGGAATTTTTCTCTGTGACACTTTATCCTGTTTAAAATGAACAAAACAATAAAAATGTCCTGTTTAAAATAAATAAAACAATGAACAGAAACAAAATAACTTCCCTTCAACTCTTGCTTCAACAGTTTCTTTATATGAGAGTCACTACCAAAAAGAAATGAGATAAAAGAGTAAGTCCGAGCAAGAAACAATAGCCACAAATGAGCTGATTAAAACTAGTTCTCAATTTCATAGAGATAGGTTGGTTTTATATTCGCACATTCTGACTTTCCCCTTAATAATATAATTTCATAAAAAGTAATTTTTGCAAACTCTAAATAGCGAAATCATATAAGCAGCCAATGACTATTAAAGTACAACATTGTTCACAGTCATATAAACAGTGTTAATGTTGTTTAGAAGTCACACTTGTATGCTAATAAATCTGATCGAATATTTAAAGTAACATGGTAAACAATATAGACTTCTTAATGAACGAATGTGCGAATATAAAACCAACTTTACCTCTATCTCCATTTCCATATGTTGATATATACTTAGAATGGAATTATGCTATTTAATAAATTAAACCTTCATTAAAACACTTATTGCACACTTTACTGTTACTTCACTTAAACTTTCTTCAGGTATGTTCTTAATTGTTTTGTTTGTTTTATTTATATTATTGTCTGCTTATAGCACTTTTTTGCCCAAGACAAATTTCCTCTCGGGAACAAAAGGTTTATCTTATCTTTATTTAAACAATAGACCTCATTACTGTGAGTTAAATAGTAATGCGTAGAATAAAGGGTTAAAATAATATTGTCAACAGCAGGTACATAATTTAGCACTGAATGAAAAAAAACTGAAACTTTAATCAATTGGTTTATATAAGTGTAAACGCTTTAAAACAAACCTTTCTCCAGTTGAATCACGGCACGAGAGCGGCGCAGGCTTATGGCGTCACAAGCCACGCTCAAATAAAAGTCTTTTTTTTTAACCTTTTTTTTGCCACTTACTTCTTCTTCTTCTTCTTCTTATAATTTTACGGCGGTTGGCATCCAGCGTTTTGGTGCATTACCGCCACCTTCAGCTCCGGAGTGTGGACCAGAGGTTAGGTTTACAGACTAATCATTCCCCCCACTTCCCTCTTTCCCACCCCTTCTCATACACACACATACATACTTACATACACACCTCTCCCCTACTCCCATGTTATAATAATATCCATAATACTCTCATACTACTATTTACACTAATACCATAATAATAATAACCACCACATTGCTCTTACCCCTACTTTTACTTCCACTACTTGGTTATATTTAACTTTATTCCCTTTACCTTATAACTTAAATTATTATATCCTATCATAAACACCTGTTTCTCTCAGATACTTTATAAGTATTCTAGTCTGAATCCTGTCTTTTGTATTTAGTAAACCTTTTAATGTTATTTCCTGAATCCCTATTTCCCTTAGATCTTTTCTCATTTCCTCCCTCTGCTTTTCATATCTTTTGCATTTTAGTATCACATGTTCAACTGACTCTTCTTCACTACATCCCTCACATAATCAAGTTTCATGTTTTTGTATCAATTTAAGTGTTTTATTTAATAAACAATGACCCAATCTTAATCTTGTTATCACTATTTCGTCTCGCCTATTACCTCTACTGACTCTTTTGTGTTTAACAGCCTTTTGAACTGCATACAAATGCCTTCCTTTCTTTTCTCTGTCCCACTTCTCTTGCCACTTTTTATTTATTCTTACCCATATTAGACTTTTCACTTCTGCTTTACTAACCCTTATTTGCATTTCTACAGTTTCTTTTGTTTTTGCCACTTACTCTTAGTCATGACTTATTATATATAGGTTTTCTCTGCGTTTGGACACTTTACCCAGTAAAAAATTAACAAAGCAATACAAATGACCTGTTTAAAATGAATAAAACAGTGAATGAACAGAAACAAAATAACTTCTCTTTATATGAGAGTAATTAACAAAAATAAATTCGGTAAGTCAGAGCAAGAAACAATAGCCACAAATGAGCTAATTAAAACTAGTACTCCATTTCTTATACATACTTAGAATAAAGTGAAATCATCCTATTTAATAAATTAAACCTTTGTCTTAAAATATTTACATTAAAGGTTTGTCATGACTGCAACAGTAAATGGAAAAAAAAGCTAACCAAGAAATACTTTTATTTTGACGCGGCGTGTGACGTCACCAGACGGCGCCGCTTCAGCGCTGTGATTCAACTGGAGAAAGGTTTGTTTTAAAACGTTTACAGATATAAGCCTATTTAAAGTTAAAGTTCTAAAGTTTTAGTTTTTTTATACGATGTTAAATTATGTTCCTGCTGTTGGACATATTATTTTAACCCTTTATACAACGTAGTACTATTTTATTCTCAGTATTTACAGGCAATTGTTTGAATAAAGTAGGTTAACAGAAAAGTGTGTAATAAGTATTAATGAAACCTTTTACCTGATTTATTTTTGTTTATTACTTTCATATAAAGAAACTGTTGAAGCAAGTGTTGAAGAAAAATTATTTTGTTTCTGTTTATTGTTTTATTTATTTTAAACAGGACATTTTTATTGTTTTGTTCATTTTAAACAGGATAAAGTGTCTAAACACAGAAAAAAACTCCTGCTGAAGCGACTGATCTCCACACTGTTATAAAGATGGCGTTTATTAAAGAGGAGAGTGAAGATGTGAAGATTGAAGACACATTCACAGTCAAACAGGAAGATCTGCAGGAACAAACAGGTTGGTTTTCACTCTCAAACACCAACTCAGTCATTTGATCCTCATTCAGATATATTTTAATTATAAGAATACTAAATATAATCCATCTTGCAGCCCCGAGTGTGCTGCCTAGTTCTCCTGAAGCATATAAGCACTCATTGAAAGACAGGAATGAGTTTCTTTCTTGTTGCTTGTCCCCAGGTCTTTTGTCATTATTTTATGTATTATTAGTCTCCTACCTTCTTAATTAGTTAGTTATTGCTTTTCTTGTACCCCCACTGTTTGTAAAGAGTTCTTGAGCACTGGTGCTATATAAAATATATAAAAACATTAAATTAAAAAGTATTCTCATAGAAGATATCTGCTATTACAGTGATAGTGTTGGCTTAGTACTTTTCATTGTTTCTAGTTCTCACAGATAGTATCCGAGTTAGAATTACAATATCAGTATAATAACTAATTACCAGGGTTACTTTGTATAAACAAGGATTTCCGCGAGTAAAAAAAAAAATTGTAAATTCCAAAATCAAAATTGTAGGCTTTAAAAAGTCCTAAATTTACTGAAATACTGTGTTGTATGTCTTGAATCTTTTTTAAACAAATCTTCATTTTCCTTTGTTCATGTTTTGCTTCGTAATCTGGCCAAAACCCATACAATTACCAACAATTTATCTCAATAAAACTTTCAACTTTTGTTCAAAAAGGTAATTTTAACTCTATTTATCATAATGGTTTTGTTATTTTTCTTAAAATAACATTTGTTTAAACGTGCTCCATGTATTTACTGCTGAGAACATCGACCTGGACAGATTGTTGTGCATAAATTTAGTTTATTATAGTTTTTAAAACGTTGAAAATATTTGTTCTTTTTTATTTTATTTTAAAGACAAAGGTGTGTGAATACAAGTAATTTAGTTTATTATATTTTTTAAAACATTTAAAATATGTTCATTTTTTATTTATTTTTTCAAAGTTTATGTTGGAAAAAAATTGTGTGGATACAAGTAAAGCTTGCTTGTTTTTACACAATATTTAAAATATTTTGCTAAGAAATATCTAAAATATTGTAATTTTTTATTATTCATTTATTATTTTATTATTAAATGTATTAAATATAATATTTTTTTGATAAGGCAAATAAAAATCTTTTTCATCTGGGCCATTTGAAAAACTCCTTAGCCTTTAGCCCTTCATGAGTTTAAATTTTCATTCATAATAGTCTTAAAAATGTCTTTAATAGTCTTAAATTTAACTTGGTGACACCTGTAGAAACCCTGGTTTAAAGTATGTCAGAAAATGTTGTTTCTCCTAATTTAAAGTTTGCTGATTGAAATGGACACTAAAGTAATTACTTATTATAAAACATTGTACAGTATTCTAAACTATATGATGTTGTTGTGGGACGACGTGAGACAAAAACAAATTATAGTGGAACAATAACGTTTAGCATTGCACTGACTACAACTGGCCAACAAACTAGTCTAAAAATGACTTTTGCTGTTAGAAATGGATTACAGCATGCTGATGATATGCAAACATTTGAGTGTAAGGTTTTTATGTTTTACGTTTTTCAGGACAACAGTATCTCCAGCAGAAAATATATCCATAGATGCCGTTTTAAATCGTAAAGAAATCTGTGCTTTTGTAACTTATGAAGAAAGCAGAAGTCAATGATTAATCAGAATAATCTTGCCTGACATGTTTACTGCTTCAAAATACTTTAAAAGTTTCTCAAATAAAAATTTTTAGTTCAAAGGGAATTTTTGGGTTTTTTTTTTTTTTTTTTTTTTTCCCAGACATTTAAAAAATGTGGCACGCAGAGGGGATAAGGCTTTTTGTTGGTCGCAAGACCAATACAATAACTGGCACACTAAAGCCAAATTAACACAAACTATTGCAATTAGAGCTCTACTAAGCCACCCAGTACATTTGCTGGGACATAAAATACAGGTTCATACCTCTAGCAAAGACAATGAGACGTGGATATAGAAAAATAGGGTTTCTTTTATTACAATTCAATTATCTTTGGACCACAAATATTAAAAGACAGGCACATGCACTCTTTTTAAAAAGGCACTAGTGGAGGCAATTACAAAAAAAAAAAAAATCCTCATCCAACCAGAGGAGCTGGGGCTCACCACAGTCGGGCAGGCTAGGCACTGGGCCCAAAAATGACCCACAGATTCACACGTGCACACTTTGATTTAAAACACCACACAGTGAACTTCAATGCACACAAGTGGGCAAAAGACTAATTAATAGAAAAAGACTCACGCCACACAGTGGCCCGACTGCCTGTACTAGACACCCCCAGCTCCTAGTGAAAGAAAAAAAACCACAATTAGAAAAAATAGAAAAAAAATTAATAAAATACAACAAGCACATATATTAAATGAGCTCACAGAAGCATCAAAATGAGAGACTACCTGAGAGTGGCTACCGGCCACTCAGGGGGGCACGGAGGTGACAGGCCCCAGCTAATCATACAGTGTAAAGCACAAGGTCGCAATGTTAAAACAGGACAAAGCACCACAAATGCAGCAATTGAAGCAAAGCAGTCCTCGAGACCACACACTTATTTTATGTTTCCTATTTTTGTAAATATGCAAAAGAAACAAAGATCAAAGAAAACAAATATGCAAAACGCAAAACACTGATACAAAAGCAGCAAAAAAAATAAAGAAACAACTCAAAAAAAAACAAATATAACAAAACAAAACTAGAAACAACAGAACTAGAAACATAACTACTGAAAACAAAACACAAAACAAAACTAGAAACAAAACAGCAGCATCCAGCATGTCAAGAGCAGGAGACGCTCAAGTCGCAGTGCAACGTATGATAAAACAGAGCACAATCAACCGACATACCTTCCAAATACAGTTGATTACAGGGGTTTCACATACCTCTACACGAGATGCCAGTCATCCCTCCGGCAGAGCAAGGCATCCATACTAAAAACTAGCTAAAATATATAAAAATCAGTTTCTATTTCTAGTTGTTCGATATGCACAAAATGTATGAGCAGTATCGCTCTACTTACCGACCGGGAAGACAGCAGTCACGGGAGCACGCAGAAATGTCAACAAACATTACGAGGGAAAGTTCAGCAACATGAAACTCCATTTCATAAAGCTTACGATGCCCCACAGCAGCCACTCTACAGTGCAACAGCAGCCGAACAGACACCAGCCTCCCAGAGCAAAAAACTAAATTAAAACCAAAACACACTTTAAAACGAAAGCGAAAAGGGCTTAAACAGCCGCTACATACCAGACGCATGGCAGCTACACACACACCACATCGAGTCAGCTGGACGATGGCGTGATATTTTTATTCAAGGTTATCATACCGTCAGAATCTTATACTGGCCCATGCTTAATGCTGCTTGATGTTGCAAAGTCATATTTTCTCATTTTATTATTTTTCTTTGTATGTATGGTCATGAACACACTTGTTTGTAGAGCAAATAGCCGTTTCAAGAATTCACACTTAGCTGATAATCTATCAAAGCTTGTTTGGCATGCTGTCCCGGGAGATAGCCCCGAGCTTAATGGATCCTCGAGCCTGGGGCTTCCCCCTGTTCGCAGAGCTAGAGGGGAGCCTGAGCTCGGTGGATCTCAGAACTCCCCGACTGCGATAGCTAAGGGAACACCTGAGAAGGGGGCTAAAGCGTCCTGATTCTTAAGCATGATGTATATCTTTAGACGGTGGGAGGAAACTGGAGAGCTCGGGGAAAACCCACGCGGGCACGTGGAGAACATACAAACTCCTTACAGAAACGCCAACCGGCTAAGCGAAACTAGGCAGGTGGTGTTCTTGCTGTGAGGCTCTCATTGCTAATCACTGGGCCACCGTGCCGCCCGATAAAGGTCAAGGAGGAGAATTGGGGAGGAAGGGGGATTTCTTTCAAACGAAGATAAGGTGGACTGAAAACTTCTTTATAGTAGCTTAGGGCTCATATGATTGGAAGATAATGATTAGCTAATACAAGACCGGCCGTGATAAATCATAAGCACGTGATCCTCTCGAAATTAGTTTATAAACAAACTTCACTTATTATTCCTGGTTATTTCTCCAATAGGAAACTGAAGTTTTAAAACAATAGCATATGAGATCAGGGGCCTGTTTCAGTAAGGAGGTTCAACCAACTCGGAGTTTAAACTTGAACTCAGAGTTGATTTACAGAGAGACTAAAAACTCAAGTTTTCTTTTTCAAAATAGTTAATCTGAGTTGGGTCAATCTTTGCCTAGACCAACTCAGAGTTAAGCGTGCATACCATGAATATAAAAAAGGCATTATCAATGGAGCGCAGATATTACAAGTGACCATATCAACATCTGAAAAAAGAGATCAGCATTTCTTTCTCCAGCTGAACATGATGTGCTCATGCAAAATTATAGCAAATATGACCATATATTTAAAAAGCAACAACACTGCATCAGGAAACAAAAACAGTTAGCGTGGGAAAACATAGCTGCTAAAGTTAATGCGTAATTATACATTTAAAGTATTTAAATATTTAAGTATAATAAAATAAGTAATGTAATGTGTGATCATTAAATTTTTTACCCATGTTCCCACTTTTAAACACGTCGATCAGTTTTAATAGATTTAAAAGCGCACTTGTCTGCCTCTATTATTGATCAAGTGGTAGAGGTTGATATGACATTTAGAATATAAGCAGAACTAAAAAAATGTTTTAGAACGAATAATAATCCTATTAATCCAGTAACAGTACATGTCAAAGGACAGTGAATTTAAGCAAAACATTTATTTTAAAAGGACAAGCCATTCTCGTACGTGACTTACATTTGTTCTTTGTGTGACTAATGTAGGCAATAGCTGTGTTTCCATCCAAAAATATTAATTAAATTTATGTGCAAAACTGGAATATCACATAAAATATATGCAAATAAATCAGCGTTTCCATGCTACGAATCAAAGATAACAAAATCATCACTTCCTAATTAACTGGCACCAAATATCAACAGTAAAAACGGAATTTACTGCAGTAGAAGAAGCTGCGTCAATCTTTCCTTTATTTAATAAATGTACTCGCGCCTTGAAGACAATGCTGACACACAATGAACACGTGGGGGTGTTTGAAGCCATGAGACGCTGAGAACAGACGCTCTTGACACTCTGGAGGTCATTAATAATATACATTAATACTGAAAAGGTTAAGGTGTTTTAGAATGACCAAAATACTACCTCTCTTTCAGAAACAGGCTTGACTTACCCTGATTTCTCCAGTTTGACAAACCTGCCATTTTGAAACGGAAAACCCAGAGGTTTTTCTTATTTCAGGGTTAAAATACTCTGAGTTTTCAATTAACCTCCTTTCTGAAATGGGGCCCTGATCACTGCTATGACATGATTGAAAATTGTCTCTTTGTACTCTGTTTATCCAGAGAGCTGATGCTGAGTAGTTTTAGGGCTTTTCACACTTCAAATTGTTAACCTTGGGTCATTCTAACAATGGATAAACAGAATCCTGGGTTATCTGTAATCATGTTCCACACTGCTCATGCTATACCTGGGGTTAAAATATAAACCGGGGAGTTCATTAACAGAAGTTTCACATTTGCAAACCCCGGGTTAACATTATTATTTGTATATTTACGTTGCCACTCTCCCTAATTGGACAAACAGCAGGAAACCTTTTTAGATAGCATTTCTACATTTTGTCAGGTATATAAAATGTCATCATGTAGGTCTTCAGCTAAGCCTCAGAACATGCACAAAGGCAATAAAACAAAGACAAAAATACAAATGAATGAAAACAAGTAACAAAGTATGTCATCTCGCCATCTCCTCATCACTCCAGGTAAAGCAAACGTTGCATTAAGCATTTGCGTAAATTCATTCATTCATTTTCTTTCGGCTCAGTCCCTTTATTTATCAGGGGTCGCCGCAGCGGAATGAACCACCAACTTATCCAGCATATGCTTTAAACAGCGCATGCCCTTCCAGCTGCAACCCAGTACTGAGAACATTTGAATAAGTTATGTACAATAATGCTAACTTAAAAATATTAGCGTCAATTATGCGCACTTGCTGTCAACATGCAGGATTTGTCTCAATCGTGTCTTTCAAGCAAGTTCAAAATGTTTAAATGGAGTGGAAGTTACGCATGAATGAACACGGTTAATCTAGAGCGAGTACATTTGATCGTTTGCATTTAAAGCCACAGGCACAAAAAGAGCTATAGAGAAATATTCTGCAAGGTATTTGATCTTATTTTGAGCCAAAACCTTTAACATCTTGTAAAAAGGTTCATAATAAGAACCCTTTAAACGGGATTGTTGATGCAAAAATGAAAATAGCCTCACCATTTACTCTCCCTCGTGTGGGTTTTAAACCTTCATGAGTTTCTTGATCCTTTTGAACTCAAAAGAAGATGAAAACGCAGAGATTGACTTACTTTGTGTTCCAGAAAAAAGGAAAAGTTCAAAACTGCATAACACAGAGTAAATGGTAAGGTCATTTTTATTTGTGGGTGAAACATCCATTTCATGCTTGTTCCTTTGGGCCTTCATACTAAAGTTCACTTTTTTTTTTAGACTTGGTGGTGCTGAAAGAAGAGACTGATCAAATGGAGGAGAAACAGCAGTTAGAGAAACCTCAAGAGATAATGACTAATGAAAAACCCACACTGACTAAAAAGACTTCACGTGGAAGACCTCGGAAACCCAAAACTGGATGTCATTTCAGCTGTAAACAGTGTGGGAAAAATTTCAGTCAAAAGTCAAACCTTGATGTTCACATGAGAGTTCACACTAAAGAGAAACCTTACACCTGTGAACACTGTGGAAAGAGTTTTGGTTATATACAAGGCTTTAGAACCCACATGAGAGTTCACACTGGAGAGAGACCGTACACATGCCAACAGTGTGGAAAAAGCTTCTTTCATGCAGGAAGCCTTGTGGTGCACATGAGAATTCACACAGGGGAGAAGCCTTTCAGCTGTAAACAGTGTAGAAAGAGTTTCAGCCAAAAGCAGAACCTTGACGTTCACATGAAAGTTCACACTATGGAGAAACCTTACACCTGCGAACACTGTGGAAAGAGTTTTGGTTATATACAAGGCTTTAAAACCCACATGAGAATTCACACTGGAGAGAGACCGTACACATGCCAACAGTGTGGACAAACCTTCTATCATGCAGGAAACTTTGCAGTGCACAGAAGAATTCATACTGGAGAGAGGCCGTACACATGCCAACATTGTGGACAAACCTTCTATCATGCAGGAAACTTTGCAGCGCACATGAGAACTCACACTGGGGAAAAGCCTTACTCTTGCCCTCAGTGTGGAAAGAGATTTAAGCGAAATGGCACCCTTGAAGTCCACATGAGAACTCACACTGGAGAGAGAATTTTTACTTGCACACAGTGTGGGAAAAGTTTTTCTCAAAAACAAGACCTTGAGATCCACATGAGGATTCACACTGGAGAGAAACCTTACACATGCAGAGTGTGGTAAAAGTTTCATATGTAAAAACGCACTTGATTACCACATGAGAACTCACACCGGAGAGAAGCCGTTTGCATGTGTTCAGTGTGGAAAGAGCTTCACAACCAAAGCTAGCCTCAAGAACCACATGAATGGTCACACTGGAACCATAGTGTTCACATGTGATCAGTGTGGAAAGAGTCTCACACTCAAAGACTCCATTAAGCAACAATTGAAGACTCACTCAGGAGAGAATCATTTTAGATGCAGTGAGTGTGGAAAAGACTTTAAACATAAAAGACACTCTCAACACTCACATGAAGCTTCACAATGGAGAGCAGAGTCTACACAAAATGGGTATATTGAAAACGGCAGCTTTTTCATGTAGTTTGGCTGTTCATTGACGTGAAGTTTGTTTATAAATTACTTTCAAGAGGATCACATGCTTATGATTGTCCACAACAGGTCCTGCATTAGCTAAGACGATTCACCAATCAGATGATTCCTAACTCACTATAAATAACCAGAGTTTCTTACCTCGGTTATCTTTGTCTTGAGAAATTCCCCTGCCACCCTTACTCTCCCTCCTTCTAGATTGGGCCACACGGTGACCCCGTCGTTAGCAAAGTTGCCTCAAAGCAAGAATGTTACAGGTTAAAGTTTGCTGAACCGGTGGACATTTTGTGTGGAGTTTGCTCGTTCACTCTGTGCTCACATAGGTTTTCCCCAGGTTCCTCCCACAGTCCAACCTAAGTAAACTGAACATTCTACATTGGCACCATAGTCGAGCTCTTAGTAAGCCATATAGCTCTCTTTAGCCATCTCTATATCTGTCAGTAGAACAGAAACGAGTCGGGGGAGTTTATCAAGAATTACCTGAGCTCAAACTCCCCTCATGCCCTGCTTACGAAAGGGAGCCCAGGGCTCGTGGATCTTATGAGCTTAGGGCTCTCCCCCGGGACAGCTTTCCCTCCTTTAAATCTCTCAAATTATTATATGCAATCTCCTCAGTTATTGGACTTTTTAACTGACAAGGGGAAAACGTCAAAAACATATACACTATGACTTAAGCTCCTACTGTTGACTGTTGTGTTTAAGGATAGTGTAATGCAATATTAAAATTCATGATTTAATAATGAATATAGAGAATTCTAGATGTTTCAGAGAGCAGGTCGACAGACACACACACACATAGATTGCTGTGATAAAGCAGGCTAAACAACCAAACATGTAGCAATTAAACATGTTATATGTTAAATAAATTCTGAAAAATGTTTTTGATAGGCTAAAAATGATCATGTATTAGCTATCTACCACTAACAAGTAGTCTTATATGCAAATATGTGTTATTCAAAACATTTGTTTATAGATATTAAAAAATACTAATGTCCATATTGGCTCTGTTCAGGATCCCTTGTCTGTCCGACACAGTGCTCAAGCTAAAGTGAATAACCTCTAATATAGTTCTTTGTGTGTGATGACACACAATTACAGTGATGTTGCTTTGTGTTTTCTGAAAGAATGAATAATTTGTTCCAGACCATCCCATCCTCATGTGCAAAATAAGGCTTTTGAGATAAGAATAAAAATGCATAAAGATGCACTTTATACAAAAATAAATACATTTTTATGACTATTTTTTAAATGTATAAACATCTTTCTCAACTACAGTAATGTACTTTTTAGCATGATTTCAAAACTTTTGTGGTGTTACATCATTACTTTCAGACCTGACCTAAATGCAAATGAAACAGAGGAAGCGAGTTTAGGAAGAAATAGTCTTGTTATTCAAAAGTAAAATAATTTTGTTTAAACTGTTAAGTTTTAAGTAATAGAATTTTCATTTGTTTTACCTTAAAAGAGTATAAAGGGGAGGTATATTTAAAATATAAACTAAAGGGTTTTACAGGTAAACTGATATGTTGTCTGTATGTTGTGTTATACCCAGCCTGATCTCACGAGAAAATGCAAGTATTTTACATTTTGCCAGTTTAGTGGCTAATTCGTACGAAATTGTACGATTTTAAAAAGGAGGCGTGGCACCTAACCCCACCCCTAAACCCAACCGTCATTGGGGGATGAGCAAATCGTACTAAATTGTACGAATTAGATCGTACAAATTCATACAAATTAGCCACTAAATCAAAAAGTTACGAATTGCTGTGAGATTGGCCCATAAAAAAATGCAAAGCAAAAATGCAAATAATTTATACAGGCACAATATAAACAAACAAATAAAATTTAGTAATGTTTAACTTAATTTGTTTGTTTAAATTCAGCCCACACAATTTGTTTGCAACCAATTTTTGTAAATCCAATAAATAATTTTTTTTCAGTGTAGTAGCCTACTCACTCCATCTTGAATTCTCCACAAAAAACATTTGACACAATATATGGAGGTTGTGTTGTTAAAAGGGCACCTAATTTACCCCTTTTTTCAGATTTAATACAAGTCTTTTGCGTCTCTAGAATGTGTATATAAAGTTTCAGATCAAAATACACATTAGATTTTTCATTATACCTTTTACAAGATGCTGTTTTATACTGATTTCCAGCAGGGGGTGGTTTTGTCGTACTGCGCCTTTAAGACGAATCTTTCCCGCCCACTATTTCTACATGCCTCCTCCCTCAGTTGCGTCAGACAACAGACAGACTTAAGCCTGATTTATACTTCTGCGTCAGGTGACCGGCGTAACCCACGGCGCAGGCAACGCGCGTGGCTGTGCATTTATACTTCTGCGCGCTGTCTCTGCCGGTCTGCAATAACACTTCCGAAACGCTAGTTGGCAGTGAGGTGTAAATGTTCCTCTGTGTCAAGTTTCTTCGCTACTTTTTTGCATTTCCTGAACACTTCCGGGATGTACAAGTGGCTCAAACTCGCTCATTTTGAGGCAGGAACCGGCGGACGTGCAACAACTTTAACTATGAGGTAAACACAAAACAAAACTTTCCATCCGGAGCTCCTTCACTGGACTCCACACTTGTAAACAATCGCTCGCGCGGCGTCGCGCCATTCGCGCGCCTCTCGGTCCCGCCCAGACTCGTCAGCGCTACCAAGCCGACCAATCACAGAGCTTATGCTACGCGTCGTTGCGACGTGTAGTTACATTTTTTGAGAGGTGCACGTCAGTGACGGCGATGGCCACGTCGAAGGGCTATGCGTCAGCGCCGTAGCATACGCCGGTGTTTGACGCAGAAGTATAAATCAGGCTTTACAGGAAGAAGGTCTCACGTAGCGTTTGTGAGATACTACAGTAAGAACTAACCTTTACTAATCAGTATTGTGAAGTTGCATTGATGAGTCACACACAATATCGTTACAAAGTAACGCGTGCGCCTGCGCACGCACGCACACACACACACACACACACACACACACACACACACACACAAGCAGGCAGACAGACAGAGCGCGCTTAGTTTAGTTAAGGCTAACCTCCACTGCTGCATCTGTTATGCTTATGTACAAAATAAACCTGATTTAACTTCCACAAACCGGGATTGAAGCGTCTTCTTTTATAATTGTTCTGACACGCGGCTGTGCTGATGAAGTAAAGCTGAAGTAAATCGCTGTAATTAATTACACACATACTCTGTTTTAAAACACTTTAAACATGTGAAACTTACTCTTAATCACATTTGATGATGATTGCTGATCCTAGCGAACAGAACAGACCTTTTATTCCCGGTTGCTTTGCGTATGTCTGTCTGGTTTTGTTGACATATACACGCGACTACCGGAACATGTTAATGCGCGCAGCTGTCAATCAATTCGGTAGGCGGGGGGATCGCACACCTACGTAATGGTGCGATCGATTTGAAAACAGCTCCAATTGGCCGACCCTTTTTTTGTAGTTAAATTTTTTAAAAAAAAGGACTGGGTGTGTTCATATCACCCCAGTATGCCGGTCTATACACTATAACAACACACAGATCTGTCCAAATAGCTTGAAAAGTAGATTTTTTACCATAGGTGCCCTTTAATGCATGAGTACTTAACTAAACATTACAATGTGGTGCAACAAACACATTAAAACCATTTCAATAAAACAATGTTGCAAAATTGTTCAAATGTTTCACTTATGGCCTGTGTGAAAGGTTGACAATAATGCAACACCCAACTGTATAGAAACACAAACTCAAAAGGACAATTCACCGAAAAAATGAAAATTGTCAATTTCCTCACTCTTAACTTGTTTATTTCTTCTGCTGAACACAAAAGAAGATTGTTTGAAGAAAGCTGAAAACCTGTAACCACTGACTTTCATAGTATTTGTTTTTTTTCTTTTATGGAAGTCAGTGGTTATAGGTTTCCAGCTTTCCTCAAACTATCTTCTTTTGTGTTCAACAAAAGAAATAAATCCACTGAGGCTTGTAAACACTTGAGGAGTGAATAATAGCAAGTAAATGTTCTTTTTTTAGTGAACTATCTCTATAGGAACACATTTTAATCGTTCCAACATTTATTTCAGGGTGGATGCAACTTGTACAATTAAATGTAAACAGTTGTTGGTAAAAATCAAGAAAACTTTAACTATTTAAGGGTAACATTCAGTGAACAATTAAAGTGATTGTTTTACTTTATGTACTTGTCAAATAATTGTACTATGTGAATATGTATAAAAAATTAACCATTAAAACATTTGAAAAGTTCCAAGCCTATTTGACAGTTGAAACAGCTGCAAACATTTGGTTGCACCAAAAAAAGTATCAAATCTTAATCTACAAAAAAACTCAATCATCAAAACTAACCAGCAATATTTAAGTGCAAAATTAAAGGGAATGTACTTTCTGTATACAGTGTGAGTTAACTGTATGAAGTGTAAGAAGAATGACTGAAAACAATAGCTTGCATAGGAGCTGCCCACAACTCAGTTCTGACTAAATCCACTAAACCAGGGGTGTCAAATCTAAACTTAGTAAGGGCCGCACTGAGTGTTGTGAATAGAGTCAGGGGCCATACATACACATTTAAAATCTATTTATTGAAGAAAATAATTTTATACCATCATCTTACACTTCATCAAAGGGTCATGACACCCCCCACTTTCGGTTAAAGTCTACTTCAGAATTTTTTCAAAAGATGCATGATTAATGGGCGTGGAGCTCCGCGAGCATAGGGCAGGAGTGGGCGTGGCCAGCAGGGGAGAAGGAGAGCGAACAACTGTTGTTGTCAGTTAGCTCACAAATTGAGACAAACCGTGAGGAGACGCATGAGTTTATAGTTTACAAAGTTAAAATGCAAAGAAATAAACAGTAATTTAATGCCCTGCTACATTTGTTATTTGTAATTTCATATACACATAACCACAATTTATATCATTATAAAGACAATCGTGTTCATATAAATACTATAAATCAGGATTCTCCCTCAATCCCCGGGTCTATTATAGATCTGAATGCAGACTCAGTGCAGCAGGTCTCCTGACCTGTCTATTTTAACCGTTAGCCCTGCTGGTAATCTGGAGGATTTAGGCAAACACAGCAGCACGGCGATGTGTCTGAATGTGAACGAACTCCTGATAAAAGTCAACGTCCGCCATTCTTCAATTTTTGCACTGCTCTCCCGATAAAAATGCTTGCAGCACACACACACACAGCTTTGCTATATGATCGGCCCTGACAGGATCGCGGGGAAAAAACATGCATCAAACCCCATGGATCATGGAAACAAACACATACGAGCCTTCTTGAACGGCTACTGCGTGCCGTTGGTCTGTCTCACTCACAGCTTGCTTGAAACTGGCAGGTCTGCCTTCGGAAAGCACATGCTCTCATGAATAATTGAGCAGCCGGCTCTTCTCATAGGATAAGAAAACTCCGATATGAATAATATTGAGAAACCGACGCGTCTTCATTGCACTTGCGGTACTGCGCTACGTCGCCGATTTTGATCCCTCCCCAAAAATCATTTTAAACCCGGAAGCTGAAATTAGCTGACAAAAGCTCAAAATTATCCAGTTTTCCCCACAATTAAAGCTGACAGGTGCTAACATTGTCTTAACTGATGCTCAACACACACACATCTGTTAATATAAAAAAAAAAAGTTCTCCAGGGTGTCCTGAACCTTTAAAAGCTGTTCATAGAGACACGCACGTGCTGGTGAAGAGTGGGTGTTTACAGCAGTTAATGGTGCCAAACAGCATTTCCTGTTGTTTACATCTTTGCTACAGCATACTGTAAACGCTAGACACCGTGCATGTCATGATCAATTTTAACAAATAAAAATACTTACAAGTTGTGGTCCCATTTCACAGGTTTTGCTTGTTGGAGCTGCTCCTCCTTTAAGAAGATTTTAACCGAATCCAGCACTGAACTGGGAGAGATTCTGGTAGCTGTGTTTTGTCAAATCATGCTTGCTATGTATCTTATAATTCTCTGGAACATAATTAATATTAAACTGTGAGCACTTCTCTCTCTGTGTCGTGTCCTTTTGAAGCCCAAATACAGAAAAAGCTCTGTGAAAATAGCAGCGTTTGGATGGCTTTTTAGCTCCCTCTGCTGTAACATTATAGTGCCTCTGGCCACGCCCCTTAGCTGCACAGTGTGTGTGTGTGCGCGGTAAAACACCTTTGTGATCTCGCTGGCCTGGATGTATTTTTTGTAGTACCCAAATTTCGTTCATTGTAGGCTTTGCTAAGCTTACTCTGTAAAAGTCAAGGTCTCCCTTTTCATTGAACTTTGAGCATTTTACATTCAGAGATGCTGTTTATGTTCACACAACTACATTACACATCAACTAAAGTTTAAAATATAGTGGACCACTCCTTTAAACACATTGCTCACCTCAATCCTTGTGTAAGCAGAGGAGTTTAATTTCCTTGATCCATCTCTCTTCACGACCGCTTTAAGGTGCGTCACTGTCACCTCTGAATTCAACTGAAACTCCTCCAAGGCCGTGTCCCGCCATAAAGAGACATCAAATGTGTTTTGACCACACTGGAGTACAAAGTCAAGTATAGGCACCTCAGAGTTTTGCACAATGGCCATTCTTGGTACCTGTAGCTGTGAATTAAAAGTTCAATTAACATTTTGTTGAATTTACAGTACACATTTATAGGTTTGTTTAAACACACACCTAGTTAAGCCTTTAAATGTCACTTTTAAGTTGAATACTAGTGTCTTAAAGAATATCTAGTAAAACATTATGTGCTGTCATCACAGCAAAGATAAAAGGAATAGATAAAAGGATTCATATATTTTTACTACTAAAATTCCATGAGTTTTTTCAAGACTGTCATGTAAATTTTTAGAACCTAATATTTCATGTAGTGTCTATGTATATGTGATAAATAGGAAAGAATAATGCATGTTCAAATTTATTATAGCATATCATAAAACACAATTAATTTAGTTTAAACTTATTTTAGTATTGTGTAAAATTTATTTAGATAATACTTACACAGCGAGCATGTGAGAGCATGTTTTTGGCCAAGGACAGAAAAGAATTTAAAAAAGCCAGCCTATATACAAGTATACAGATATTTGTTAAACTAATTTTCATGACTTTTCTTAAACTATGAGTTTTTCTATTTTTCCAAAACTTTTCCATGCCTGGAAAATGTCATGTCAAAATTCCATAATAGACCCGGAACCCTGATAGAAATTAGTTATTAGAATTAGAATTAGTTATTATATTTAGAAAAATGTTTAAACAAATAACTTTTTCCATTAAACAAAAATTGCGGGGAAAAAACAACAACAAAAAAAACAGGGGGGCTAAAAATTTTGACTTGTGTGTATGTATGCAAGTATGCACACACACACACACACACATAAGTGTCTTCTCTTGGATTTTTTCCAGCTGTGGCGGCAGACTTGGTTGGGCCTTTTAAACTAATCTACAAACTACCTATCCTATGGCATTGTTTAATTGTCAAATGTTGTGAGCAGTATTACAAGTCAAGATCGCATTTATGTAATACGAGCGAATCTCTGCTTAGTGCGCCATTTCCTCTCTATTGGAGACATTCATAAATATTCCTAGCCAATCTAACAAATGTTGGAGACATACTCGTTACATAAATGCTCTAAATCACACTTCAGCAGCATTTACTGAAGAGAGCACAAGAAAGTCTGCGCTTGAGCAGTGTATATTTGAGGGTGTGCAAAAAGTTTTGTGCACAAGCAAAAGAAATCGGCGTGCAAGCTATGACATTCGCATGCTCGTTTTACATAAATGCGATCTCGACTTTTGTTATTGAAATATCGTCACAGGTAGTTGGTAGATCTGTGCAATAGGTCTACTGCCACAACTGAAAAAAATGCTATAAGAAACACTGTATATTTGTGCGTGTGTGTGTGTGTATATATATATATATATATATATATATATATATATATATATATATATGTGTGTGTGTGTGTGTGTGTTTATGTATATAAATATGTACACACACACACACACACACACACACACACACTCACATCAAAACATTAGCTGAATGATTCACAATTTGAAAACGTTTTATCATATGTTCGAATTTAATTTATTTTAGCTATAAATTTAGCTCAAGTGTAAAAACACTTTTTGCAACATTATTAAATAAACTCACATTTTTAATTGTCCCTTTGAGGGTGAGGTACCCCCCTCTTGTATAGAGGTCATGTTCCTCCCCTGTCAGATGCATTGAGGGGGGATGCAGTATTTGAAGGGCGGCGCTGGTAGCAGACTCGGCCAGGTTAAGAGCAGTTCTAAAAATTGTTCTTTTTGCACTAATAAATAAACAATCTTGACATATTTACAGCTAGTAGTGTAGTTTTTAATCACATAGGTTAACCCTTCCTGAAAAGGTGCTTCAGGGGAGTTCCAGGGCACAGTGTAGCTTTTTTCATTGTTCGCGACAACACTTACATGAACAATTCTTTGAGCACCACGGCAAATTTGACCATCTTTGATTGTAAAATCTACACTACTAGCAGTGGTCCTGTGGCCAATGCACTGCATGGTAATGGGCTCAGCACGGAAGTAGGGGAAACTGGATTTTGAAGCCATTCTGTTGGTGAAACAAAAGAACAGGAAAACAGATTTTAGTCAAAATGCAGTTGCCATCGCTACTTGTCAAATTTGTTAAATGAACCAAAAACATAAAAACCTTTCAATAACAATAAACTTTCTTGCTAATGAAACCAGCAAACAAAACTTTTTACTTAAGAAAAAAACTATTTAATTACAGAAATTATTAATCTAAATATTTATCATTACTTATTGTAAGACTGATTTACTTTCGCTTGGCTTCACAGCTGACAGTACGTGCACAGCCGAAAGAGTGAGAGAAACACTAAATAAATATATCTCTGATGTAAATAACTTTACTAAATACTCAAAAATTACATCTAAGGTGGCTGCAAAACATTTGTACAACATTAGAAATGGTTACTTAACTCATTTGCCTTATTTGAATTGGGGTGTCTAATTTTAATGCTTGCAATTATAATTATTCAAGACATTGTCTGTATTTATTCTATTTTCTGTCATTTATTTCTCATTTGTTGTAAAAAAAATTTTTATTTGATGATGCTGACATATTACATATATTATACATATCTAACATTCTTTTAATAGTGCAGTACTGTACAAAAAATGTCAGCAACATATTTTACCTGCCACGTGGCACCTGAATACAATAAAAGTAAACCAAACAGTGATTTAAACTTCAACCTATTGACAAGCAACAGTTTAAAACAGTGTCATAATAACTAAAAAATATTGTTAAAAATTAAATTATGTTTTGTTTCTCGCATATAGTTATACATTTATGTGATGTGGGTAAAAGGTGTTTAAATCCAGCTACCACCGCTAGTATATTTCAAACCTAAAAGCTTGTCAAAGCACTGGTAAATGCATTATTAGCATTTATTTTGAGAAACTGTGAATAATATGAGGATCACAATCCCAGTGATTCACTCTTAAATATTTTACCAATTGAATTAATCTTAATTTCTATAGAACTTTTTACGATGTAAATTATGCAACAGCAGTTTATCATACACTACTAGTCACAAATTTGGGGTCAGTACGACTTTTAAATATTTTGAAAAAAGCTTATCCTGCTCATCAAAGCTGCATTTATTTTATCAAAAACAGTACACATTGTAAAATGTTACTGCAGTATAAAATAACACTTCAAAAGTAGTTTATAATTTAATTAATTTATTCCGGTGATTTTAAAGATTCAGCTTTATTACTCTAGTCTCTAAGATATCACTCTAATATTAATATTAGTATTAATGGTAATAAAATCAATAATGACTGGAGTAATAGTTTCATTTAAAACTGCATACAATAACAAAGCAGTTATTTAAATATTTTTAAATAAATATTTAACTTTATTTTTTTTTTACATTTAATAAATGTTATTGGTGAACAGAATAATTGACTGTCAGAAAAACTGACCCCAAACTAGGAACCGGTAATGTAGATGAAGAGAACAAAAAGCCACAAACACTGATAACACCACTACACACACAAAATTATAATAAAAGGTAAATTATTGGAGGTTTATGTTCTGTTTCTTTTAGATGCAACTATTAAATAAGAAATATGTAACAAATTAACACAACTGTACAGAGAAAACAGAATTCACCTCAAATACAAGCAAGCAGCACACGACTCAGGAACAATTCTGGAGAATAAAAACAAAAAAAGGTTATGAAAACATTGATCAAAACCAAAAACACACACACACAAAACACATATACTATATGGTAATCTTAATATAAGATGCAAAAGCGATTATGCCAGGAACAGTTGTGGAGATTTATATATATATATATATATATATATATATATATATATATATATATATATATATGTATGTGTGTGTGTGTGTGTGTGTGTGTGTGTATATATATATATATATATATATATATATATATATATATATATATATATATAAATCTCTATATAAATATATATATATATATATATATATATATATATATATATATATATATATATATATATATATATATATAAATAAATACATATATATGTATTAAAGGCTCTGAAAAAGATTAAACGGGACTTCAGCGCTTGACGGGGACTGCGGTCATGCCATCTGCGATTCAGAGAGAGACGGTCAAGCAATCTCTGCTTTTAATTGCAGTGCGCGTCAACTCGGTGTTTCGCGGTAGATTAAAGACGCGTGTGTTTAATGCACAGCAGTTTTAAAATCTTGTTTCACTTTTATTCGCGTAAATGATTTCAAATGAGAGATAATAAAAAATCGTCACTTTTATTCATATTTGGGTACATAATAACCATGACTTTGTATGTAGTCTGTGCTATTATTTCTTTGCTTTGCTGTAAATGTGTTTTATTTGCGAGTTTAAAACAAAATTAATAGTATTAAAGTCATTACAAGGCTGTCATATCTATTCACATTCCTTTTCATTTTCACAACCTACTATTTAGGTGTTTACTGTGTAACTATGTTTTATTGGTTTATTTGTGTTTTACTGTGAATATTTCCCCTTTTTTCATGTGGAATGTTGCTAAATTAATGGGAAAAAAATCATTATTGTGCAAATGTTTATTTTTCCTACTTAAATCACATATAAATATTAACATAACAAAAATCATGTAAAACACTTACTTTTTACTGTATGGTCATATTAGAAAAATCATAAAAAATTAAAATCAAATTGTTTTCTGTCAACTCCACCAGATACTTGTTCTACATGTCCTGATGTACCACTGTGTCCACTTTTCATATCATATTACTGTTGCATATTTTAATAATAACACGCTACAATCATGGAAAATACAGTGTTTTTATTGTACAGTCATAGAAAATATCAATTTGAATGAATGAACAGTAATTTCACAATATTTTTTTTTACATTTTTACCTATTTTCTAGTGTGAATGAACATTTATTGTTGAAATTACCACACTTTCCAAACATATTCAAATGGCCTCAGACAGATGTATACTATTACTGTGTGTGTGCGTGTGTACGTGTGCGTGTGTGTATGTGAGAGTATGTGTGCGTGAGTGAGTGAGTGAAAGCTGGAAAGATAACAGTACTTTTGTGTAATTCCATTCATTATATATTATATATATTATTTATATTGTTCTGCATTATACTATGCATACCTATGGGCGTTTGTGTAAGGCCAAATATTTGGTATGTTATGCATTTAATGCCGAAACACACACTTCAGTTAGTGCAGATTTCACAGTTCCACTCCTCCATGGTGGTGTTCAAAGCTTTCACTGGGACTGAAACGCAATTGGGGTGGTACCACTTGTTGCAGCTGTTGCACTGCACCATCATCTCTGTGTTGTGTGAGGTTCTGCAGATACATTGAACCTCCACAAAAAGAGAGGTTCTTTCAGGTCTTGCTTTTGTTTTTTTGGTATTTAAATACCGAAGCCGTTTTGTTCGTCAACGGTCTGTAAAGCGTTTGTCTCATATTGCTCTCCTGGAACTTGCACTCCTCTGGTTTGACTCCATCACATAATGCTTTAGCAAAGGCCAAAGCAAATAATCCGCAAGTGCTGGTTGACTGCTGCATTTGAACATCAGGCTCTCTGACAACAAATTGGGATGCATGTGGGCGGATAAGCCAGAATAATTTCTGTGCTGTCTGCTCGGAGATGTTTGTGTCCAGGCTGTTATAAATGCAAACCTCGTTGGGACCTCAGAAAACATTGCTTGCAGTTATCCAGTGGTTGTCATTTACAATCATTATTTGAACAAACGGTGCACTGTAAACCCAAATGCTCAAAATAATTTAATTGATTGAGTTGTAAAAACTCAATTTTCTAAAGTAGTTCTACTAACTTAAATAGTTTAAGTTTGTTTAACTTTTTTATAGGTTTTGAGTGAATTGAACTTATTATTTTTGATTAATTGGAACAACTTGCTCATTAAGTAAGTTATAATTTAACTTTACTTGTTAATGTCAATGTCAATTGTATTTATATAGCACTATTAAACAAAACAAAAGGTTGACAATGTGCTGCAAAATACAAATCACAAAGAGAAATATATAAAATAAGACTTTTTTGTAGTTTCAACACGCTATCTACGTATGAAATTAGTAATATTTGTGTGTGTGTGTGTGTGGTTAAGCAATTGTTTTGTCATTTTTTAATTAAATTATATACATATAAACAGGCTAAAATAAACAGAACAGCTGGTTTAATGTAAGCCCAAAATAGAATATTCTATTAGATATAATATATCTATTATTATTACAGGCAGTAAAATATGCCGCTGATGTTTCTGTGACATTTTATTGGCTCACGAGGTTCACGTGCTCCAAGTTCAGCGTGAGACTTTTGCGACATTGTGGGAACGCACAATGCTTCACTTTTGGCGCCACGAAATACTGCAGTGAGTGAGGAGAATTTCAGCTTCAAGCTTTCGGCAGTTATCAGCACCTCTGGTGTCACGGTAAGTGTTACATGCATTATAAACATGGTCTTATTTTGTAAAAAGTTAGACAAATCTTTAAATAGCGTTCACCAGTTACGTATATTCATATTCAAAAGTTACGGATGTCTCGCGACGAATAACTGATGAAATGGGCCTGATATAAATACCCATCGAAGCATATGTTACACATTACATTAGCTAACTTCTATATACATTTTGAACGAATTGTAGTCTATATTTCCACTTGCACGACATTAGGCGCTTAGATTGTAACTGACACGCGATTTAAAAATAAGCATCTAGTGTTGCCAGATGTAACTTGACTGATTCCAGCCTCAAAACCCGCTGAAATTCCTGCCCAGAAATCTGGAGGCTATCATATGCTGCTCCGAGTTAAGGACCGGGAGGTGGTATCTGGGGCTGAGGGGAACGTCGTTGCAAAAACGGCCAATGTTTCTTGACCCGTCTATGTCATTTTTACCCGCACAGTATTTAAAACCGTCTAAGTAATTGTGCGGGGAAACCGCTCAATCTGGCAACACTGTATCCGTCAGGCTTTAGCTGTGTCCTATGCCGAGTTCAGACTGCATGATTTTCAAACTATTCGTGTCACAGATGTTTTCACACTGCATGACTACCTGGGCTAGCGTTTCGTCGCTGCTTTGTTTACACTGCAAGATGGTTCGGCGACATAGACATTCACATTGCATGACTTTACTATAGGGAGAATCGCCGACAACTTCGTCCAAACTATGTCTCACAGCCAAAAATATGTAGTATATCTTTTGTTATTAACGACATAATGAGAAATTTCTTTCTGTATAAAACGTCAAACAGACACGGTTGCTCCTGAGTCCTGTCAAACCTCCACGAGTTTTTCCTCCATTTCGTGGGTCCAAATAAACCGAAAAAGCGCGCTTTTAACTTCTCCCCCAGCCTCCCGTTGGCCTGCAGCAGGTATACACACACGCACACACAAGTGAAAGCTGCTCTCTCATTGGCTGTAGGCGATCACTGATGGTATTTTCAGTCAAAACTCAATTCACACGGCATGATTTGAATCGCCGACAGCTCCAGATATTTAGCATGCCAAATATCTCACAGGCATCGGCGACTCATCGGCGATTCTCTCAGATCGCGTCTTTGATCGTTCATACTGTGTGATTGTCACTCACGTGCACGAGCAGCGATTTAACTGAGATTTCAGGCATTTGTCGGCGATTTCTCAAAACCTGTCGGCGAGCCAAAATCGGGGCTAAAATCACGTAGTCTGAACTAGGCATTGGTTCAGAGGCTGCGCCCTCCGAAGGATGTAGACTTCAAAGGTGAGTGCCTCTTTAGTAAGACATGTCAGTCTATTTTTAAACGTGTTTAGATATCAAAGTCAAATAAACCCAATTCATACATTTAATCCAGAGTTTTCCTTTTAAAAACGTCCTGCCGTTATCAGCGAGCAATGAATCTTGGGATGTTCGAGGCCGCGAAGGATCCACCGGTTGTATACTTCGTTACCTGGGAAGTGAAGGACACATTTTTGAGGCTGCGTTTGAATTAAAAAAAAAAAATGAAACAGCCTTTGGCGCGCCACGAACACGCATCGCACTTCCAATGCATCATTCGGCGGATGCAGCCTCTGAAATGAGACAGCTTTTGTCTGCTGTGTTAAAAACGATATAACTTGGAAAACATACTTTCCACAATGTGTTGGTCTGCCATTGATACAAACTGGGGACTTGAAGAGCAAGTGTCATTGTAGAAATGTGTCTAAACAGTTTAATATATTTTAAGTCTAGTATGGAAAAATAATATATAACTGTTGCACTTTAGTTTTGACTGATGACATCTGTTTAGAGATAAAACAGTGATGTAGTCCACAACAATCACATTCCGGCTTAACATTTAACAGCCACAACTGTCTATTATATAGTAGTCCCCTTTTTGTTTGGGGTTACATCAACATAAATAACTTTTCAATTTAATTTAATGATTTAAAAACTCCTAAAGGCTTTACATATTTCATTACTGGATAAATATACACTATCTAACATTAATCTCGTTTTTTTTTTAGGTTGTTGGCTTAAGATGGAATCTGAGGTAATGGGGTAACACTTTTTTCTGTTATTGCTTTCTTGATAACATATACCACATTCAGGGGCTAGTTTCTTTGAGGGGGTAGTAGATTAACCAGGTTCACATAATGAATATGGCTGTGTTCCCTGTCTGTCATTGTTTTAAGATTTAGGTGTATGCAGAGTTCCAACGGAAAACCAGAACCTGCCCAACATATTCTACTCTGAGCTTGACCAACACCTTCCTAGCCTAATGACCCTGTTCCGATAGAAGGCAGCCAGAACCGGGAAGATATCAGATACTTTAAATGAAATCCTAAGAATCCATGATGAACAGGTAAAACTATTGTTGTGCATTTTATAGGCTAAAACTTTATTAAAAGATTAAAAGTTTGAAAAATTTGATGATTCAAATGAACTTTGAACACTAAACCACTAAAACATTTTGAACCCTTTTTTTTGTATTTGTCTGGTTTTGTATATCTGATTATATTGTTTAACATTTACAGTTCAATTATATACAGTTTTCTTTTTATCGTTATAGGAGTTCCATGATGTGCACATCAAGTGTGTCACTGTTGTTCATGCTCTGTGTATCTATGTGAGGAAATCACTGGGTTTTTAAGGACCTGCATGGTGAGTATTTAAAAAAACATTACATTACCACACCAAACAGTTCTTATACATACATGCATATATACATTCATTCATTTTCTTTTTGGCTTAGTCCCTTTATTAATCTGGGGTCACCTCAGCAGAATGAACCGCCAACTTAGACAGCATATGTTTTACACAGCGGATACCCTTCCAGCTGCAACCCATCACTGGAAAACATCCATACACACTCATACACTATAGACAATTTAGCCTACCCAATTCACCTGTATCGCATGTCCTTGGACTGTGGGGGAAACTGGAGCACCCGGAGGAAACCCACACGAATGCGGGGAGAACATGCAAACTCCACACAGAAACACCAGCTGACCCAGGAGAGGCTCGAACCAGCGACCATCTTGCTGTGAGGCCACATCGCTGCCTACTGCGCCATTGCGTCGCCATACTTACATGCATACAGTACATTACTCTTATTCTGTCTTTCCAACCAAATAGTTTGTGCGATTTATTTTCTTTGACCTCACTGTAAAATTATTTTAGTACTAAATTGCTTTAAGCAAAACTAAGCGTTTTCTTTTCTTTTTTTTTTTTAGCATAGTATCAAGTTATTGCAACTTTTGTTTACTGTTTGCTAGGCTGACTTGACCAATCTTCTGTTTTTGCTTTAACATCTATTTTATCTTACAGGACACTGATGAGCTGATTTTCTGATGAGCCAGAGCTTACAGATGTTGCAGTGGCCCTCCTCGCAGTCGTCAAAGAAAATGACATAAGTTCAGTTCTCTTTCAACCTGTGAAAAACTTGTCATCGAGAGTAAGATTTTGAGCAGCCTCTCCAGATTCTTCCTGGTATTGTTTGGACTGATCTATGCACTTACACCTCAACTATCACAAAGGACTGGCCAACACTTTTGAATTCATTCAAAAGATTTTACTTTGTCTTGACAAGGGTAAACTGTCACCCAAGTTACAGAGTCTCAAAAATGATTTGATGCGAATGTAGGCCTGGCAATTCCTCGAGTTTTATGTAATTTGTTTTTGTGAAAATACTGGTTAAAAGGTTTCTGCATTTTTTTCTCACAATGTGCATTTATTAATGTTATTTGTCATTAATGCAGCTCTTGTTTTTAAGAGTTAAGTACAGCTGGGTAGTACTTTGTAACCATATAGGTAATTTAGTTTTAAATGGTTCATGTTTTTGTAAAAGTTCATGCAGGTTCGTGAATTTTTAATGTCAGAGGTGTGGTCTTCAATCTGCTTTTCAGGTTTTATCCTTTTAAATTAGCACTGCAGTGTCAAATTTAGTTTTGATTATTGTTTTTTTAAATGTTATTCTACTTGTACAATACAAGTTACTGGTACTTAAAACAAAAAGACAAAGACAATAATAAATATTGAGTTGATTCAACTTAAAATGGTTCTTTGTGTACTTATTTTTTTATGTAATGTTAACTTAATGCCATGAAATTTTAAGCAAAATTTTAAGTTACTGTAACTTAAAATATTTAAATTGGTTTCATAACAAGTTTTAATTTAACTGTAATGAAAACGTCTAAGTAGCATGTAATCAAAATATTTGTTTTGAAAACTTAATTTTTTAAGTTCATGAACTTAAAAATTGAGGCAACGAGTTACATCGTTACTGTAAACCCATATTTGGGTTTACAGTGTAGTAGATAACAGTGCTGTGCTAAATTTTAGAGTTTAGTTTGTGTGTGTGAATAGTAATTTATTTATTTTGTATTGCTGCAATTATAATCGAGTGCTTAATTTTACAATTTTAAATAGATTTTATTGATAATTACATTTTTAATACTAACACTACTTTCATTATACGTATTGCTGCATTTGTAGGTAGTGTAATATTAATTGTATGATTTAAATGTGAAATTAGTGTAAGGTTATGTTGTTGCTTTATAAATTTTTGTTTTGTGTCACAAAAGTATGTTGTGTTTTTCTGTTTTAGGTGAACATCAAAGTCAAGGTGTTGCAGTTAAATGAAGCCAGAGATGCATACACCCGCAGTAGTCAAAAAATGATGACCAGGTCTTATAAGGTTGCCGATGCGACAGACAGCATGTCCCTGACTGTATGGGGTGGGGAAGTACTTAATGTTGCAAAATGGTACACCCTCACTAATGTGTCAGTGCGGAAAAGCCGAAATTCGAACCAGTGACCCAGCGACCTTCTTGCTGTGAGGCGACAGCACTACCTACTGCGCCACTGCCTCGCCTACTCTACAATTATATTTTTTATTCTGGCAAGAATAATAGCAAAAGAAACTTTTAATTATTTTGCCCAATCAACAATTGACAAATTATTGTCTGGCTAGTTTTTGTCCTCTACCTTTGAGCTGAAAATGCAATAATGGTCCAACAAACCTGTCCATTATCACTAATAAAACCTAGAAATTGGGCATCAGTATACTGTAAGCCGACAGGTTCATATTTTCTTTTCCAGTTATCAAAGACTTAATTTGTTACTTAATTTTTGTTACATTGTTTTAACTTCAAAAATATACATCAGTGTAAAACCTACAAATGGTGGAAAAACATATTCTGTAGTAATAAAACCACCTGGGTCTCCACTTTTGCCATGGCCTTTTTTTTGTTGTAACAAACTTATCCCCTAGGTTTTTCCAAACTTTTTAACAAAACACTTCCTTTCCACGGCTGTTACTATTTCTAGCCAAGAATTATTGGTCATCTGGTTATCTCTATGGTGATCATGCATGGTCGGATCGTTAAGATGCCTGTACAGTCGTACTGTTTCAGACAAAATCCCTTCAAAGTGACTCCTATTCAACTCAAATCAAACGCGGCGCCGCATGAACTCTTCACCCAAAATCATGTCACGCGCTTCCAAAGTGAACCTCCGCAAACACGGCAATGACGTCACATATACCGCGCACACTGAGCTATGGCATGCTGGTCTTATTTGTACTTTTAATACCGCAAATTACATTAGGACTAGTGAAATAAAGAACTACACCACCACGAAACCAAGTGTTACGTCCCTTCCCCTTTTTGGTCTAGGGTTGGGGAAGGAAAATAACAAAGAAAATTAAAATTTAGAATTTGAGAAAAAAGGAGACCAAATTAATGAATTGTGTATAAATTAAATAAACAAATATTGAG
This sequence comes from Danio rerio, assembly GCF_052040795.2. NCBI lineage: Eukaryota > Metazoa > Chordata > Actinopteri > Cypriniformes > Danionidae > Danio > Danio rerio. Next base: position 68,863,234 of record NC_141024.2, on the reverse strand, counting down.
GGAACACTTCAATCCTGCCTCAGAAATGTGAAACAACCACAAGAGTAAACTTATTTTATTATTTGGTTCTTAAACAATAAATGAAGCATAAATCTTCAGGAGAAGGATTAACCAAAACAACAAACAAAACAGGTCTAGCTCAGGAGGAGTACTAAATAACCTAATTTCAGGTAAAAGAAAAGAAACAACACAGGCTTTCCTCAACTCCCTTACTATCAATAAACACAGTCAAACAATTACAAAAATAAAAATGGCACCCTCTCCCTACAGCTTAAATTTTAATATCAAAAAGTCAGACAAAGAAACAATACAATTACCTTTTACGTACCACACACAAAAGAATATATGTATTTAAATAACAACTAAGAAAACAGACACACTGCCTGTAAAATTCCACAATGCAAAAACAAACAAGTTTCTTAACACACAGAAACTAAAATTTAACTCACTAGCCCATTAAACTCCTTTTTACAACCAACCAGATCAACACCCACAACGTATGATCACAACAATCACGAGTCTGGAGCACTGCTTTTGTAGCAGCGCATTACTGCAGCACGCTCCAATGATGAGCACCACCTGGGCCCAATCAGCTCTACCTAGTGAGCAGGCAGAGAGACACAGTGAAAGTAAAAGAGAAAACACACAACATAACCACTCCCAATGGGCAGTAAACACACAAACAAACATCAATAATAATAAATACATCCAAGGGATGTAACACCAAGCAACAACAAAAAATTATTTAAATGAGCAGGAGTAGCATTACATGGACATCGGAAAAATAAGACCTGTGCAAGCATATTTAAGACCTAGAACAGCGAATTTAAGACTTTAAGGCCTAAAATTTAAATGTTTATATTTTAGACCTTTTAAGACCCCACGGAAACCCTGTGTAAGCCAGATGGCATAGCAGAGGGCAGGTTTCATTCACTTATTGTATGCGCTTTTTGGATATGCAAATAAAAACGGTTGATGGAAATGCTATAATGCGAATATTTTTCGAAAATGTGTGTGAATGTACAAAACAGCAGGCTAAGCACATTGTAAAACATCTAAAGTGTTGTTTTGGTCATTCTAAACCGCCTCAACCATTTCAGTATTGTTATAATATTAATATTTTAATGACCTCCAAAATTGTCAAGAGTGTTTGCACTCCATGTCTCGCGCCTTCAAACACCAGCGCGCGTTCACAGCGTGTCAGGATTGCCTTCTGAGGCGCAAGTCATTTATTAAATGAAGATAATATAGTCCCGTAGCTGCTCCCACCGATGCATATTCTGTTTTTACTTTTGATGTTTGTCGCCAGTTAATCAGAAGGTGGCAATTTTGTTCTCTTTGACTTGTTGGATGGAAACGCTGCTTTATTTGCATAGTCTTTTATGCGATATTCTAGTTTTGGGCATACATTTAATTAGCATTTAAGATGATAACATAGCTATTCACACTGCATCAGCACAGCTGTCCCCTTTCTTCCCCATGTACCTGTAGGTGAACAGCTCCTCCGGGTGTGGCCATGGGCATTCATCCTCTGCTTTTTCTTCCTCATTTCTTCTGTCTTAAATCTCCATATGTCAATTGATAACTTCGTGACTGTATGATGATGACGGTCAGCTCACGTAAATCTGCAGTAGCTTGAACTTGTTTTTCGGTTTAAGTAATTTACCAGGCTTTTCATTGGTCCATTAAGATGAACTTTTTTTATTGCCTACCGAAATGCTGGTCAGTGCATGCTTGAAATATTAATTTATTTACAGTACTCTGTAACGAATTGTGATTTTAAAAGTGACGAAGTAGATTACTCGGCTTAATTTGTACTCATCTACAAGTAAAATTACAGGCTTAAAATTCTACCCATGGAAGTACAATTACCCCAAAAATGTACTTAATTACAGTAACGTGAGTAGTTGTAATTCGTTACTCCCACCACTGCTGTTTACTGCTGAGTGTGACATGGTAGGGAAAGAAACAGCACCTCTAAGTCAGAGACCATGGTGCTCGACTGGAAATGCTTGATCTCCAGTTTGAAGGAAAGTCCTTAGCTCAAATGTAGCTCAAGCATCTGCGTTTTTTTCATGAGGAATGGAATGTGAGATTAAAAGATGGATCAGTGCAGTGGCAGCAGTAATGCAGTTGATGTGATTGTCTGTTGTGGTGAACGAGCTGAGATGAAAGGCAATTTTTTCAATTTACCGCTCAATCAAGGTTCCTACTCTCACCTATGGTCATGACTTTTCGAAAGGACAAGATCTTAAATACAACCGGACACATTTCACAAAGTGTTATGACCTGCTTGTTTGAGTCGCAACATAAAAGAGAGATGAGCCAACAAAATAGCCTGAATGCAAAATATTTATTATAAAATGTAACTCATAAAACAATCAATCAAAGCAACCAGCAAATGTCTAGGGATAATAATGAAGATAAAGAACTTAGGATATAATCACAACAACACTTTAGCTACATGATACAAGCAATGCAAAACAAAACCATAAGGTTAAAGATTTAATGAGATGGCAGGTCTTGACATGAAGACTCCTGAGTAGCCACAGCATCCTGGATTAGCTAGCAGCCTAGCACAACAACTTTTATATACCCATTGATGAGTAATGCAGGCATCCAATCAGGATTTACCACATACTCCAATCTGGAGTCTTGGGATCATCACAGTGTAGTAATATTGTACAACTTAATACCTGTCACTCTGCCTAAATCATCAAATATTCATAATTCATCTTTATTTATTTGTCTTTCCAGTGATGCTACTCATTCAGGGAGTCAGACAGAGAACATCATCCAAAACAACACTAGCTACATGAATACACTGGAGAGTGGAGTACAGATGTATCCGCACCTGTACAATCACTTGCAAAGAGAGATTTTAAGCTGCTGAGATGCTGTTTGTCAGATGTTTACGAAACATCTGCCATCATTGTGTTCAAGGTAAACGCGAGGAGCGCAACACATTTACAACCCCACCTACTGCAGTGTAGGAGTGTTGGAAAACAATATATCGTCACTCAGCCTTTTCAAACATTATTCAGACATAAAACATCCTGTGCACATGAGAAAATGTTTTGCTGCATTCATGTCATGTGTGCAACTTTTGTCCAATTCTGTAGACACTGATCAGATCTGTACGGTTTCTCTCCAGTGTGAATCCTCTTTTGTGTTTTCAGATGTGTTACTGATTAAACCTCTTGTCACAGTGTGAACACTTGTACGGTCTCTCCAGTGTGAAACGTCTGGTGCAGTTTCAATTTTGAAATAAAAGTCTTCTTACACTCAAAGCACATATACTCTTTCACACCAGTGTGGATCTTTATGTGTTCATTAAGGTTTGCTAATCGGTTGAAACTCTTCCCACACTGAGTGCATTTAATGGTTTATCTCTAGTGTGGGTCTTCATGTGTTTATTAAGGTCTGAGGAGTTGCTGAAACTCATCCCACACCGAAGCTGCAGTCACACTAGAGTTTGAGCATGCAAAATTCTGTTGTTTGGCGCTGTGAAAAGCGGCGGGATTAAACAAGATGATTAGACAGAAAAAAAGTTAGCTATTGGTCCATATTTTACATTTCTGTCCAGACAGGTCATGTTTTGATCTTTGATTGGTCTCACACAGTCAAGTGATGCGATTTTGCAGGTCAGAGTTCACCAAGCTTGAACTTTGCAATGCAGTGAACTGCGAAACTTGACACACAAACTTGGTTTCCGGTCTGACACATTCCCGTGCGTATGAATGGAAATCCATGGGGAAAAAAGTCCATTGTGACCGCTGCTTAAGTGCAAGTTTCTCTCCAGTGTGGCTCATAATGTGTAGATTAAGGGATGATGATCGGTAGAAACTCTTCCCACACTGAGTGCATGTGAATGGGTTCTCTCCGGTATGAATCATCATGTGTTCATTAAGGTGTGATGATCGGCTGAAACTCTTTCCACACTGAGTGCATGTGAATGGTTTCTGTCCAGTGTGGATCCTCATGTGTCGATTTAAGTTTGATGATTGGCTAAAACTCTTCCCACACTGAGTGCATGTGTATGGTTTTTCTCCAGTGTGGATCCTCCTGTGAATCTTAATTTCCCTTTTTCTTCCAAAACTCTTCCCACACTGAGGGCATGTGAATAGTTTCTCTCCAGTGTGGATCATCATGTGAATCTTAAGATAGCCTTTACTTCCATAACTCTTTCCACACTGAGTGCAGGTGAAACTATTTTTGTGTCTCCCCTTTTCAAAATACCATCAGTCTGTAAATGAGTTTTTTCCTCAATTTTGACATGATGTTCCTCCTCTTTACTGCCCTCATTCTCTTCAATTAGGTCTGAAATAAATAAAACATTAGTTTTCATTAAGTCTTAAAAACTCTCATCAAATGCTGAAAAGTGAAAAGACACTGGAAACATTGGCTACACACACTGCAATTTTGTTGCACAGTAAATGTAAAATAAATCAGATCATAGTTTGTTTGGTCCATTAACATGTACACATTTAAGCAGATTGAATTCAATTCATCTTTATTTATCTAGTGCTTTTACAATGTAAATTGTGTCAAAGCCGCTTAACATAGAAGTTATAGTAAATTGAAACCGTGTCAGTCCAGTTTTCAGACTTTCTTACATAATTGATCATAAAAGTAATTTTGGTCATATTAGTAAGACAGATTTGAAAGCTGTAAATTGAATTTTTATTTGTATATATTCATAATTACAATAAAATGTTTTTCTAAAATGTGTAAAGCAGACAGGGAACAGGGCCGGAGTGGGACTCCTTTTTAGCTCTGGAATTTCAAGCCTTAGACCGGCCCACCTCAGTCGACGACTGACTATATTAATAATAATATGCGAATGATCTTCTTTTTCTGTCGATTCCAGATACATGTATTCCAAAAGCTCTTACAATAATTTCAGAATTTGGAAATGCTTCTGGATACAAAGTCAATCTAGCAAAGAGTTTCCTTTTCCCTATCAATGATAGAGCACAGCAAATGTCCTTCCAATCCTTTCCATTTTCATTTTATCAAAGTCCTGATAAATTTGTATAGTGACGCGCAAATATAAGGATTCGTTCAATAATAATTTTAAAATGACATTAGTGCTCAAGGACGTTTTTAGTGCTCAAGGACACCTTAACAAACAGTAGGAGAACAAAAAAAGCAACAACCCTAAGAAGGTAGAGAAAATGGGAGACTAATAATACATAAAATAATGACAAAAGACCTGAGAACAAGTAACAAAAGAAACTCGTTCCTGTCTTTCAATAAGTGCCTATGTGCATTTAAGAGAACTAGGCAGCACACTCAGGGCTGCAAGATGGATTTAATTTAGTATTCTTATTATTAAAATATATCTGAATGAAGATCAAATGACTGAGTTGGTTTTGAGAATGAAAATAAACCTGTTTGTTCCTGCAGATCTTCCTGTTTGACTGTGAATGTTTCTTCAATCTTCACATCTTCACTCTCCTCTTTAATAAACGCCATCTTTATGTAACAGTGTGGAGATCAGTCGCTTCAGCAGGAGCTTTTCTCTGTGTTTGGACACTTTATTCTGTTTAAAATGAACAAAACTATGAACAGAAACAAAATAACTTCTCTTCAACACTTGCTTCAACAGTTTCTTTATATGAGAGTGATTGACAAAAATAAATCAGGTAAGTCTGAGCAAGAAACAATATCCACAAACAAATGACCTAATAAAAACTAGTTCTCCATTTATTATATATATATATATATATATATATATATATATATATATATATAGAATATTGTATACTTATATTAGAATAACATTATACTTGTAAATAAATAAAACCTTCATTAAAACACATTTCTGTTGTTTAAACAATAGCCCTCGATTACTGTGATTAAAATAGTACTTCGTTGTATAAAGAATTAAAATAATAGTCAACAGCAGGTATGTCATATTGGAAGAAAAACCTGAAACTTTAATCAATCGGTTTATATGTGTAAAGTTGTGAAACAAACCTTCCTCCAGTTGAACTGCAGCGCGGAAGCGGCGCAGCCTAATGACGTCACACACCACGCCAAAATAAAAGTCTTTTTTGTTCAGTTTTTTTTTTTTGGCCACTTACTGTTGCAATCGACATCGCAAGGCATATTTAACATTAAAATATATAAAATAAATTTAATTTGTTACAACTGCAACAAAAGATCTACATCAAAGAAAAACAAAACATTATGACAATAAGTGTTTTAAAAATAAAGTACAGAGAGCTTCAGTTATTGCTTCAGTTATTATAGAGCTTCATGGGAGATTAAAACAATTACTTTGAATTAACCTAAACAAAGCCATAGGTATAGCCTCGCAAATTTCAGTATAACCTTTATCTGTGATTTTAACTCTATATTTATTTAAAAATCCATTATGACAAATCATTAATAAATATAATGCCTTTGTTGTACCTGTCACCTCTAAACAATGATTTCCTGTTAATAATAACAGCCCTTTTATTCCAAAGAGTGGATTTATGAGGGAAAAATTATGGGTAAATATCACTTTCCAAAAAAGTAGTTCTTGCTAATGAAAATTAGACAGCTTCAAAGGAAGTTTTGAACAATCATAATCACATCTTAATACAAATTCAAGGCCACCATTTTTTTAAACTAATTATTTGGGATATGATACAATAAACACTCTTTCAATCATTTAACTCTAAAAGTGCCATGAAAATCGATTGCTTTCAAACCTCCATATTCATACTCTTTGACCACATGATTCTTACGTAAATAATGTGATTTATTTTTCCAAATAAATTAAAATAATATTGAATTTAAAGATTTAACTATTTTGAGAGAAGTATGTAAAGGATAAGTTAAATATATAATTTTAAATAATCCCAGTCAAAAGAATTGTACCCAATATGGAAAGGTCTCTAGCTAGCCAATGATTTAAGGATTTTTTCATCCCTTCCATTTTAATATTAACATTTGCACATTCTCTATTAACAGAATTTTTGGTGATGGTAACTCCCAAGTATTCAACTTCTTCTTTTACTAGAATACCCTCCTATTCTCTTAAAGTACAATTCTGAATAGTTAATATTTATAAAATATTAATATTTTCTTAGGTTTAAGGTCAATTCAGAAGTTTTAGGAAACAGAAATTTTGACAAGAGCTAAAGGGAGCACCTCCCTATTCTTAAGAATTAATAGAGTGTCATCAGCAAACTGACTTAAACTAAAAGTCCGACCAAGTATATCAATACCTAAAGTGTACTCTGAATTTTTTAAATATAATGACATAAGTTCAACAGCTATATTAAAAAGAAAAGGTGAGATGGGACATCCTTGATGGATTCCTCTTTTGATGTAAACTCCAGGAGATGATCCTGAATTCAGAGATTTACTACTGAATATATCAGTATAGAACATGGAAATTACCCTACAAAAGCTCGGACCGAACCCAAAAGTTTCTAAAGATTTTCTAAAGACAAAAAAGAATGCTCAAGGGTATCAAATGACTTGAAAAAGTCTAGAAATAGAAATAAACTTGTCTGAGGAATTAAATACCTATAATCGAGCATATCAAGTATCAGTCTGATATCATTGTGAATACTTCTCCCTTTAATGAAAGCTGATTGTGTTTCATTAATTATCTCGCCTATACCTTTTTTTGAGTCTATTGGCAAATACATGAGAGAGCAATTTAAAATCATTGGACAAAAGAGTTATGGGTCTCAATTATTTAAAAATAATTTGTCTTTGCTTGGCTTTGGAACTAAATGATTAAACCCTGCTTCATAGAAGTCGATAGTTCTCTTTCTCTATACATTCCTTAAGTGCTTCAAAAACTAAAAATCCCATCTCTGGCCAAAAATGTTTATAAATCTCAACTGTGATTTCGTCTGTACCTGGGGATTTTCCATTGGATATTTTAGAAATAGTAAGTCAAGTTCAGAGATAACAATGTCAGATTCCATCATTTCTCGGAAGCTGTTATCTATAATAGGAACTTTATCTTTTAAAAAGGAAAAGAAAAAGTCACAATCACTCTCATTAAATTTTGACTTACATAATAATATGAATAGATGTGATCATCAATCAAAGTTTTCTCTTCACTTACATTGTTATTTATACTAAGTTTATTAATAGTTTTTGAAGATTGTCTATGTTTTACTAAATTAAAAAAATATATATATATGAAGAATTTTTCTCCCCCTCCTCTATCCATTTCACTCTAGATACACTGTTAAAAATTGTCCCGTTAAAAAACAATAAAATACTGGCAGCTGCAGTTGCCACCAATGTACTGTTATTTTACAGTATGTTGCTGTAAAAATACATGGACTACATTGATATACACAATACTCAAGGGAACTCATTTTGCTCACTGAAAGCAACTGCCTCAACTTGGTCAACTGCTGAATGAGTTTATGAAGTAATGTGCTATACATGCTTAGAAGCATACTTATAATGATAACTTATTTTAGTTAATTAGAAAAGTTCAGTTTAACTCTAATGTCTTATTTTTCACAACAGCACACATACATGTAAATCTGGAATCACCAGAGAGATTCTGACTGCATCAGCAACTAAACAGCCGCTATCTTTAAATAGAGAAACATACAGAATAACATCAGCAGTTCATTGTTCATCTTTAACTCATACACTGGCTCTACTCTCCTCCACAACGGTGACAGACAGAAGAAATTAGCTTCAGGTTTTACAGTAAAATACTGTTTTTTCCTTGATTTAACGGTAATCTACTGGCAGCTGTGGTTGCCAGCAATCTACTGTTTTTTACAGTCTATTTCCGTAGTGTAAATTAACATTATATTACTGTTAAAATACATTTTTACACTGTGTTTTTACCTCTCACACATTTAACCCTTTAAACCCCAGAGCATATACTTCAGTTTTAATTGAAGTGTCCACACTACTGAGTGTTCAAGAAACATGTAGCAAAGCTGAAGTAAATTCATTAATTAACTGACTAATTAAATGATAATTGAGGATTAACAATGAACAAATGAAGAAATACTGAAGGGAAAAAACAAGAACAGAACATACAAAACTTTAGTCACAGCTTTATAATGAAATAACCTGAAGAACAACAAATGATTAAATCATTTAAATGATCAGCAGATGATTAAACAACTCTACAAACATCATCACCAGCTACACTTATTACTTAATACATGTATTTTTGTATAACATCTACTAAAGTTCTTCTTGAGAAAAAGGTGAAAGTTTTTCGTCACCTTCATGGAGAACAGAGTTTGCTTTAGTTGGGCTCTTAGCCCTGTCATTTTGAACATTTATATATCTTGGCTGCTGCAATTGTTAAGAACTTTGTTTAAAACGCTCCTTTGTTGAGGCAAGCCAGCCAAAAACCTAAATAAGATCTGGTGATGTTCATGTTGCTATTAAATGGCAGAGTCTGTTCTCATTTAGTATAATAAAATTTACTGCTCCTATTCAATATTAAATCTATTGTTTTACATTATATGTCTATATATGGCAATGATTTCTGGAAGTTTTTAAGAATATCTTGGACAATAACACTGCTCTATGGTGTAAATCGCACTCAAAGAGACATCAATAATCAGCATATGAACCTCAATAATGGTGACAACAAACAAAATTAACAGTTTAACTCACAAACAGGCAACTGAAAGTCTAAACATAAACAACAGCAGAATCAAACACAAATAAAGAAAACTGTGAGACCATTATACAACATTTATTTATACCGCAATGCATGCTGGGATATTGGTACCGTGCCACTCCCAGCATGCATTGCAGCATGAAACATTTGAGATGTTATCATTGTTGAGATACAAGGTCAGATTCATGAGGTCTGAGTGTGTATTTATCATAATTGAACTGTTTTTGTATGTTATTTCTTAACTGTTAAGTAATTACGGAGGTATCTTTTCTGTTTCCACTTCTCATTAATTAAATTAATACCTGCAACTAAGCATAAAATCTATTGCATGAGGCTCTTCATCCAGATTTATACCAAAACATTTATCAGAACTAATTTCAAACAAATAGATTTCTCTATTTATTGACTTTCCAACTTGATTGCTATAATACAAGCATTTTGTTAACTCTTTATTATAGTAATTGGAGAGTCTGAATTAATAAGTTCAAGGGTGAAGAGCCCAACTAAACCAGCCCCATTACGGTGACACAAAAAACACCTTAATTCCTGTTGGATCTCAATGAGAATAGTATGGAAGTCAAATCAGTCAGTAATAAGTGTGTGTCTGCTGTTGTTTGTGAAGTTGTTTAATGATCCTCTGCTGAGACTGAAGCTGTTTTATTTTATTTGATTTTATTTAATGCTGTAACTCAAGTCACTGTTTGTGTTTCTTGTTTATTTTCTTCAGTAATTGTGATTATTAACAGCAGGTGTTCATCAGTGTCTGAATTCACTCATTAGTGTTCATTAAAACTGTCTGGTGAACTATTTTAGTTAACTAGTGTATGAAATAGTGAACAAGGGCACAAAGCGTGATTTCAAACACAGACTTCAAAACATCGAATCTGAACTCTGTTAGCTCACAGTTTTCTGCAGTTGGTTACTTTCTCGAAAACAAAAATGTTACCCAGAAAGCACTGTTTTTAACAGAATATTACTGTTTTAGTGAAAAAAACATTATTTTACCGTAGAATCTGACCGTTTTTTAACAGCAATTTTTTACAGTGTAGTAAAGCTCCTTTAGCTTTCTCTGTATAGTTGTCATCCAACTCTGATGGCAAAATACGAACTTCATTTTGTTCTATATCTCCAAGAAAATCTTTATCACCAAGGTTATTTAATCTAGATAAAACTGTTAACTGTCTTTTTTTCCTAAGAGAGGAAAACAATAGCTCATTACAGCAGAGCCATTTTTAACTTGATTTATTTTCAATTTGAGAAAAGCATGTGGCAAAAGAAAAAGAAAACCAAACAGCAAATAGGGAGAAAAGCATTTGCCACATGCTTGTTTAAAAAGCTGTTTAAAATGTGTTTTGTGATTTATTAACCCAAATTTTTACTGTTTGATTAATCAGCCTTTAAAACATGGATTAAATAAAAATACAGTAATAAAAGTGTCTACTTATTTATAGATTTAAAATGTATTTGTAATGCATTGTTTTATTGCTTAATTAAATGACATTTAAAAACACATTTCAAACATATCTATTTATTTGTCCATTTAAATTGTGATTTATTTATGTACATTTTTATGCTGGTCGAAGCAGTGGCGCAGTAGGTAGTGCTGTCCCCTCACAGCTAGAAGGTGGCTGGTTCGAGCCTCGGTACAGTTGGCGTTTCTGTGTGGAGTTTGCATGTTCTCCCTGCATTCGCGTGGGTTTCCTCTGGGTGCTCCGGTTTCCCCCACAGTCCAAAGACATGCGGTACAGGTGAATTGGATAGGCTAAATTGTCCATAGTGTATGAGTGTGTGTGTAAATGTGTGTGTGGGTGTTTACCAGAGATGGGTTGCAGCTGGAAGGGCATCCGCTGCGTAAAAACTTGCTGGATAAGTTGGCGGTTCATTCCGCTGTGGCGACCCTGTATTAATAAAGGGACTAAGCAGACAAGAAAATAAAGACATTTTTATGCTTCAATAATTAAATTGATCATTTGAGTCTTTGATTTTCTAACTAGCACTCTTGTACGGTGGCCGGGAAGTGCAAAACAACATTATAAAGTTTGAAACACTTTTACAAAGCTCGAGACAAAATTAAATTTTGAAAAACACTTTTACTTATCATCAGACACAATTACACAGGGAAAACAATTTTACAAAGAACAAGACAAATTTACATTTTAGAAAACCAATTAACAAGACGCAAAACACTTTTACAAATCCCGAAACAAATTTACAATTACATATTCCCTACGGAAAGGGAATGTACCACACCCCGGAAGTGACGTAGAATGTACCACACACTGGTAGTGAACTGGAATGTAACACACACACACTGGAAAATATCAATAATATCCAGCTCGCGTGTGACTTTGTAGACAGGTTTCCACAAGTCTACAACTATAAAAATCATGGTTTGACTAACTGCGATAAAACATATTAGAGCTATTCTAAGACAATATCAGCGAGAGAGTGCATAGAAACATGTAAATGCAAGTACATGGAAACGATTCAAGCACGGCACATGTTGACTGATAAGATACCAAAACCGATCTCAAGTCGTACAGAGGTTTATGCCATGTAGACTTGACTTTATGTTCACGATTACAGCGTACGAGTGGATCTCGTAAAAATATTGAACACATTGATGCAGCATGTCTGGTGTTTCCGTCTGTTCCGCGTCCTTTATAAACTCTAAACACCGACCACACGCAAAGCAAAACCGTGTTAAGCTGCTCATGTGTTTGCCACAAAACGGGCAAAACAACCCTCGACCGCTGTCCATGTTCGGTCACCATAAACTTTGTTTACGCCATGTACTCCACAGCGCGAATTTACCGTGCTCACCAGCAACAACAACAACTTTACCCCACGTCACTACCAGTGTGTGGTACATTCTACGTCACTTCCGGGGTGTGGTACATTCCCTTTCCGTAGGGAATCTAATTGTAAATTTGTTTCGGGATTTGTAAAAGTGTTTTGCGTCTTGTTAATTTGTTTTCTAAAAGGTCAATTTGTTTTGTCCTTGGTAAAAAAATTTTTTCCTCTGTAATTGTGTCTGATGATAGGTAAACATGTTTTTCAAAATGTAAATTTGTCTCGAGCTTTGTAAAAGTGTTTCAAACTTTGTAATGTTGTTTTGCACTTCCCGGCCACCGTACTCTTGGGCCTCCATAATCATGACACTGAACACTTATCATGCGTACAATTCAAGCTTAAACGTGAACAAATTATGTTTTAAAGAACATTTAATTAAAGAACAGTGATTTAAAAATGCAATAACGTTTTAGTGAGCAAAATAAGCTCATTATAAAATATTCCAAACTTTTAAAGGGGCAGTATATTATAGTATTTACAACTATTTGTCGTACAACCTTTGTTGAACCCACCTGTTTCTGATGTTTGCTGGGGAGCGATTCTGAATGTCTGGCAACTGTGCAGAGCTAAAAAAAAAAAAAGATCACTGTATTAAGTAGTTTGAGGGGACATGTGGTATATTGTCCAGTGGTTCCCAGTGCTTCAGCATCTCTGTACATGTTTCCGGTGGAGCTGGTGGTACTGCTGGTGCTGGTTGTGGCCAAAATCAAAGTGGGAACTATAGTAAAAGCTCAGTTGCATCTGAGGTAACAGGTGGATATTCTATTGATGGAGCAGGTGAAAGGAGTGGCTTTGGTGCTGGTCATCTCATCAAAATTAAATGGAAACTTGTTAAAATAGATTATAGTCACATTTGACTTTTTTCACTTGAAATGACAATCATTTTGCTAAATTAAAATTATTCAACCCATTCTTTAAACAGGGTTTTGCTTGTCACCCTAAAGAGTTTAAAACAATAATTAATATTATCCCTAAAAACATCACAGTATTGATCAGAGGTTTTCTTTCACACTATTCTGTAATGTTCTCTCTTCCATCTTTATTTTTTTAGAAATTATTTTCCAAAATGTAATAAGTTTTAAAGGAATATTCTTATTCAAAGGCTTTATCCTAATCAGCTCAGACCTCGTTTATTTTAAAAGATTTTAATTCACAGGAATTAGAAAAATAAGACAACAATTTACGTTTCTTATTCAATTCTCCCCAAAATTAAAGAACTTCAGTTAAAATGATTAATGATGTGTTTCCATCAAAATAATTCCTGAGATTAAAAGATGATAATAAGGAGATCTTGTCAATTTTGTAAAAGTCATATTGAAAACACTGAGCATGTTTTCTATAATTGCATATACTCATGTCTCATGTCAATATCCATGTAAACCCTAAAGTTAAATTTAATGTGACTAAAGAAAATTGTACACAGCATTAAGTAGTTAATAACCGTTTATGCTTTGCAAAAAATTCTTCATTTATAAATATATAAATTTATAAATGTTGGTTTTTAAACCTTTTAAAGGGTGACAATGAGATTTATAGACCCATACTAGTTTAAAAAAAACTATCCTTTTTCAGTTTTATTTTGCCCACCTAACATTGCTGTTAGTAATAGTAGTCACTATGTGAGTGTGTGTGTGTGTGTGTGTATATATATATATATATATATATATATATATATATATATATATATATATATATGTGTGTGTGTGTGTGTGTGTGTGTGTGTGTGTGTGACTACTATTACTAACAGCACTGTCTATATATATATATATAGAATTTGAATAAACAGATAGCTGAAGTGCTTCAGTAATCTGTTGAGTACTGGAATTAACATGTAAGCTAACAAATCACTCATATTCTCATTCACAATAGAGATACTGGGCTTCCCATACACAGATTTATTTGTAGTAATGTGGGAGTTTTCACATGAACATTTCTTCAAAGGAAACCAAATTTGTGCACATTGCACACTGCAATCAAATGGTCTGCACTGAAAAGAGAATTAGAAAGATTAGGGAGGAGAAAATGTTTGGGGAGATGCAGAGAAAACTGTCCTACACTCTTAGATTGTGTTTTTGATTATTCACATTGTTTGATTGTCACTCCCTTAAACAAACACCGATTGCCTCCAATTTTGGCTTTTGTCTGCAGTGTCACAAAACTTGGTGGTGATTAAAAATCCACCTAAACTGTTGTGAACTTGCAGTGACAGTGAGAGACTGATGCAGACTCCATAAAGCCCTGATCAGACTACATAATGCCATTTGCCAGTTACCACAGATCAGATTTGTGTCAGATTATGAGATTTTGACTTGATCAAATCTTGATGTGTTGTGGGTAACAAATGAAGACTTTGGCTTCAAAACACTAAACATATATTTTGATGGACTGATTTTAGAAAAGAAACTAGTTTTCTTCATGAAAACAATTAAACTTTCTGTAAACAACTGGTTTTCAGTTCATAATAACTTGAAACACATATAGAGTTATTTTGCTTTATTGCAGCCCTGTAGAAACTCTCACAACCTGGCACATCTTCACCCCTCTTCAGTTATTGAGTTTAAATCTTCAAGTTCAAAGGGTTTCATGCCAATAACTTGAGATGTATTCAAGAGTTCACACTTGTCCCGAGATGCTATTCCATGCTATCCCGGGTGAGAGCCTTAAGCTCCGCTGGACAAGGCCTCATTTTTGCTCTCCATTGTGAAGCTTCATATGATTGACGAGGCTTCTTTTATGTTTAAAGCCCTTTCCACACTCACTGCATCGAAAACGCTCGCCTGAGTGAATCTTCATGTGTTGCTTTATGGAGTCTTTGCATGTGAGACTCTTTCCACAATGATCACATGTGGTTCCAGTGTGACCATTGGTGTGATTCATGAGCCTAGCTTTGGTTGTGAAGCTCTTTCCACAATGAGCACATGCAAACGGCTTCTCTCCAGTGTGACTTATCATGTGGTGATCGAGTGTGTTTTTACATCTGAAACTTTTACCACACTCTGTGCATGTGTAAGGTTTCTCTCCAGTGTGAATCCTCATGTGGATGGTAAGGTTTTGTTTTTGAGAAAAACCTTTCCCACACTGTGTGCAAAGAAAGCTTCTCTCTCCAGTGTGAGTTCTCATGTGGACTTCAAGGTTGCCATTTTGCTTATAACTCTTTCCACACTGAAGGCAAGAGTAAGGCTCCTCCCCAGTGTGAATTCTCATGTGCGCTGCCAAGTTTCCTGTAGTATAGAAGCTTTTCCCACACTTTTGGCATGTGTACGGCCTCTCTCCAGTGTGAATTCTCATGTGCACTGTTAAGTTTCCTATAGTATAGAAGCTTTTTCCACACTGTTTGCAGGTGTAAGGTTTCTCCCCTGTGTGAACTCTCATGTGAACATCAAGGTTTGACCTTTGACTGAAACTCTTTCTACACCGTTTACAGCTGAAATTACACCCAGATTTGGATTTCCGAGGTCTTCCGCGTGATGAAGTCTTTTTAGTGAGTGTGGGTTTTTCATCAGTTGTTATTTCTTGTTGTTTTTTTTCTTCCATTTCATTCCATTGATGAGTCTCTTCTTTCAGCACCATCAGGTCTTTAAAAAAAGAACAAAAAAAGTTAACTTTAGTATGAAAGCACAAAGTGGTAAGCATGACATGGATATTTACCCCAAATATTAAAGGGACTCTACTATTTACTCTCCATCATGTGCTTTTAAACATTTCCTTTCTTCTGGAACACAAAGTAAGCCAGCGTTTTTATCACAATATCTTATTTTGTGTTCAACAGAATCAGGAAACTCATCAAGGTTTAATACCACACAATGGAAAGTCAATGGTGAGGCTATTTACATTTTTGGGTCAGAAATACCTTTAAAGAGTTCCTATTATGAACCTTTTTTACAAGATGTAAAGTAAGTCTTTAGTGTTCCTAGAATGTGTCTGACGTTTCAGCTCAAAATCAGATCATATACCTTGCAGAATATTTCATTTTGGAGGTCTGAGAAAAACCAAGCTCTTTTTGTGCCTGTGGCTGTAAATGCAAATGATCAAATGCACTCGCTCTAGATTACTCACGTTGTGTTCCCTCATGTGCATCTCTTTCTTGGAAAACCTGATTGACACAAATCCTGCATGTTCATAGCAAGTGCGCATAATTCAGCTTATATTTGTGAGTTTGCATTATTGTATATAACTTATGCAAATGTTTTCCGGTACTGGTTTGCAGCTGGACAGGCATCCGCTGTTTAAAGCATATGCTTGATAAGTTGGTGGTTCATTCCACTGTGGCGACCCCTGATGAATAAAGGGAGTAAGCCGAAGGTAAATGAATGAATGAACTTGTGCAAATGCTTAATGCCATGTTTGCTGTAAATTGAAGTGATGAGAAGATGGCAAGATGACATACTTTGCTACTGGTATTCATTCATTTGTACTTTTGTTTTTGTTTTCTTGCCTTTGTGCATGTCCTGAGGCTTAGCTGAAGACCTACATGATGACATTTTATATACCTGACAAAATGCAGAAATGCCATTTAAAAAAAAGGTTATCTGCTGTTTGTCCAATCAGGGACAGTGACAATGTAAATATACAAATAATATTGTTAACCCGGTGTTTGCGAATGTGAACTGTCTGTTAATGAACACCCAGGATTATTTTATAACCCCAGGTATAGCATGAGCAGTGTGAAACGTATTTACAGGTAACCCAGGATTCTGTTTATCCAGGGTTAGAATGACCCAGGGTTAACAATTTCAAGTGTGAAAATTCCTAAGAAAACTCAGCATCAGCTCTCAGAATAGACGTAGTACAACGACAAACAGCAACATATAAACATTCTCAATCATGTCATAGTGACCTGATCTCATTTGCTATTGATTTAAAACTTACAATTCAGTTGCCTATTGGAGAAATGACCTGGAATAATAAACGGCTATACATGTTCATGACTATACATACAAAGAAAAATAAGAAAATATAACTTTGCAACATCAAGCAGCATTAGGCATGGGCCAGTATAAGATTCTGACGGTATGATAAGCTTGAATAAAAATATCACGGTTTTGAGGTACTGAGATTACTGCTCTAAAATATATTATTTTTAAATGTCTGGGTGGCGAGGCAGTGGCGCAGTAGGTAGTGCTGTCGCCTCACAGCAAGAAGGTCGCTGGGTTGAGCCTCGGCTCAGTTAGTGTTTCTGTGTGGAGTTTGCATGTTCTCCCTGCGTTTGCTAGGGTTTCCTCTGGGTGCTCCGGTTTCCCCCACAGTCCCAAGACATGTGGTACAGGTGAATTGGGTAGACTAAATTGTCCATAGTGTATGTGTGGATGTTTTCCAGAGATGGGTAGCGGCTGGAATGGCATCCGCTGCATAAAAACTTGCTGGATAAGTTGGTGGTTCATTCTGCTGTGGCGACCCTGGATTAATAAAGGGACTAAGCCGACAAGAAAATGAATGAATGAATGAATGTCTGGGTAAAAAACAAAAACTTTTTGAAAAGACAAAAGTCTTTTTTCTTTTTTTGTCAGGCTAAAAAATTTAAATGAATCATTGACTTCTGCTGTCTTCATTAGTTTCAAAAACACATTTCTTTACGATTAAAAATGACATCTTTTATCTGCTGGAGATACTGTTGTCGTGAAAAAAACAAACAAACTTAGATATACTGTAGGAATGGTACAGAAGAAAATATTGGCCGTTTTAAAACTTTGATTTTTCCAAACGGCATACCTTGAAAGCAGTTATTGTCTCATGCCTAAGCAGCATAACACTGTTTTTATGATGGAAAAATTTATTCTTTAAAAAAAAAAAAAACTCAAGTAAAAAGACTCCAATGGCGCAGCCTGCTGGTTCGTGAAGAATATGGTCAATACTGACGAATTTTACACTCAAATGTTTGCATATCATCAGCATGCTGTAATCCATTTCTTAAACAGTAAAAGTCATTTTTACACTAGTTTGTTGGTCAGTTGTAGTCAGTGCAATGCTAAACATTTTTGTTTCACTATAATTTGTTCGGTTTGTCACGCGTCATCCCACAGCAACATCATATAGTTTAAAATACTGTACAATGTTTTATAACAATTATTTTGTTGTCCATTTCATTCAGCATATGTAATATTAGGGGCATCCACGTTTTCTGACATACTTTAAACCAGGGTTTCTGCAGGTTTCTTATGACATTTTTAAGACCATTATGACTGAAATTTTAGACCCATAAAGGGATAAAGCTAAAGATTTTTTTTGGCCCTGATGAAAAAGATTTTATTTGCTCTATCAAAAAAATAATATAATTTAATACATTTAATAATACAATAATAAATGAATAATAAAATTAAAATGTTTTAGATATTTCTTTCAAAGGATTATAAATACTGTGTAAAATGGCCCAGATGGAAAATATTTTTATTTGCCCCATCAAAAATATAATAATTTTAATTTAATAATACAATAGTAAATGAATAATCAATTTTTAAAACATATTTTAGATATTTCTAGCAAAAGATTAAAAATTTTGTGTAATAACAAGCAAGCAATACTTGTATCAACAAACTTTTTTTCCAAAATAAACTTTATTTAAAATAAAAAACAAATGGACAAATGTTTTAAAAAACTATAATAAACTAAATCTGTGCACAACACAGGTCTGTCCAGGTCAATGTCCTTAGCAGTAAATACATGGGGCACGTTTAAACAAATGTTAAACGTTAAATGTTAAATGTTATTGTAAGGAAAATAATTAAAGCATTACAATAAATAATTTAAAACAAGTTAAAATGACCTTTTTGAATAATAAGATAAAATTTTTATTGAGATGGATTGATGGTGATTGTATGGGTTTTGGCCAGATTGGGTAGAAAAACATGAACCTTAATTAAAGACCAAAGAAAAAATGAAGACTTGTTTATAAAAGATTTAAGACCTACAGCACAACATTTCAGTAAATTTAAGACTTTTTAAGGCCTAAAATTTTGATTTTGGAATTTAAGACATTTTAAGACTCCAAGGAAACCCTGTTTAAACACAATAGCCCTGGTCAATAGTTATTATAATAATGATGTAATTCTAATTCAGATACTATCTGTGAGAACTAGTAACAACTACTAGAAACAAGTTTAAACCCATGAAGAAGTTGATGAAAAAAGGGGAATTGTGATCAACGTGACATATGCAAACATATTCCTGTCTTTCAATGAGTGCTTATGTGTGTTTAGGAGAACTAGGCAGCACACTCAGGGCTGCAAGATGGATTTAATTTAGTATTCTTATTATTAAAATATATCTGAATGAGGATCAAATGACTGAGTTGGTCATTTACACTAATCCGTTTTCGTTTTAAAACGCATACGTTTTGCTACGGTTACGCCATCTGTCCACACTTGGCCGGAGTTTTCGAGTGCCGAAAACGAGCGTTTTGGAAACGCTGAAGAGGCCGTTTTCATTCTAAAACACTGCTGCTCCGTCTCAGTGTGGATGGGGAAAACAGAGACATCTGAAAACGGAGGCGGGGCTGCCGACATTCGCCTATCTGATTGGGGCTTTTCCTCAATATTAAGTAGCCTAACGTTACACACAGTTCAGTCCTGCATCCTCTTCTTGTAAGTTCAGACTTCGCAAGTTTGATCAAGGCTGCAGTCTCCCCCTCCTCAGTTTGATATGGAAAACATACCGAGGACACGGGTAAATCTTCAAAGGGAACAGTGTACTTTATAACTTCATTCACATCACCTTGGCTACGTTGTTTCACTTTCTCAACAATAAAATGTAAACATGATTTAAGGAACTGCCTATTTTCATTTTGATATTAGCAACTTAACAGACAGCAGAAATGCTGAGACGTTGTGTTGCATTTATGAGCGTCATCTTCACTGTGTGGATATTAATAACAAAACGGAGCCGATAACAACTGCCTCTTTTCAATTTCAGTGAAAATACAAAACATGCCCTCTCTTTTGCTGAATATCAGTTTTAATCATCGATAATGGCCATTATAAAAGTATAACAGACAATAAGTTTATACAATATAGGAAATAAAGGCAAGCGATCAGTCAATATACAGAATGTAGGCTACGTGGTTACATTAATCATTAACTTATCTTTGCGCTTAGCCAAAACACGTTACCTGAGAACAAGTAATAGATTCCAATGACCAAAGTCGGGGAATATGTCGTTAGATAAAGACAACAAGATGAATGAAATATCCCGTTTAATAAATATAGGGAGATTAGATCCAGCGGGAGATGTTTGATGAGCAGTACAACGAGCACAGCTCTCATCTGGGTAGATAGGCTGCAGCGCTTGCCCGAGAGTGTGTGTGTGGTCAGGTGATGTGCGTTTTCAGCGTTTTGGTGTGGACACAGAGCTGTTCAAAAATGCTCTGTGGAATGCTAGTGTGGACATCGTTTTAAAACTAAAACGCACAAGTGTAAAAGGGGCCTGAGAATAAAAATCAACCTGTTTGTTCCTGTGAATCTTCCTGTTTGACTTTGAATGTTTCTTCAATCTTCAAATCTTCACTCTCCTGTTTAATAAACACCATCTTTATAACAGTGTGGAGATCAGTCGCTTCTGGAGGAGTTTTTCTCTGTGTTTGGACACTTTATCCTGTTTAAAATGAACAAAACAATAAAAATGTCCTGTTTAAAATAAATAAAACTATGAAAAGAAACAAAATAACTTCTCTTTAACACTTAACTACTTAAACAGTTTCTTTATATAAGAGTAATTAACAAAAATAAATCAGGTAAAACGTTTCTTTAAAACACTTACTACACACTTTACTGTTACTTTATTCAAAAAATAGCCCTCGGTTACTGAGAATAAATTAGTACTACGTTGTATAAAGGGTTAAAATAATATTTCCAACAGCAGTAACATAATTTAACATCATATAAAAACTAAAACTTTAAAACTTTAACTTTAAATCGGTTTACATCTGTAAACGTTTTAAAACAAACCTTCCTCCAGTTGAATTACAGCACTGAAGCGGCGCCGCCTGATGACGTCACACGCCATGCCAAAATAAAAGTCTTTTTTTGTTTAACTTTTTTTCCACTTACTGTTGCAGTCAAGACTAGGGCCAGACGAAATCTGCAGATGTTTTTTGTTATTTCTGCTGAAAATGTGGGTAGAAATCTGCGGATTTCTGCAGAATGATTTTGGGAGTATCCAACTAGAACCTTAATATGGGAAATAAAAATAATACCTTTTTTACTTTTATTTAATGTTTACAATGCAAATCCAAATAGATTAACTTTATTTGATAAACAAAGCAAGTCTCTTAAATTATATATCTACTAAAAGACAGAAAATATTACTTTACAAACTGCATTGTACTTAAATTTAACATTTAACATTTTCATATTAGTCAATAATATTACTGTAATTCATTTTAAAACTGAATAAATTTAGATTTACACATTAAGTAAATAAACAGTATTAAAAATCTGCGGAATTCTGTGGAAAATCTGCAGAATTCTGCGCGCACAGATTCCATGTGGGCCTATAGTCATGACTTATAATATAGTTTACTGCCAAGCTTCTTGCTGCTGTGCACCTGATGCAGAGCAAAGATAGCCATTTCCGTGCAGCACCTGGTTTACATGATTGTTTCAGAGCTATTGTAGGCCTAAATAATAGCCTACTCTGTATAAAATAATAATTTATTATTATTATTAATATTATTAATATTATTATTAGGCCTATTATTATTAGTATTGTTATTATTATTATTTACTTAGTTATTCAATGGTTGTAAGAACACATTGGACCCTGCATGGGGCTATAATAAATGGTACCATTTGTTTCTATTGGATTTTCTCCTATTTTAATTTAATATATGCCTTTAGCCTATTGTAAATATTTATTTGATAATTAATACTTTTTATTGCAACGTCAAAGTAGGCCTGTCTTATTATTATTATTTTTTGTTATTATTTTGTCGTTGTTGTTGTTATTATTATTGTAGCAGGGACATAGCCACAGGTGTGGCAGAGTGTGCTGGTACCACCCAAAGTGGCATCTTGCACCTGAAAATAGATATCTTCGCGCTCAAGCGTGCGCAAAAAACTTGCACAGGCAAAAGTAATGATGAATGTGTTGAAGGAAAAAAAAAACATTCTAATTATTTGTTAATAAAATAGTGCAACATTATTCTAAGTCAGTGTAGGCTGAAAAAATTAAGATCGCCAGCATTTCAAGGGTGGTTTTATTTTTAGTTCATTGCTGTGACGCGCTATATTTCACTAAGGCTGCATGAGACTGCGCATCTTGCTTATTTTCTCTATTTTACATACAGAACATATCATACAGTCCAGGTTCTACCGTTCTAGTGAGTGTGGGGCATTGCTTTACAGCGGTAAAGTGGATTATTTCTTGGCAAATTCATAATGATTCACTTTGTTTAGTAATAAATTTCATAGCTATAAAATAACTACATTTCAAGAATATGTTAACACTTTCAACTATTTAGGATTATTTATTGCATCAAAAGTAATTTCAAAGTAACATTAAATGTACGTATAAACTGCTTAATTTGTGTGTGTAAACACCCTAGATGCAAAAAGCTTATTTAGAACAGATGAGGCCTACTAAATGCAACGGTCAATGTATGTAAACTTATGACCTAAAATGTCTTAAATGACTAAATTTAAGTCTTTTTAAGTTTTTAAATAATTTAAGTTTAACATAAATGATTTAAACCTTAAACTTCAAATTAACAGAGTATGGCAAATAAATTGTTTATTAAATGGAGGTCAGGTGTCTATCTTAATTATAATTATTAAATATTATGACACTATAATTCAGTGGTGTATTGGAGAGTATGCACCTTTTAATTAATTAATTTTAAATAAGTGGTTTATCCTATATAAAATGCAATGGGATCAGTGTGCAATGAATAGTTTGAAAACCCCTGGTTTAGACTAGACGAGCTAGCTGTCTGTGCGCTACGCTAATAACTTGGCATTTGCTCTTTTCGGTGCTGCCAGATGCATTTATAGTGCATAAAAAATAAAAAAGGTAATTCGGTAAAGCGCGTGATGCGCGCAGAAATAAGCGCACTATATGCGCATGTCAAATTAAGTTCTCTTTTTCTTTAATCAAGACTTTTCTATTCGAGGAATTACAGTTATTAATAGCTTAGTCCTTATAAACGATCAGTTTATAAAATACACAATTTACGGATCAAGCCTAGTGCAAACAAATATGGATATAAAATATAATACAGAAAAAACACAGAAATAAATAAAAATAGATTAATAAAAATAAAAAGATTGATAACATAAAAAATATTAATAAAAATTAAAATAGATTAGATCTCTCTCACAAACACACACTTTAGTATTTAAAGTTGATCAAATTTTTTAATCTAAACATTTTAAGACAATTTTGAGAAACTTTTTTTAATCCAGATTATGATGGCTTGCATGTCTACAACACATAAGTATACATCATTATATATAAGAAATGGAGTACTAGTTTTAATCAGCTCATTTGTGGCTGTTGTTTCTTGCTCGGACTTACCAGATTTCTTTTTGTTAATTACTTTCATATAAAGAAACTGTTGAAGAGAAGTTATTTTGTTTCTGTTCATAGTTTTATTTATTTTAAACAGGACATTTTTATTGCTGTGTTAATTGCTTTGTTAATTTGTTAAAAGTGTCCAAACGCAGAGAAAAACTATATATATTAAGTCATGACTCATGACTAAGAGTAAGTGGCAAAAAAGTAAAAAAAAAAAAAAAAAACTTTTATTTTGGCGTGACTTGTGACGTCATAAGCCTGCGCCGCTCTCACGCTGTGATTCAACTGGAGAAAGGTTTGTTTTGAAGCGTTTAGCCTTATATAAAGCGATTGATTAAAGTTTCAGTGTTTTCATTCAGTGCTAAATTATGTACATGTTGACAATATTATTTTAACCCTTATACAACGTAGTACTATTTACTAAAACTTACAGTAATGAGGTCCATTTTTTTAATAAAGATAGGATAAACTTTTTGTTCCAGAGAGGAAATTTGTCTTGTGCAAAAAAAAAAGCTATAAACAGACAATATAAGATAAATAAAACAAACAAAACAATTAAGAAGATACTTGAATAAAGTAAAAGTGTGTATTTAGTGTTTTAATGAAAGTTTAATTGATTGAATAGCACAATGTCATTCCATTATAAATATACATCACTATATATAAGAAATGGAGTACTAGTTTTCATCAGCTGATCAGTGGCTATTGTTTCTTCTTGATCAGACTTTTCTGATTTCTGTTTGTTAATGATAGAGGTAAAGTTGGTTTTATATTCGCACATTCGTTCATTTAGAATTCTCTATATTGTTTACCATGTTACTTTGAATATTTGATCGGAATTAGTATGCAAGTGTGACTTGAAAACAACATTAACACTGTTTATTTAACTGTGAACAATGTTGTACTTTGGTAGTCATTTGTTGCTAATATGATTTCGCTATTTAGAGTTTGCAAATAATACTTTCATGAAATTATATTATTAAGGGGAAAGTCAGAATGTGCGAATATAAAACCAACTTTACCTCTATTTGTTAATGACTCTCATATAAAGAAACTGTTTAAGCAAGTGTTGAAGAGAAGTTATTTTGTTTCTGTTCATTGTTTTATTTATTTTAAACAGGAAATTTTTATTGTTTTGTTCATTTTAAACAGGATAAAGTGTCCAAACACAGAGAAAAACTCCTGCTGAAGCGACTGATCTCCACACTGTTATAAAGATGGCGTTTATTAAAGAGGAGAGTGAAGATGTGAAGATTGAAGAAACATTCACAGTCAAACAGGAAGATCTGCAAGAACAAACAGGTTAATTTTTATTCTCAAAGACCAACTCAGTCATTTGATCCTCATTCAGATATATTTTAATAATAAGAATACTAAATTAAATCCATCTTGCAGCCCTGAGTGTGCTTCCTAGTTCTCCTAAATGCACATAAGCACTCATTGAAAGACAGGAATGAGTTTCTTTCTTGTTGCTTGTTCTCGTGTCTTTTGTCATTATTTTATGTATTATTAGTCTCCCATTTTCTCTACCTTCTTAAGGTTGTTGCTTTTTTTGTTCTCCTACTGTTTGTAAGGTGTCCTTGAGCACTAAAAACGTCCTTGGGCACTAATGCCGTTTTAAAATTATTATTGAACAAATCCTTATATTTGCGTGTCACACTCACTATACAAATTTATCAGGACTTACTGAAAATGGAAAGGATTGGAAGGACATTTGCTGTGCTCTATCATTGATAGGGAAAAGGAGACTCTTTGCTAGGTTTACTTTGTATCCAGAAGCATTTCCAAATTCTGAAATTATTGTAAGAGCTTTTGGAATACATGTTTCTGGATTTGACAGAAAAAGAAGATCATCCGCATATAGCAGGAGCTTTTGTTTATGTCCCTCTCTGAAAATTCCTTGCAAGCCATCTGAGTTCCTTAATACAGTTGCAAGAGGTTCAATGGCAATGTCAAAGAACAGAGGGTAGCCCTGTCTCGTTCTTCTAGAGAGTGGAAAGCCTTTAGAAATAATATTATTTGTTTGAATCGATGCTTGGGGCCTGGAATATAAAATTTTAACCAAGGAACAGAATCCAGGATCAAAACCAATTTTTTTAAGCGCTGTAAAAAAATAGATCTACTCTTATCTATCAAATGCCTTATGGGCATCTAAGGAAAGAGTGATTCCGAAACAAGAGCTTCAGCAAATACCTTGCACAACAGGGGTGTTAGCTTGGCAGTAAACTTCTTATAAAACTCGGACGGGAAGCCATTGGGGTCTGGTGCTTTTCCAGTTTTCAATTTTTTGATTGCATTTTCAATTACAGAAGGTGTTAAATTTCCTTCTAATGCCAACTAATCTAAATCACAAAGGCATGGTTATTCTAAATAATAAAAAAAGCTCTCACGTTCAATCTCGTTTACCTCAGAGCTGTAAACAGTTTTATTTAAGTTTTTTAATTGATCATTAATTCTCTGTTGATCAGTAATAATACTGCCATCATCCTTACTAACTGCTGCTATAAAACCAGCTGCTGAGGATTGTTTCAGTTGGTAACACAATAACCTGCCAGCTTATTTCCCTCAAAATGAATCTAGCTTGATCTTATGTGGAGATCCTCTGCATTTTCATCTGTCAGGGAGTCATATTCCGCTTGCAGAAGAAGTCTTTTCTTATAGAGCTCTTCGGAAGGTGATGTTGAGTGTAGCTGATCAATTGTATTAATTTTATTTATAATCTCTGTAAGCTGTTTTGACTTTCACTATTTAAATTTTAATTGCACTAGCTTAATCTAAAATTTGTCCTCGTATATATGTTTCTGAGTATCCCATAGGATGCTATAACTTATCTCTGGGGATTCCTTTGTCTTAAGGAAGAAATCAATTTGAGCATCAATAAATTTTACAAAATCATCGTCTGCCAAGAGTCTTGAGTTAAACCGCCATGTACGTTGGGGGATTACATTGCCTGAAAACATAGCTTTAGTGAGACTGGACAATAGTCCGAAATAACAATACTACCATACTCTGCTTCTGACATTAAGGGAAGTAACTGCTTGTCCAGGAGAAAATGGTCAGTCCTGGAATAGGTTTGATGCACAGGTGAATAGAGGAAAAATTGCTTGGAAGATTGATTTTTAAATCTCCAGGGGTCACTTACACCATATGTCTGAAGAAAGGAGTTGATACATTGTGCTGGCTAACTTAATGTATTACTCGAAGAGCTAGATCGGTCCAAAATTGGGTGCAAAACACAATTTAAATCGCCTCCTAAAATTAAATTGTGTCGAGACTAGGCAAAATTGAAAATAAATCTCTGAAAGATTTTTCATTGTCCCAATTAGAAGCATACACATTGGCCAGGACCACAGACATGTTAAAAAGTTAACCTTGGATTATTATGTATCTGCCATTTTTAACCAACACATTTGACTCCAAAACAAACTGTACATTCTTATGTATGAGATGAGCAACGCCCCTACTTTTGCTGTTAAAATTAGAATGATATATTTGTGTATAGCCTCCTCTATTATGTTTAGAATAGTTTTTTTTCAACAGATGTGTCTCCTGTGAATATACAATATCGGATTTTTACTTATTAAGATGTGCGAACACCTTGTTTTGTTTCACTGGGTGATTTAGCCCCCACACATTCCAACTGGTAAAGTTTGTCTTCACTCCACCCATTTTATGGAGGGCTGTCGAAAACATTTATCAGAAGCATCTAAAAGGAATCTGTGGGTTTTGTATGTAGGGAGATGTGTGGGGGAGAGAGGAAAAAAAAGAGAAAAAAGAAAAAAAATGGGGTGATCACACAAACACTTATAAACACGAAACAACACAACATTGAAACCTTGCATTTAAACTTGCTCACACTTCCAGCTACTCCCACTCTTAACTAGCTTACCATGTGGGATCTTACATATAAAACAAAACCATTTGAACAGCTCTTGATGTTTTAATACGAAGCTACACCATTATTGACAAAACATACTTGAGAGCTAGAAATAACAACGAACATGCTATAGTGGTAATTTAAAAGTTAACCGGAGATTGACATTAACATTTGTATTGTCTTTGACAGCCCAGTGTACTGTCGTGATTGCCTTCATTTCAATGGCTTTCTTCAAAATATCCTCTTGTTCAGAAAAGTAGTGGCATTTAATTACAAAGGCGCATGGCAGTTCCTTGTCGTCCACTGGTTTGCTGCGTATAGTGATTTGAGCGGGGAGACCTCTCCTCAAGATCTTCGCTTTGGTCTCAGCAGAGCCAGCTTCTTTTTTCAAGATACTAAACTCTTTTTCCAGCGTAGTAAGAGAGTCAGAGTATCCACCCAACACAGACTCCAGACCAGTCACTCGCTCTTTCGCTGCATCCACTCTGGTGTTAACCACTCTTCCACTTCCACTCTTGCTTTTTTAAAGATGAAGGCACGTGCACACGCTGCGGCTTCTCTCTTTCCTGACAAGACAGTGTTTTTGTGTTCTTTGTCATGTACGTCCTCGCTGCGTTTATCTGTGCTTAAGCGCACATATAGTCATAAATTTTTGCTCGACATCGGCAGAACCAAACTTTACAAGTTAAACTCCGCAGACACGGAGGAGCTGCAAAATCTCCGTTTGCTCCAGAGGCCTACTCATCCTCCGACCCCCACTTCAACACCTCGCCCACAATGGAGGCAAGAGAAAGCAGAAGAGGGGCAAGCGTTGGGGGATCTGAACTAGGCTAGCGACTAACCCACACAAACCTGCTATTCCCTTCATCATTCTAGCGAACGTACGCTTGCTAGACAACAAACTGGACTATAGCCGTCTACTTCGTTCATCTTAAAAGACTGTAAAAAACTGTTGTGCATTTGTGTTTACAGAAACTTGGCTCAGTGACTATGTTCTGGACATTGCGGTTCCAGTCGTGATACCATTGTAGTCTGCAAAAACTGCTTGCCACTGGTGAAGTTTATGGTTTTAAAGTGCCAGCCGTTTTATCTACAGAGGGAATAAACAGCCATACTGCTTTTTTCTGTTTACATCCCTCCCAGCTCCAATGCCAACAATATGACTGAGGCACTGAAAGACCTGTACCTGCACATCAGTGAGCAGCCTACAGCCCACCCAGATGCTTTTCTCATCCTGGCTGGGGACTTTAACCATGCAGACCTAAAAAGTGTGTTTCCAAAAATACACCAACACACAGACTTTCCAACACGGGCAATAACACACTGGTCTTTGTTTACACCACACAGAGAGGAGCTTCCAGCTTGTGATGCAGCATATTAAGTCTGTCCTGCCCCCTCCTTGGACCCCTTTCAGTTTACATATCGGTCCTACCACTCGACTGATGACGCCATCTCCACTGCACTTCACTCAGCGCTCACACATCTGGACAAAACAG
This sequence comes from Danio rerio, assembly GCF_052040795.2. Classification (NCBI taxonomy): domain Eukaryota; kingdom Metazoa; phylum Chordata; class Actinopteri; order Cypriniformes; family Danionidae; genus Danio; species Danio rerio. Next base: position 68,833,881 of record NC_141024.2, on the reverse strand, counting down.
ACTCCTACATCCGAATGCTGTTCATAGACTTCAGTTCAAGATAAGACTACAAGACTACAAGATAAGTTGTAGTGGTGTTATTGAGTGTAGTATGAGTGTAGTGTATGAGTGTTATTGAGTGTAGTATGAGTGATCATTTTTTAGTATATTTATGTAGAAAAGTGCAAAAGGTGAAGCTTATGGGTCATAATACTGTTTTAGTGAGGTCAATGAAGAATTATAGTCCTAATTTATTTTGTGATATATTGGATAAAGTTGATTGGTCCGGGGTATGGGGATCCAAGGATGTGGAGGCAGCATGGGATTGTTTTAAGGATCTGTTCAGTAATGCTTTGAATAAAATAGCACCATATAAAAAAATAAGAGTTAAACAAAGATCAGACCCTTGGATTACAGATGAAATTTTACAACTGTTAAAGATAAGAGATGAGAGTTTTGCCAAGTTTAGGAAGGATAGTGATTGTAGCAGTTATGAGTTTTATAAATTAAAGAGAAATGAGGTTAGGAACAAAATAAGAGAAGCAAAAAGGGTTTTTTTTAAGGATAAGGTCAATGAAAATAAATTTGATCCAAAAAAAACTTTGGGGTGTACTGAGAAATTTAGGTTATTCAAATGCTAAAAGTAGGAAATCATCTAAAATTAACTTAAAGGTAGAAGACAAATTAATAGTTCATCCGAAGGATATTGCCGAATCTTTTAATCAGTATTTTATATTGTTAGCAAAAAAATTATGTGGTCAGCTTCCAGGGCAACCTGATATTTACAATGAAGATAGAGTGTTTTCTTTTTATAGACAACAGGACATTTTGCCGGATTCTTTTAGTCTGAGACCTGTTACAGAAAGTGAAGTTTTAAAAATTATTAGTGAGTTAAAATTAAATAAGGCTCCTGGAGTTGATAATATTCCTGCTAGATTTTTTAAAGACTCTGTTAAAGTGATTGCCCCCTTGGTGTCACATATTTTAAATTTATCTATTGAACAAGGGAAAATACCATGTGATTTTAAAAGTGCTAGAGTTATACCATTATATAAAAAAGGAAGTACGTTAGATATGATTAACTATAGACCTGTATCAATCTTAGGGGTTATGTCTAAAATTCTGGAAAAAATTGTACACGAACAGATAGTCAACTACATTACTAAAAAACATATTTTGTATGAGTTACAGTCAGGTTTTAGAGCATTGCATTCCACCGAGACATGTATATTACATATGACAGACAAAATACGGAGAGCTGTAGATGGTGGCAACTATTGTGGAATGGTGCTGCTGGACCTTCAGAAGGCTTTTGACACTGTGGACCATCAAATTTTACTATATAAATTAAAGGCAATTGGATTTGATAAAGTGTCTTTAAAGTGGGTTCAGTCATATCTGCATGATAGAAACCAGAGAGTCGATATAAAGGGTATATTATCTGCTCCCTTATCAATCAACTGTGGAGTACCTCAAGGAAGTATTTTAGGTCCATTATTTTTTCTTTTATATATTAATGATTTAAAAATAGCGTGTTCAGAGGAGCTCTATCTTTATGCTGATGATGCCGCAATTTTAGTATCTCATCATGACAAAAGGGCCCTGGAAGAAATTATGAGTTCACAGTTAAAAAGTGTTTACAACTGGTTTTTAGACAACAAACTTTCTTTACACATGGGTAAAACAGAGGCTATTTTATTTGCTTCAAGAGTGAAATTAAAAAAAGATGATAATTTGGTAGTTAAGATTAATGATTGGAAAATTCAGTCAAAAAATGTGATAAACTATTTGGGTTGCTTAATAGATAATAAATTATCAGGAGATGCTATGGCAAAAAAAGTTATTACGAAGATTTGTGGAAAAATTAGGTTTTTAGCAAGGCAATCTGATCTTTTGGATGTTCATTCTTTACAATTGTTGGCAGGAGCTTTAATTCAACCCCATTTTGATTATGCTACGTCATTTTGGTACAGTAGCTGCTCACAAAATTTGAAGGAGAAATTGCAAAAGGCACAAAATAAATTAGTACGAATAATTTTAAAAATGCATCCTAGAGCACATTTGCACAAAGAGTCTTTTAATAAATTAGGTATGTTAACTGTTAGTAATAGAGTGTGTTTTTTAAAACTGGGAATGGTACGTAAAATGTTTAATAATGTGGTTCCTAGCTATTTGATGAACTATTTTCAAATGGTGAGGCAACAGCATTCATACAGTACTAGGAGTTGGGATTTTAATATTTGTTTATTTAAATTTAGAAGTTTAGTGGGGAAAAATATGTTTTTATATACAAGTGCAATCATGTGGAACAAACTACCAAAAGCAATCAAGGAAATAAAAGATTTAAGGTTGTTCAAAAAAGCTATTAAAAGATGGTTGTTTGATGAGGATAATTAGTTTTGCATGGTGGATGAGGATTTTTTAAATTATGTTACTTGAGTGTGAATAGGTTGGCGGCTGGAGGGACATTGTGCTGGATGGGTTGGCTGTTTGTACCGCTGTGGCGACTGTTTGTTTTATTCTTCATTAGTATTATGAAGCCATACATTGTTTTAATTAAACAGAGGACCACAATGGAAATAAGCCCAGGGCTTTATTGTGTTTTTATCCTCGACAGTTTTTTTTAACAAAGTGTATGGAATACTTTTTGTACAGTTTGTCTAAAATCTGTCAAATAAAATTCAATTCAATTCAGCAATTAACACTATCATCCCCCAACAGCTCACTCAAAAACTGGTCCAGCTGTCAGAGTAACACCTCTCTGTGTAACTAGCTGCTGGATTTTCTCAGCGGAAGACCACAAGCAGTACTGGCCGACAGTAACACATCCAGCACCATCACTCTAAACACTGGGGCCTCTCAGGGATGCTGAGCCCTATCCTCTTCACTTTTCTGATTCATGACTGTGCACCATCTCACAACTCCAATCTTTTCATGATGTTTGCGGATGACACAACTGTGGTAGGTCTCATCAACAAAAACGATTAGAAAAACTACAGAAGCAAGGTGAGCCATCTGGCCGAGTGGTGCAGAGACAACAATCTCTTCTTAAATGTGGAAAAGACAAAGGAGATAGTTATTGACTTCAAGAAAGTGCACACTCTGCATGCTTCAATGACCATTAACAGTGCGTCTGTGGAGCATGTGAGCAGCACTAAGTTCCTGGGTGCACAAATCACTGAGGATCTCTCCTGGACAAAAAATCACAGCTACTTCCTCCACAAACTTAAAAGAGCAAAAGCACCAGCCTCAATCATGCAGACCTTCTACAGAGGCACAATTGAGAGCATCCTGACCAGCTGCATCACTGTGTGGTTTGGAGCCTGCAATGCATCCTGCAGGAAAACTCTTCAGCGCATAGTGAGAACAGCTGAGAAGATCATTGGTGTCCCTCTACCCTTCCTCCAGGACATTTACAGCACCCGTCTCACCCGAAAAGCCCTCTGCATAACAGCAGACCTCACTTACCCAATGCATAGCTTCTTCAGTCTGCTGCCATCAGGGTGGAGAATGCGAAGTCTCCAGGCCAGGACCAACAGACTGCAAGACAGCTTCATCCATCAGGCTGTCAGGAAGCTGAACCCTCTCCCAACTCTGCCACCACTCCCCTCTCCCTCCACATGCATTTTTGGACTCTGACACACATGAAAACAAACACACATGCACACATTCATCTGCACTGGTCACTTTATGTAACATTGGTCTACCAGTTAGACACATCATACTACGTTCACATATATTATGAAACTGTCACTTTATCATAATCATCATGTGCACAAGCCTTTTTGCAACATATACTGTTCTTTATCTGCACAACTCTGGTTTATAATTTTTTATTGTATGTATATTTTTAGACTACACATTAAATATATTTTTAGACCACATTTTATGTACAACTGTATATATTGTAAATTTAGATTAAACCATCGCAAGCAGGCTTGCACTGATTAAACTAATATCGCTGCTCATGAAAAGACTGGTATTGCTATTAACATGACGTATGCATATAATAAGGTACAGTATATGTCAAAATCAGTGCAGTATCATACAGCACCCGTGAGAACAGCACAGCAAGCGTTAACAGATTCAGTTGTGTCAAGCAGTGCGTGAAGGGCTGGTGAGTGGTCTGAGTATCTTTTGGTCCCTCATTTATGGTATTTTTTTGTGATAATGGGATTTCGTTGAGACATATTTTCCTCATGCATGCATATATTTTTTTGCTTGTTAGTTTGATTCGTGTTGATTTCAAATGCAATAAATTTGTTTGTATAAAACTTGTGGTAACGGTGCTTATAATTGGTGTGTGCGACAAAATTTTGGTTGATGCGCCTACATTTTTTAAATTAGGAGCACTGGTGCTACCAAGCAAAAAGGTTCATTTTGAGCCCTGGTCTACTTTACACATTTTAGAAAAACATTTTTTTGTAATTATGAATAAATACGAATAAAAACAGGTCATTTACAGCTTCCAAATCTGTCTTATCAATATGAACAAAATTACTTTTATGATCAATTATGTAAGAAACTCTGAAAACTGGACTGACAGATTCAATTAACTATAACTTCTATGTTAAGCGGCTTTGACACATTTTACATTGTAAAAGCACTAAATAAACATTAATTGTATTAAATCTGCTTAAATGTGTACACATTAATGGATAGAACAAAATATGACCTGATTAATTTTACATTTAATGTGCATCAAAATTACAGTGTGCATAGCCAATGTTTCCAGTGTCTTTTCACTTTTCAGCTTTTGATGAAGATTTTCATGCAGAGTTTTATAGACTTAATGAAAACGAATGTTTTTAAAAAAAATATTTTTCAGACCTAATTGAACAGAATGAGGGGAGTAAAGAGGAGGAACATCCTGTCAAAATTGAGGAAAAAACTAATTTACAGACTGATGGTATTTTGAAAAGGAGAGACAAGAATTGTTTCACCTGCACTCAGTGTGGAAAGAGTTTGGCAAACAAAAACAAACTTAAGATTCACATGAGGATCCACACTGGAGGGAAACCATTCACATGCACTCAGTGTGGGAAGAGTTTCAGCCTATCATCAAACCTTAATAAACAAATGAGGATCCACACTGGAGAGAAACCATTTATATGCCCTCAGTGTGGGAAGAGTTTTAACTTTTCATCAAATTTTCATCGACACATGAGGATCCACACTGGAGAGAAACCATTCACATGCACTCAGTGTGGTAAAAGTTTCAGCCTATCATCAAACCTTGATAAACACATGAGGATCCACACTGGAGAGAAACCATTTATATGCCCTCAGTGTGGGAAGAGTTTCAGCCAATCATCATACCTTAATCTACACATGATAATCCACACTGGACAGAAACCATTCACATGCACTCAGTGTGGGAAGAGTTTCAGCCTATCATCAAACCTTAATAAACACATGAAGATCCACACTGGAGAGAAACCATTCATATGCCCTCAGTGTGGGAAGAGTTTCAGCCAATCATCATACCTTAATCTACACATGATAATCCACACTGGAGAGAAACCATACACATGCACTCAGTGTGGTAAGTGTTTCAACCGCTCGTCAAACCTTAATAAACACATGAGGATCCACACTGGAGAGAAACCATTCATATGCACTCAGTGTGGGAAGAGTTTCAGCAAATCATCTTACCTTAATCTACACATGAGGATCCACACTATAGAGAAATCAAACAACAGAATTTCGCATGCTTAAACTCTAGTATGACCGCAGCTTCGGTGTGGGATGAGTTTCAGCAACTCCTCAGACCTTATTAAACACATGAGACTCACACTGGACAGAAACCATTCACATGTACTCAGTGTGGGAAGAGTTTCAACCGATCAGCAAACCTTAATGAACACATGAAGATCCACACTGGTGTGAAAGAGTATATGTGTTTGAGTGTGAGAAGACTTTTCTTACAGCTCCAAATTTGAAACTGCACCAGACGATTCACACTGTTACAAGAAGTTTTATTGGTTAACACATCTAAAAACAGAAGAGGATTCACACTGGAGAGAAACCGTACAGATCTGATCAGTGTCCACAGAGTTTCACTCAATCGCCGCAGCTTGAGAAACACATGGACAAGAAGTTGCACACATGATATGAATGGAGCACAACATTTTTCATATGCACAGGATTTTTCATGTCTGAATAATGTTTAAAAAGGCTGAGGGACGGTATACTCTTTTCCAACACTCCTACACTGGGGTTGTTGGTGGGGTTGTAAATGTGTCGCGTTTCTTCCACTCTCCACACTCTCCAGTGTATTCATGTAGCTAGTGTTGTTTTGCATGATGTTCTCTGTCTGACTCTCTGAATGAGAAACAAATCACTGGGAAGACACCGCACATCAAATAAGGTGAAGCTCCAGGATGGTTAGTTTGCAGAATAGCAGGGCCTCAAGTTTAGAAAGCCCATTCAATTGTCCTGTGTTGCATCTTTTATTAGTAAAGGATCTTTATTTTTAAGTTCTAGTTTACTACGGTAGGGATGGTATACAGTTTAACCCAAAGAATGACCAGTCTGTCAGATGAAGAAGAGCCGGAGTCAAAGATTCAAATAAATAAATGAAGTTTACTGAAGATAGTTTGCAGTTTCATCAGCAGAAGCCAGCTCAACATTTGCAATGAGTTCCTAGGCCGCTCTGACTTACAGTACAACAATGCAGTAATTATACTCTACACAAGTCCAGAAAGGGTGGGATCCAGGTAAACAGTTCTCATTGGTTACAGCAAAAATAGACAATTCTAAATGCTCGTGTCAATGAAGTATTGTATCTAGCTCCAGATATGGATGGCCTCAATGCGTGCGTTAAGAAAGATTTGTATCTAACTCCAGATATGGATAGCGACATGGTTCCTGGGGGTTAGGTCGACCCTAAGTTATTAAGAGCTGATCTCCGACCTGTGAAAAGCTAAATCAGGGTCACAAAAGACACAAGAGACCATCTGTGTTAAAATCTCAAGGATGTTTCTTGTACGGTGAGGCAGTGGGGCAGCAGGTAGTGCTGTCGTCTCACAGCAAGAAGGTCGCTGGTTAGAACCTCGGCTCAGTTGGTGTTTCTGTGTGGAGTTTGCATGTTCTCCCTGCCTTTGCGTGGGTTTCCTCCGGGTGTTCTGGTTTCCCCTACAGTCCAAAGACATGTGGTACAGGATTGGCTAAATAGACTGTAGTGTATAAGTGTGGGTGTGAATGTGACTGTGGATGTTTCCCACAGATGGGTTGCAGCTGGAAGGGCATCCGCTGCGTAAAAACTTGCTGGATAAGTTGGCGGTTAATTCCGCTGAGGCAAGGGACCAAGCCAACAAGAAAATGAATGAATGTTTCTTGTACGTTCAGCTGTGTTATGAAACTGGTTCCATCAACAGTCTGCTACAATATCCTTACTACACACAGTGTCTATCTCCATACAAAAGGAATTACTTTAATAAGAATTACAATCAAAACAGATGAATCAAACAGGTAAATTACTGTAGACAATATCAGGACAACTAGAACAGGTGTTTTTCTTCTCCTCTGCATCGATACTTTGTTCAGAGGGACAGAGAGAGAGTGATCTCCATGGCCTATGACCTGGTTTTTGTGTCTCCTGAAAACAAAATTAAAATAAGCAAACAGAGAAACAAGGACACTGAACATTCTTACATTAAGCAGTGTGAACGTATACATTAGATAAATCAAGTCAAAGTTCTATAATTAATAATTAAATTTAATAAAAATTAATTAAATAATTATATTTAGTAAAAAGTGATGAGAAACAGGATGTTGAGAAAAAGGATTAACGTTGATTTGTTGAGATGAATTTGAAGGTAGAACTCTAACTCCTTCAGTCCCCTGTTTTTGACCGAAGTGAATTAATCCGCTCCAGGTCAACCAGTGAGGTCACTAAAGAAAGTGGAAGTAATGACTCGTGCTCCCTACTTAGGTTACAGAGTTTCTTCGCCCTTTCTTGGACATGCTGGAACCTTAAAATTCCAGTCCCCAAGCTAAGGGCTCTTCCACCTTCTACTCATAATGGGCTTCATCCTTGTATTCATCAAGCTATTCGGTTTTGAAGACGATTCGTCAGTATCAGTTGACGTTTCTCATCATCAGTAGTATTGACGGTCCTGCAAGGAGAAAAGGAAATATACGAAAAACTAAACAGCGGACCAAAGACCAGAATATGAACACAAATGCACAAGCCCTAATAGTCATCCAGAATTAAACAACACATACTTTCATCGATACATCCTCTGATGCATTTACAACTTACTCCAAATCTAAATCCAAACATCCAGGGTAATTCTAAGACTCAAGAGTTCCTCTGATCAGACACAAAAGGTCATCCACTCAACCTAAGCCACACAGGATTCAAATTGAATAGTCCCACATGAAATTATCTATGTTGACCATTACCAGGCCACCATTACCAGGCCGAGCCAGAGAAGAATAAGTCAGGCAAATGCAGAAGACCAGGCAGAATTGAAAATTACTTAGTTTTTTTAATGTAAATGCTTTTTCTGTTTGTATATCTTGCAGTAATATTCTTTTGCATATAAAGTCTGTACTGCAGCAATTCTGTGTCTGTATTTTTTTTTTACATACAGTAAACTGTAAATTTTTTTTAAAGCTACTCTGGGATGGTCGTTCATTTTTTGTATTGAATTTCTGCAGCATAAGAAACAAAATGCATGAATTTACTGTACTAAACCCATAACACAAACATTTAGAGAGGCTTCAAATATAAGGGCAGAGCTGAATAGCTAAAATAGTGCTGTTTCTGTAATGTCAGCTGATGATAGTGTTTTTATTTTCGATGTGTTCTGATTGACTAAATGTTTCTGTTGCAAGAGAACGTTCGAGGTTACTAAAGTAACCCTTCGTTTCCCGAGGAGGGGAACGGAAGCACTATAAGTGGATTTGATGTTCTAAATTCACGTATGGGAGGATTCAGTTCAGAAGCTGCTCGTCTGAAAGAGTATTGAACGGGCCAATGAAAGCAATGAATTGGCAGCGCAAGCTTGCGCAGGTGTGCTGCATCGCCAATTAACTGAGCATATAAGCACACCTGGCGCCAGCAAACGCTATCCTTTTTAAGCTGAAGAGACTTTTAACAGCTAAGGGACAGTCATTCCTCGGGGAACGAAAGGTTACTTTAGTAACCTCGAACGTTCCCCTTCGGGGGGAACTTCAGCACTATAAGTGGATTTAATGTTCTAAATCCACGTATGGGAGCCCATTGAAAGCGCCATAATGCCATAATTGCACCTTACCAACACCCACCATGAGAGGGCAGTCAGGCAAGCGTGACGCACCCAAATCATGGGAGGCGCGGTCCTCCAACGTGCCCTTGGCCCTAACTTATCCCCACTTCAAAAGAAGCTTTACGGAATAGGTATATTTTTTTGGAAGTCGCTAGCGTCTTAATAATTTCTAGGAATATACGACAGTACGTTGGGAAGCGTGCCATCCCAGTAGGGAGGACGCTGCGGAGACCATCCGCACCCAATAGGGAGACAAATGGAGTTACATATGGACTAACCCTGAGAAGGGGGAGTGCACATAAGAAGGTGGTTAGCGGATAGGGAAGGCACAGGTCCACCCAGGGGGGGGAACTTAACCGTGGCGGAAAAGCATATGGGGATCACCAGCGGGGATCGGCCATAGCAGGCACCTGTACCCAAAAACGCGGGCTGACCAGCGGGCAGACCTAACGTAGTGGGCCAGCGAGTGACTCCTCCACTGAGTCAGTGCTGGGGGCCTCGGAGGAATCTGCAGGGCTCACCGAATGGAGAACTTTACTGACAGACAGGAGGGTGCACATCTCTCCGTGTTAGGGAAAAAAGGCACCGCAAGCGTGCTACAACACCCACCGAGTTGTTTCCTCAATCACCAAAGGTCCCTAAAACCCTTGAGGTAACCACGCGAAAATGCCTCCAGGTCCCCGAGCCTCTTAATGGAGGCCAACGCGACCAGCAGAGTCTTCAGGTACAGAAATCTTAAGGATACTGAGTCGAGCTGCTCGAAGGGATCAAATCGCAAGCTCGTGAGAACGAGGGCGAGATCCCAAGAGGGCAGGAGAGGGGGGGCGAGTTGGATTAATTCGCCTGGCGCCTCTAAGAAACCGGATGATGAGGTTATGCTTTTCCACGGTGCCGCCAGCCACTGCATCATGGTGAGCGGAGATGGCGGTTACGTAAACCTTGAGAGTGGAGGGCGACAGCCTGCTATCCAGCTTCTCTTGAAGGAAAGAGAGCACAACACTGATCTGGCAAGATCGGGGGTCTTCTCTGCGAGAGACACACCATTCAGTGAATAGACTCCACTTCAGGGCGTAGGCGCGCCTCGTGGAGGGGGCTCTAGCCTGAGTGATGGTAACGACCACCGCGGGCGGCAGGTTACCTAAGTCTTCCTCGCGTCTATGGACCACACATAGAGGTTCCAGAGATCGGGGCGAGGGTGCTAGACGGTGCCTTGTCCTTGAGAAAGTAGGTCCTCTCTCAAAAGGATCTGCCATGGGAGGGTCGTCGCGAGGAGGGAGAGCTCCTCTTCCGGTCCGGTTGGGCCAGAGGGGCGCAACTAACAGAACCTGTTCCTCGTCCTCTCTGACCTTGCACAGTTACTGCACGATCAGGCTCACTGGGGGAAACGTATACAGAGGCCAGTTGTGGGCCAGTGTATCCGTGCCGAGAGAGCCCTCGGTCAGGGAATAAAACAACTGGCAATGAGCGTTCTCGGGGGAAGCAAACAGATCGATCTGGGCCTCCCCGAATCGTGCCCATATCAGCTGGACAGACTCGGGGTGGAGTCTCCATTCTCCAGAGTGAATCTGCTGCTGTGAGAGCATATCGGCTGCACGGTTGAGCATACCTGGGATGTGAATGGCGCGCAGCGACTTCAGCCGCGGGTGACTCCAGAGGAGCAGACGGCGGGCGAGCAGAGACATGCGGCGAGAGCGCATACCCCCCATGCGGTTGATATACGCTGCCGCCGCCATACTGTCCGTCCTGACCAGCACGTGTTGCTGCTCCAGCACCAGAGAAAAACGGCGGAGAGCAAGGAACACTGCCAACAGCTCTAGGCGATTGATATGCCAATGCAGCTGGGCACCTACCCACAGGCCCGCAGCTGCATGCCCGCGACACACGGCTCCCCAGCCTGTGCTGGAAGCATCTGTTGAGACAACAACGTGACTGGACGCCTGTCCCAGAGGCACACCGGCCTGCAGGAATGAGGGGTCGTTCCAGGGGCTGAGGGTGTGGCGACACAGCGCAGTAACAGAGACTCATCATTAACCATTGAAAACAGAGCCGGATAACTCATCCATTTAAAGCTCATGTCATGGTCTGCATCATCTTTTCATCACTCAGCATTATTGACTTCTCTAATGTTTGATATTTTGCTTATACAATCAGTAATGATAATATAGCTGCAAGCAGCAATTAAGGGGCCAAGCACTTTTGACCAAAAGGTGGCGCTTTCTGGGAGTCCAAAGACATGCGTTATAAGTGAATAAGGTAAGCTAAATTGTCTGTTGTGTATATGTGTGGATGAGAGTGTATGGATGTTTCCCAGTACTGGGTTGCAGTTGGAGGAAAATGTGAACAAGTTAGTTTGCCTCAGCAACTGGCTGAAAGATGAGAAAGCTCAGTAGATTTGAAAAGTTATGTGCAAACAAAAAGACCAGTTTCAGTGCAACATGTTATAGTAGTTAGGCTTGCTTGGGCAACTGGATTAAAGAATGGAGATAAAGGTAAAAGATTGTTCTTTTGGTTTGATTCAAAAGTTTATTGAAAATATTTTTTCCACACAAACACAACAGTTATTTTTTCCAACAGATGACTCAAACTGTGCGTGATAAAAATGTGGTAGGCCACTGTTATGATTTTACTACATTTATTGCTTACTGTTCAATTGAATACTGTAAATTGTACATCCTGGTTAAGAGGAATGCCAGAGGAAGCGGTGGGACATAGCAAAAACTAATATTACGGTGTGTAGAATGTTTCAGCTTGATTTAAATCACAATTGTTTGGCTGTTTTGATAAACAGACATAATATGAAAATTATGTATCTGTGTCCTATTTTTTATCTTTTGGTATGCATTTCAGAAAAAAAATGGTTACGATTCAGGTGTAGTTGCAAATAGTGAATAATCCTGATCAATCCACTGAAAATTCTGATTAAAAATTTTAATCATTTGACAGCCCTATGCAAGACGATTTTTTGGTATAATTTAAGTTTTTGATAGTAACTACATCAAATAAATGATGTATTTTGTGTCAATGTGTACATGTTATTATATGTATTGGTTCTTGAAGTAGGCTATTTTTACCTTTTGTGCTGTGAAGTGCAAAAAGAAAATAATAGTAGCTATGGCCTTGGCCTATTTTAGGTGGGCTTTAGTCCTCTATATTTCTACTTATCTGATTGCTCCTCGGGGCTCCTTGCCTCATATATAAAGCTTCCTCCAGCAAAAATGCAACTCTTTAAATGTCATGAACATTTAGCTATTTTTATGTCAAAATGAACTGTCAATATAAAACACATTACAGTGCATGTGGCATTGACTATATGATTTGCACAGAAAGGATTAAACATATTAAAAGAACACTGACAGAGATAAAAACACCATGTGTTGTTTTTTCAAAGAAAAAGTTCTTATATTATGCTTTAGATTGTAAAATATGTGAATTACCCTGTAGGTTTAAAAACAAATTAATGCCATTCAACTATAAAAGGGGTTGTTTATTTTATATATATATATATATATGAATATATAAATTTCCTAAGGGAAACTGGATTGGAAAAAAGAATATAGAGTAAACGAAAAATAGTACAAAAGGGAGTAGTAACACAACAAACAGGATGCCAGCTGCCGTTAAAACCTAAAGAAGAAGATGCGCAGACGCGGACGTCGACGCGTATATGTGGTGAGCCAATAGGAGGGCGCGATGGTGGCTTTGAACGATCCTGGTAAAGCTATAAGTGTTTGAAGTTGCGGTTGGCATTGGGAGTTTCGATCGTCGTTGGACTTGAGGAGAAGAAAGTACAACATCGGCAACATTAGGAGACCTTAGTGCGGTATGTTTTTATACTATAAGTCTTGTTTCGGTGGTGGCAAAATGTTGTGTAATGTATATTTGAAACAACAATGTTTGGGACCTTGTTGTGAATGTGTAATTAATGGATGTTGCCGTGTTCCTTGCTGTTCCTTCCTGTTTTACGAGATATGTGTAGCTAAGTGAAATTCTAAACCGCTGGTTTATCCAGCCGTTGTATAGGAGCAGCGTACAGTGTAAAATGGCGTGTAGTTGTATAGTACAGAATTATTTGCAATGGTGCATGTTGTAGTTTAGCTGAAGAAGTCATTGCAAATGGCGACCTATAAGAATACCGTGCTGGCAATGGAGGGATATGGGCAAGATATGATGTGTGTTCGTATGTCCCACAGAGTAATGGCTGAGTCAAAGAGAAAGTGTTTGGAAGTAGGGGGTTGCGTACATGACGTGTCTGAAGTGCTACAAGGAAAATCGAGCAATGTGCGTTATTTTACGGCCTTGCTGCAGGAGGCCAACCACAACAGCAGAGTCGTTGAGTTTGACGTGCAAAAGCATAACAGTTTTCAGTGTGCTGCAAGAGACCGGTGAGTAGCTTTTAAAGGATCATTCAGTAAAACAGAAAATTGTAGTTAAGTTTTTATTTATTTATTTATTCATTATTGTTTAATTACTCTTAAGTGGTTCTAAATCTTTATTATAATTTTTTCTGTTAAAGAGAAAATAATATTTAAAATGTTAGAACCATATAGCCATTTACTTTCGTAGTTGGAGAATAAAGTGAATGGTTACTATCTGGTAAATGTTTATTTTTTTTATTTTTTCATTTGCTTAAGTCAAATAGGTTTGTGCCAAGGGGATAAGTAACCGTTGACAATGTGTAGTTTTTCGTTTTTAAGGGCAATTGTTTTCAGGTTTGTTTTTTGTGGATTTATGTACAATTTTTTTTGTGTAATTTTTGCATTTAGTAAAAAAATTGCATGATTGTTTTAATTTTTATTGTTTTAGTGGTACATGCAAGTCTGTAAGAATAGAAAAGTCTGTGTGTAAACAACATTTGAAGTGCAGTAAAAAAGTGTTACAATATAGTTGTAATTGAAAAAGTGTTGTTCAATGGGTTTAAAAGAGATTAAATGTCATAATTTTAAAAGGAATATTTATAGTTTTGTAAAAAAAAAAAAAAAAAAAACTTGTGGCATAGAAAAGTTGAATATTTGTTACCATTAATCCATCTGTTATAATTATGTTTGGAGCTTCATCTGGATGGGGAAAAAGGAAAGGCAATGAACAATGTTTTTTTTTTTTTTTTTTTGTCTTTTTAAATGTTGCCAAGATTGTCACATGGTCATTTGTCGTTCTATATTAAAGTGCTAGGTCTTATCGAGGAAAGAGGGTACACAGTGCATTTTCAGTGATAACAATAACTGAAGATGTTGCGTTTTCTGCAGCTCACCAGTCAAGTTTTCTTTTGTGCACTGCAAATTTTAGATAGTAGATTTAACTACCTTGGAGTTAAAATTAACACTCCCTCAGAGTTTATATGGGAACCACTATAAGTGTTAAAAATAACACTTTTGAAAGTGTTAACATTGTCAACACCAAGAGAGTGTTAATTAACAAACTCTTATTGTATAAAATATCTGTTAAATTTCCGAAAAAATACCAGCAGCTGTGGTTGCCAGAATCTTTCTGTGAAAAACATGGAAGTTTTATATAACTGTATAAATTTACAAAAATTAATCATATTTCATGATCTAATACATTGTTTATTTTACGAAATCATAGCTTAGTGCACAAAAATGTAAAGTCTTTAGATTCAATAATGTGTTCATGTGTGATTGCTAGTAGCAAACAGGGGGGTATTCCAGAAAGCTGGGTTAATTTACCATCTGCTAAAACCTAAACTCTCGGTTGATTTACCCAAAACCTGCTTACCGCGAGTATGTTGGTTCCAAAACAGGTGACAAGAGTTAGTTAAATCAACCTCCTGCCCAGACAGCACACATACGTTGGGCCGACGTCGTGCCGATTTTCAAAATTCCATCGGTGCGATGTCGCTCAGGGAGCGTTTGCTAATTGGCAAAATGTCGCCGCGACGTCGGCAAATGATCGGAAACGCTGTCCGGCCGACGTTTGGACGACGCAACCGAAAATACCGGCCGCTCCGCGGAGGCGCTGTTCTCAGGCGTTTTGCTCATGGACCACTAGCTGCAGCAGCTGCTTATTTATAATAAACACGACACACCACTCTCAATAAGTTGAAGATTTATTAATATTTTCACAAACATACAAATAAATTAACATACTTTTATCACACATAACCATGTTTTACCACGTTTAAAAGAAAACCAACAAGTTGTACTATAACCATGGCTGAACTAATGTGCAACTAAGATTTTAAATACAAAGTCCATTGCAGCATTTACATTAAGACCATAGGAATATTTACAAGTACTTCAAAACATGTACACTAAGGTGACTATAGTTTACTATAGTAAAAACACAAATAACTTGTGTAAGCACATGTTATAATGCTTATAATTTCTTAAATAGTGTTAAAGAAAATGCATGTTTCCAAGACTATAATCTTAAAATACAAGATAATACCAGTCATGTGTTCAGTATCCAAAATACTTTCTTCAGGGAGTTACAATAATAAAACAGGACACAAACACAAAATAAATACCAAGCAAACAATATTTACAGTAGTAAATAAAATCATACAAATTAAAATAATTGTCTGATAAAATCTTATTAAAGTCTGTAGTCAATTTTTTTTTATAAATGGCATTCAACAATTTGCAATCTCCTCTGAACTAATTAAACATCAATAATATAAAATAACAATACTTTCTCAGAGATAATTATTTTTTTTAAGCAAACTCTAATGCACGACACAAAACAGATTTTGTCATTATATATATATATATATATATATATATATATATATATATATATATATATATATATATATATACACACACACACACACACACACACACATAAAATCCCTTAATTTCTGTTAAACCGAAATATTTTTTAACATTTCTAATCACAATAGTTTTAATAAGTAGTTTCATTTCTAATGAGTAAATAATATTAGACTAGATATTCTTCAAGACACTTCTATACAGCTTAAAGTGACATGTAAAGGCTTAACTAGGTTAATTAGCTTAACTAGCAGGTTAGGGTAATTAGGCAAGTTATTGTATATCGATGGTTTGTTCTGTAGACAGTCGAAAAAAATTGCTTAAAGGGGCTAATAATATTGACCTTAAAATGTTTTTTAAAAATTCAAAACTGTTTTTATTCTAGCCGAAATGAAATAAATAAGACTTTCTCCAGAAGGAAAAAATAACATTTTCTTGCTCTGACCTATATATATATATATATAAACTAGTTGTAAATTGTGTACAATGTTCCAAGAAAACAGACAAAATTAAAAGAAATAACCTGTCATTTAGTTTTGTTTTATCTTGTGGAATGTTGCTTCCACATAAAAGGGGATATATAGGTGGAATAAAAAGTGTGTCGCCATCCTCGAAATTGTTCTTGTATGTTTTCTTCATCTTTAGTCTTCACAACTGATGCTGGTCCAAACCGGGACTGCAGTAGCCAAATCTAATCCTTGTAGTGGGAACCCTTAAATAAAGCAAGAAACCAAAAGGAGAAAGATTAGCATTGCAGCAGTTCATATTACCACAAATATATATTATTTCTTTCATGACATATAACTGGAGTATGCGTTATGCAAGTGCCTAGCTAAAATGTGTAATTTAATTTAACCTTAAAGAGTGTGTCTGAGCACTAATTTTTAGAAAAGCCATTTGAAAGTTAAATTCCTTGTGAAATCATAATGAATGTTTTTTTGGGGTTTTTAGTATTATTGTGTTAGTATAAATGTGTATCTAAATATATGTCTAATCTTCAGATACCACATTACATGCAAATTAAACTAAGTTTCGTCAACTAAAATGTCACACTGTACACCACATTTAATATATCATAGCTAGGGCCAGGAGGAATCTGCGGATGTTTTTTGCTACTTCTGCTGAAAATTTTGGTGGAAGTCTGCGGATTTCTGCGGAATTATTTTGGGAGTATCATAACTAAAACCTTAATATATGAAATAAAAAAATTATATATTTTTAATTTTATTTAATGTTTAAAATGCAAATCCAATTTGATTCACTTTATTTGGTAAATAAAGCAAGTTTTTCATATAACATATCTAGTAAGACAAAAAATATTACTGTACAAACCTCATTGTACATAAATCAGATGAACATTTTCACATTAGTCAACAATATTATTGAAATAATTAAAAAACTGAATAAATATAGATTTACACACATTTACTCAAGTAAATAAACAGAATTAATGATAGGCTAAACATCTGCGGAGTTCTGCGAAAAATCCGCGTGGGCCTAATCATAGCTTTATTTCTGCTACAAAAAGGTTTTTCAGCAAACAACTTCTATTATATGTAGGCTATAGAGGAGGATATATTAAGAAATTATATATTCAACTCTCTAATTAAATGCAACTGATGCAGCTAATCAAGTCTTTTAGGCTTATTTGAAAACTTAAATGACATGTTGACCACAGTTGGACAACGCTCAGTGAGAATACTTTTTTGCACAAATTCTTTTTGCTCTAAAGAAACATGTCTGATTGTTAGCAATCATCAAAGAGCAAACTTTTTTTTTTTTCAAATAAATACTATGCTCTTAAAAATAAACTTTTCATATATCAAGAATACTAAAAATATGTTTATTTAAAATGTTTTATATTTAAAAAAAAAAACAGCTTGAGGAGAGAATCAGTACATTGG
Source organism: Danio rerio (assembly GCF_052040795.2). Classification (NCBI taxonomy): domain Eukaryota; kingdom Metazoa; phylum Chordata; class Actinopteri; order Cypriniformes; family Danionidae; genus Danio; species Danio rerio. Next base: position 68,816,016 of record NC_141024.2, on the reverse strand, counting down.
AATACTATTTTTTCAGAAGGATCATGTGACACTATTAATTATATACATTGTATTAAATTCACAGTATTACTGCTTGACTGTATTAATTAAATAAAGCTGACACTATCAGAAGAGAATTTACCATACCAACCTAAAAGCTATGAAACAGTAGTGTATGTTTAAGATGTTACTTACTAGTCCTATTGTTCTTTGGAGAGGTTGTCTTGACAGGAGGATCCCTTCAACGCAGCAGAATTCTCAGCAGACCATCAGCGTACACCAATCTAAGAATAAAATAAGCAATTTGTTAAAAACCAAAAATATATATATTTTATATTTCCAGGTTTATAGGAAAGAAGAAAGCTAAAGCAGATTTAAAATGTAGAAAAAAATAAAACCTATTGACAATTTAATGGCACAACATACCCCAAACTAAGCACGCTCAAATGGTTAATTTACATAAATGACAACTGCTGCTCATTATACCAATAATAACTGTTAAGGATTCATTCATTCATTTTCTTTTGGGCTTAGTCCCTTTATTAATCTGTGGTTTTACGCAGCGGATGCCCTTCCAGCTGCAAACAATACACACTCATTCACACACACTTACACACTATGGTCAATTTTAGCATACCCAATTCACCTATGTCTTTGGACTTGGGAAAACCGGAGCACCCGGAGGAAACCCACGCCAACACGGGGAGAGCATGCAAACTTCACACAGAAACGCCAACTGACCCAGCCGAAGCTCGAAGCAGCGACCTTCTTGCTGTGAGGCAAACGTGTTACCCTCTGCGCCACCATGCTGCCCTGTTAAGGAATCAGATTAATATAAATGAATTGACATGTTTATTTAGTGTCTGACACATTAAATATTGCATTTTTAAATATTGTTTCATTTTAAGATTTATTTCAGAATTAACTATAGAACCTGGATATATCGTCACATTTTCATGCACAGCAGCATTTCCAAGAACAAAGAAAAACAGAATATAGGACAACTGAAAAAAAAATAATAAAAAAAACTCTGACTGAATGCTTTAACTAACTGGCTAGGAATGAGCAGGTATAGGATTCTGGGGGTATAATCTTAGATAAAAATATCACAGTTTCACAGTATTGTGATTACTGCTCTGAAATGTGTTTTTTTTATCTCTGTGTAAAAAACAGCTACTTTTTCCCCATTGAACACAATATGTTTTATTTTAAGAAACATTTAAAATATTTTGTAACAGTAAACATGCCAGGCTAAATAATAATTTAATAAAATAGTACTATCTTCATTAGACTCAAAAACACTGATTTCTTGTGAAGGCATAATGAGCTATTTGTTTTTCAGATGTTTGCTGAATCGTGAGCTGACCAGTAGCTTTTGATGTGGAGGGTCTTTTGCTGCTGTAGATAATGTTGGACTATTTTTTTAAGTCTTTGATAACGCGCTAAAAACCATATACAATGCATCTGGAAAGTATTGATAGCGCTTCACTTTTTCCACATTTTTAATGTTTCAGTTTTATTTCAAAATGGATTAAATTCATTAATTTCCTCAAAATTCTACACACAATCCCCATAATGTGTGTTGACCTGATTTTTATTAATCATTTACAAGTCAATATTGCCTATATGGATTGTAATTTTAACATGTAAAATTGCAGTGTTAAATGCAATGCCATCAAACATTTTAGACGCACCAGTGCAAAAAGCTAGTCTAGAGCACTTGGAATGCTGGTGTAGTTCTAGTTAAATTCAGTTCAGTTAAAGCTGTATATGCAGCCGGTCTCAAGTATAGGATTTAGTATTTAACTAATCTTAACAACTAAACATTTACGAGTCTGTATTAGCCAGCTCATGTACTACAATGTAACAGATACTGTATATTGCCACCTTGATACTCAAGCTTTCTTTAAAATATTTTGTGTTCAACCAATTAATTAATTCTTTCATTTAATTTTTTCAGTGCAATAGTATAGCTTACACTGGTTTATTTGTATGGACCCCCCAAAATAGCGGAGGCCACTTTCTGGCCACCCAAGTATAAATTTCTAGCCTAGCCACTGTGAACTACCTGTCTGTCCTGCTCCAGAACTCTTTGTCGGCTACTTGTATGTGTGAATACAGCTGCACAAATACAGCCTCTGCACATCCTCACCACCAGGAGAACAGAATGACCTGGAAAATATAACCAACTGAAATCAGTTGAAATGTATTTTGTCTTGTGATGATGACACAAAAATAAATTATTTTTCACAAAGGATGTGCTGTTACCTATGAAACGGCCTATAATGAATGATCTTTTGATCCTGTTTCCTTGATGTCATACACTCAGAGATGGTTTGGACATTTGATTGTATCTAAACTGTAATGAATTTAAGTTACAAAAACATTGATAGCAGGACCATTGATCTTGTAACTTATACAAATTGTTAAGTATTGAACAAGTCTGCAACCAAACTAGTCAAGTTAATAATACTAATCTCAACTCAACTATGATTAGTTGTCTTGTTTCTGCTGCCCAGACGGTCTCTCCACCTGCTGATAAAAAAGGAAAAAGTATGGTATTTTTCCAACAATGAAACTGCAAACAACTTAACTATAAGGGGGTAAGCAGTGAGCATATTTTATTATAAGCAATTTACTGAATACTTTGTCACTGGTATTACCTAAAAACCAAACGTCCCAAGTTTGGCTCATAGCTGTCGTGTCCACACATCTGCCCAGTAGCTTGTGGTAATACTGAAGACACTGATCAGCTGGTCCAACTGAGTTTGGAGTTGAACTGCAATCAGGCATCCAACACTGCAAAGAAAGAGAAACTCACTTTGGGTTAACAAATAATGTAATCCCATCCACACATTTCAAGTAATTGTGCAGTTAATTGTCTTATTGAATTTTCTGAGAGCTTATGAATATATTTTGTCTTTCCAAAATAGCATGTACTGAAACACAACATTATATAAATATAATTTAATAAGAGCATGACGTGGTGGCACAATAGTGCTGTTGCCTTACAGCAAGGATGCTGACTCGAGCCTCGACTGGATCAGCTGGCATTTCTGTGTGGAGTTTGCAAATTCTCCCTGCGTTTGCGTGGGTTTTCTCTGGGTGCTCCGGTTTTGCCTACAAGTCCAAAGACATGGGGTACAGGTGAATTGGGTAGGCTAAATTGTCTGTATTGTATGAGTGAGAATAAGCGTATATGGTTGTTTCCCAGTGATGGGTTGCAGCTGGAAGGGCATCCACTGCATAAAACATATGCTGGATTAGTTGACAGTTCATTCCGCTGTGGTTACCCCAGATTAATAAAGGGACTAATCAGAAAAGAAAATGAATGAATGAATGAATTTAATAAGAGTTAAACTGACCTGTTAACATGTCTGTCAGGAGCTGATCTACCTGATATATATATATATATATATTTGTACAAAAAATGGTTCCAGTAGTAACGCTCCTTAAAGTTAAACTACATATTCACATTCCTCATCTGTCTACCGTTACATTATACTAATCACTGTTACATACAGTGGCCGAGAGTGCAAAGAGAGTAATAAAACACAGACAAAGAAGACAACTTTGTCACTTTTTCTATGCTATTTGTGAGATTGTGTATGTTGTCAAACTGATGAAAATGTTTTCTCAATTTACTTTAACCTTTTTGTGTTTATGTTTTTATAACTTGCAGCTGTTGTTAAATTTAAAAGTATTTTAAACATGGATGGACATCTAAATGGATATAGGGCACATATCTCAAAACATTATGAAATATTTACAGATAAATCAATTTTGAATTAAAATGTATATTTATCTTCGGACTTGCATCTCCCTGATCTTTTTAAAAGAACGGCCCCTCGTTTGCTCATCACTGTTTGACAAGTGTCTGGCAGTCAGTCAAAAATATACTTACATATAAAGATGTTCATCAGCTACACAGCACTTAGGTTAAACTTTGACCTCCTTTTCAGTTGATGTGGAAAACAAAAGCAAAAGAAAGAAAAAACAAAACGACTGAATACAAGTTGCATATCATGCCTGTACAAATCAAAATGTATTCATTTAGGGCTTAAATTGACTTGTTTGAGGATGAGTTAAGGTGTAAGGGATGGGTGAACGGTGTAAATATACATGTAATTCATAGCTATGATGTAAAGCTAAATTTTCAGCATCATTACTCAAGTCTTCAGTGTCACTTGATCTTTCAGAAATCTTTTTTTAAGATGTTGATTTAGTGCTTGAGGTTGAACTAATATAACGGTGATTATCAAATGGTGCTGATTTGCTGCTCAAGAAACATTTCTGATTGCTATCAATGCTAAAAACAGATGTGATGACAAATAATGTAGTGTAAACTTTTTTCTAAGATTTAATAAATCAATTAATCATAAAAAAATTAAACAAAATGAAAATCACAAATATTACTTCATTAGCAGCAAATCTGCATATTTATTAAGTTCTGAAGAATCATGTGATCTGAAATTTAATACCACTCACATGTTTCAAAGTCAAAACTTTCTTAAAATAACTGCAATAAAGACAAGTAACAGATGCATAATATATAGACATGTAACATGTGCATAATGATGTGCAATGGAAATTCATATGAATTAATCCTCTGCTTAAAGTTACCTGTCTTTTCTGCATCTCTGTGATCAGCTCCCTTCAGAAATGTAGGAATCTTATGTTATATTTTCTGTAGCAGGGGGTTATTCTCTCACTCCTGAAACCACAGAACACTTTTTTACTTAACATTTGTTTAAGATACCATGAAATATCAAAACACGATTGAACTTTTGATTCACGGTCCTTTACAGTACAATGCGTATTTTAGACTACATATGGAGTGCATTCAATAAAACATTGACAAAACCTCTCATCTACACATAAAGAATAAATAAAAGCCAAAACTTTAACAAACAAGTTTAACAAGAGCTAACATTAAGTAAGTTAACGTAATATTACCCCGACGCTAACGTTACCAGTGCTAATATGCTAACGGACTTTTACGAAGACTTACCACTCTTATATAACATAATATTCAACTGAATATTCATCAATTGCCAATAATAAATGTGTGAGGAACAGTTTTATTTAGTAATTGCTTTGTTTTAGGGACTAAACTTACCTGAAAACAGTCAAAACGGCAGCTTAAGAGAAGTCGTGTTGTGTCTTTATGGTGGCGTCGTGTCGTGTTGTAGCTTCGTTTCCCATAGCAACATCCTCTCCGCTCCAGTGTTGGAAGCAAGACGCGCGCGCGCACATTAAAGTCTTGCAGTATTACATTTATAAACATGATCACTCCATAGACAATTTAAATAATAACCTTGTATTTTATATCTTGAATTTAAAATGTATTTAGCAGTTTTATATACGCTATTATCTTTAAGACGAGCTTTATAGCCTACTAAACTGTTACAAAACAAACACTTTATTTGTGCATTCACTGTCAAAAATAAATAACCAATAAATATAAATGCAAGTATATATAAAACAAAGATGTCACTCTGTAAAAAGGTGTTTATTTTAATTAAACTGCCGAAATGCAGAACATACTTGATTTTTACACTGGGAAAAATGTATTAGAAAAAGCCACAATAAAAAAAAAGCAAACAGCAGTTAACACCAGAAAAAAACAACGTTTTCATTATTAAAGCATAACAATAAAACTTTTTATATTTTAATGAATTGAAATCATGTATTGTAGGCATTTTGGTCAGTTTTACTGCATTAATGTAGGCTATTTAAAGCTGGACCGACCAACGCAGTTCACATGATGCATGTCGCGTTTGTCTAATTTATTATGCACGCAAAAACTTACTTGTAAACCAAATATGTTGCCGGATTCTTTCATGGGCATGAGAGATAAAGTGCTTATGAAGTGCTTCGTCGGCCTCTGGTCGTTAACCGACGCAGAGCCGACGTTTGTTGAGCTGGAACAATAGAACACACGACCGAACGATCATGCGTATGTTTGGCCGACCATATACCGATGTTAGAATTAAAGGGGCCGACGTGTTGACCTTCGGCCGACGTCGGCCCAACGTATGTGTGCTGTCTGGGTAATTTTGTTCAGGTCATTTGTGGTATTTTGTTTCTTGCTCAGACTTTTACCTGATTTCTGCTTGTTAATGACTCATATAAAGAAACTGTTGGAGCAAGTGTTGAAGAGAAGTTATTTTGTTTCTGTTCATTGTTTTATTCATTTTGTACAGGACATTTTTTAATGTTTTGTTCATTTTAAACAGGATGAAGTGTCCAAACACACAGAAAAACTCCTGCTGAAGTGACTGATCTCCACACTGTTATAAAGATGGCGTTTATTAAAGAGGAGAGTGAAGATGTGAAGATTGAAGAAACATTCACAGTCAAGCAGGAAGATCTGCAGGAACAAACAGGTTGGTTTTCATTCTTAAAGACCAACTCAGTCATTTGATCCTCATTCGGATATATTTTAATAATAATAATACTAAATTAAATCCATCTTGCAGCCCTGAGAGTGCTGCCTAGTTCTCCTAAATGCACATAAGCACTCATTGAAAGACAGAAATGAGTTTCTTTCTTGTTCTTATCTCTTTTGACATTCTTTTATGTATTATTAGTCTCTTATTTTATCTACCTTCTTAAGGTTATTGCTTTTCTTGTTCTCTTACTGTTTGTAAAGCGTCCTTGAGCACTGGCGCTATATAAAATAAAAACATTAAATTTAAAAAAATAGTTTAACTGAGTTGACAATATTTGACCTACAGTTTTCTCATAGAAGATATCTGCTATTACAGTGATAGTGTTGGCTTAGTACTTTCCATTTGCATATGTCACGTTGATCACAATTCCTTTTTTTCATCAACATCTTTATGAGTTTAAACTTTTTTATAGTAGTTGTTGCTAGTTCTCACATATATTATCTGAGTTAGAATTACATCTTTATTATAATAACTAATTTCCAGGGCTATTGTGTTTACACAGGGTTTCTGCTGGGTCTTAAAATGTCTTAAATTTCAAAATCTAAAATTTTAGGCCTTAAAAAGTCTTAAATTTACTAAAATGTTTCGTTGTAGGTCTTAAAATCTTGTTTTAAACAAGTCTTCATTTTCATTTGTTCATGTTTTGCTACCCAAACTGGCCAAAACCCATACAATCACCAACAATCCATCTCAATAAAACCTTAAACTTTTTATTCAAAAAGGTCATTTTAACTTTATTTATCATAATGGTTTAATTATTTAACTTACAATAACATTTGTTTAAATGTGCTCCATGTATTTACTGCTGAGGACATCGACCTGGACAGATTGTTGTGCATAGATTTAGTTTATTATAGCTTTTAAAACTTTTAAAACGTTTATTCATTTTTTTATTATTTTTTCCAAGAAAGTTCATGTTTGTAAAAGTGTATGGATATAAGTGAAGCTTGCTTGTTTTTACACAATATTTAAAATCTTTTGCTAAGAAATATATAAAATATTGTATTTTTTTATTATTCATTTATTATTGTGTTATTAAATGTATAAAATTATAATATTTTTTGATAGAACAAATAAAAATCTTTTCCATCTGGGCCATTTGAAAAATTATTTTGCCTTTAGCCCTTTATGAGTCTAAAGGTTCATTCATAATGGTCTTAAAAATGTCATAAAAGTCTTGCTTTTTACTTGGCGAAACGTGCAGAAACCCTGGTTTAAATTATATTATTTATAATAACTTATATTATTTCATTTTTAACAATAAATTAAATTACACAGCGGACACAAACTTACATTCAGTCAGGCAAATTAAAAGTCTCATTGCCTCGTCAATCAAATTAATCAAGCTCTATCCATGAATAAAACAATAGGCTATTTTATTATTTTTAAGATTTTAGATGACTGGTTAGTTATTATGTCACACATTATTGTATTCACGTCAATGAAAAAAATAACTATAATAAATAAAATATCTTCGTAAGAATGTGATGAGTTATTCACTTCTCTGCCAAAATGGCAGGGGAGAGTCATGAAATTTCTAAGCCAGTGGTGCTCAACCCTGTTCCTGGAGATCGACCTTCCTGCAAAGTTCAGCTTCAACCCTGATTAAACACACCTGAACCAATTAATTTGGACCTGAACAGCACTTGATAATTACAGGCAGGTGTATTTGATATGGGTTGCAACTGAAATCTGCAGGGAGGTCGATCTCCAGGAACAGAGTTGGACACACCTGTTCTAAGCTATTACGCTAATGCTAGCATTCTGGCTGATCACCTACTGCACCTTTAACAGCAGCTCAGATTAGAGACTAGAGGCTATTCCAGAAAGCTGGGTTAACTTCCCATCTGCTATCTACCCGAAACCTGCTTACCGTGAGTTATGTCGGTTCTAAAACGGCTGATAAGAGTTAGTTAAATCAACCTCCTGAAGATAACAGTGGGTTAATGCATGCGCACGGCGCATACCTGAAGGCATTCTCAGCAGATCGCCAAAGTCACGAGTCACCATAGAAAGTCACTGTGAGTAAAAAAGACCAGCGCACTTTACAGAGGTGGAGGTTTTAAACACAGATTACACATCTGCATCAATGAAAGAAATATAATATAAGAAATAGATTTAAAAAAGAAATAATAAGAAAATTTGTTAGTTCATTAAATTACAATTGCCACCCTCCCTTTTATTGTAATAAAAAATTTTACTTCTCTTTAACAACCTTTTTTAGTATGTTATGTAACCATTCATGCATTTAATTTTCCTGCCATTAATTTCTTAAGACCACAATACAAATGTGTATTGACTAAAAAGGCTTATAGAAATTGTAATCCTTCTGGAGCTAGAGGAACTCTATCTAAAGACATAATTAAACACAGAAACATTCTCTGAAAAAATATTATTTGATTACTTGAGCTGTATTAAACACTCTAGAATATTCTTTCTGTCATGCAGCTGATAGAAAGGAGGCTGAGGCATGTCTAACTGCTGTGGGCCACCAGGTGGAGGAGCTGCTCTGTCCTTTAATAAAGGCTCATCAGGGGTTGAGTTCTTTGACTTAAACCACACAATCTGTCACTGTTGTAAGTGATTGTTGTCTGGTAGTTTTAGGTTGTTTTTTGCTTTTTGTTTTACATGCAGACAAAGTTATTTCTGCCTCAACTAACAAGCAGTGTAAGAATTTGTCTGCACTTTTCCATATTTGAATTTCACTATTGTATCACAAAGAAATCAATCCATCTAATTTGTCTGCTTGGGTCACTGGGATTTCCTCTGGATCAGGCTGCAGGTAGGGTGTCATCATATAAGGCAGAAAAGGGTATCCTCTGTCCTCTAGCAAGTAACAATGTAGTGCCCAGTAATGATTCAATTTTATAATACAAATTTAGTTAGGAATTTAAAAGGAACATTGTGTAAAGCAACATTTGTTTTTTTCTATATTTGTATTATACACTTGAATCAGTTGCTCTCTGAGATCAGCCATTTAGCCTCAACATAGTGATGAGGTGGGTCATCACTCAAAACAGTTCAGTGTCAGGCATAAAGTACAGATGGTCCTACACGCTATTGCCACATTGTACAGTTGCCTAAAATGCCCTGACGTGAAAACAAAGACCTGCACTGTATGTTTTCTATGGTAAGCACAAACCCGCAGTTTGTCACGTTTGATTTCAAAAGGTTTGTTAAATGCATTAACGATTCTTTTGAAAAACAACAATGTTCATTCAAATATACAGTTGGTTATGAAAAGAACTATGCACTTATAACTAGGGTTGGGTATCATTTGGGATTTTTTCCAATACCGGTGCTAAATCGATACTTTTAAAACGGTACCGGTGTCAAAACAGTGCCTGAACTGATACCTTTTAGCCACAAAATTAATCGGAAAAAAAAAAAAATATATATATATATATATATATATATATATATATATATATATATATATATATATATATATATATATATATATATATATATATTTTTTGTATCATTATAATTGAACAATATAAGCATATATTTATAATACGTTTAAAGTAGATATCAATTCATATTTTATATATTTGAATTGCACTCATATATTTCTTTTGATCAATTGTTTGTTAGCGTAAATGCAAGATTTGCATTAAGCTATTAACATTGCATTAGCTTACTACTAACTAGTGGAAAGGCTGTCATCAAAATCAGGGAACACCTTTTTTCTGGGTTTGGGGCTTGTGACTACTTTGACATGGACATCAGTGATCTAATGTTTTGCCTTAATCTGAATAAGACAATAATATGATTCAGATGTTTACATGAGTAGCTTTTTGAATGTTACATTCATGATTCCCAATTCCATGTTATAGCACATTGACCAGTAACATCATTGTGTCACCAGCCTAATGTTTACTCCGCAGTTTGTGTCTGTGGTCCTTTAAGATAATCAAAAATCACTGTTTACATATCAGAGTACTGTCTTAATCATATTAAAATCAGAGTATTGGTGTCCATGTAAACGTACTCAAATAATGTGCCAGATGATGTCACAAGCTGTCAGAGATGGTCCATTCCTCACCTTTAAGGTGATTCCATATCCCCCACTAACCCCCCCCACCCCATTTTATAAGTTTGACGTGTTTCTCTCTTACACGCAACTTTTGTAAAGCATCTGTTGCATGTTGGTGTGTTAGAATCATTGCTTGTAAAATAAAGCCATGCTGTAGAATGCTTAGTTTAGGCAAATTAGATGAACGCACTCATGCGTGTTGATGAAGTGAGTCGCTCGCCGCATGTGCCGTACTGCACGCTTTGCATTCTATAAGCTACAATAACAAACGTCTGACATCCGTATCCCTCAAAGCTGTTTAGAATTAAACATTTAGAGGTAGTATGACACAACGCTTACTTATGAGTGCCTTTAATGCACCCCTTTGTGCTTCTTAAGGGTGTCACACAGTAGATGCGCCACTCAGAGCCGTGGCATGGCGTGCACATGACAGTTGATAGTATCACACACCAGACGTGCACATTCGCATGTTATTTAACCCTCCTGTCGTGTTCGCATCCTACCCCTTACTTTAGTGTTCCCATTGACCGGTCTGTTTTAACTGCTCTTATATTAGCACAAAGATAATTTTTCTCCACCAAATTTTTATTCAACATTTTTTACCTGTGAACAATGTCTCAAAGTAGTGTTTACATAAATTTACAGAATTAGACATAAAATAACTGCGATGAAAATAAAAATAGGCGCTGAAAATATATTACAAAATGAACAATAGATGACTGGAATCAAAATACTTTGTTTCATTACTAATAGACAGCTAACTAAGAAAACTATCACAGGGTCTGACCAAAGAAATTGAAATTTTAATCCATCTGAATGATTTATCAACCAGCAAAGCACGAACAAAATGCTGTCCTTTTCTGTGTTCTGAGAGATCAAATTTTCAGTCCTTCAAGTATACTAATATAGGGAATAGTGATTGAGGCTATATATGGTAAGCATGACCACACAACTAGCTCTAGTTATACTTTAGCCATTTTTGAGCGAGATAATAATGGTCTAATATAATAAAATAATTGTTGCTAAACTAAAAGTGCTCCTGCTAGACTCAGAGATTGGCTGAACGAAAGAAAGAAAGGAAACAAGATTCCTTCTCTGTGTTTTTTCCAGAGAGAAAAATAAATAAATAAATAAATATAGAAAGACACACACAGATGGATTCACATAACAGACACCTGTTTAGTCTGTGAAGATATGATACACTGTGTTATCAGGAAGCTGATTCAAGTTAGAGGATCCAACACTTTAATAGCAATTCATAACTTATTGGTTTAGTAGTTAATCCATATGAATTTGTATGATCTCATTCATATAGTTTTGTACAATTTGCTTATCGCCTATGACGATTGGGTTTAGAGGTTGGGTTGGGTGCCATGCCTCCTTTTATAATTTATACAATTTTGTACGACTGAACTCATATGAATTAGCCACTGAACTGACAAAACGTAAAATAGTTATGTTTATTTGTGAGATCAGGCTGGAGGATCAGCACATAAGCGCGTAAAAGAGATGTGTTCCTGCAAAAGACACTGTTCAGTCTGAAATGAGTGAGTGAGTGAGTGAGTGGGTGGGTGAGTGAGTTGAGGTTGTGTGTGGGTGGATGTTTTCTGTCAGATGGATGAATTTAATCTGGATACCTATTTATTTCCTATGGCGGTCACTTTTGACCGGGAACACAACAGGTTTAACAAGGTTGATTTAAAACACTCAAAATTCAATGAAAGAGGTGCTCATCACTTTTATATGTTTAAGTGCATAGTGTGGAGGATTTCATTAGGCCATGAGGCTATCAGATGTAAAACACAATATTTATGAGTTATTTAAGTTGTAAATCGGTCAGATTTGACCCGAACACGACAGGAAGGTTAAAATGAAACTATTTAGATGCCGCTCTGTGGCATGGCAGAAATATGAATAGTCATGAGTCGTGCCTGGGCGCCGCAGACAGCCAATGACTTGCTAATTCATGGCGTTGTGCGTCGCCGAGCGGCGCTTCTGGTGCGCAACCTGCTTACATTCTTGTTGCAGCACCGAAATTAGGCACCGAAATTCATACGCTGATTTGATCCGGTGCATACCGTTTCCAAAGGTATGGCACTGGGTTTCGATACCCAACCCAAGTGAATATAGGTCTATATAATCACCTTGCAATTTTTAAATCATAGCTTTTTTGCTTTGAGTATAGACTATTTAATTCATAAGAGCAGTTCAATCTTTTATGAAGTTTGCTGTATAAAAATATCACCTTTTAAAATATTTATAATTATCAGCCTATATATATCGGCTATCTGCCTTTAAGTCTAAAGAGTTGTTGGTATCGGCCAAAAAATCCATATCGGTGCATCCCAAGTAATTATGAATTATGAACATCAAATCTGTGTCTTATCAATATGACCAAAGTAACTTTTATAATCAATTATGTAAGAAACTCTGAAAACTAGACTGACACAGTTTCAATTTATTATAACTTCTATGTTAAGTGGCTTTGACACAATTTACATTGTAAAAGCACTAGATAAATAAAGATGAATTGAATTGAATCTGCTTAAATGTGGACTAAACACAATATGATCTGATTTTTTTTTTACATTTAATGTGCATCAAAAATACAGTGTGTGTAGCCAATGTTTCCAGTGTCTTTTCACTTTTCAGCTTTTGATGAGAGTTTTTAAGACTTAATGAAAACTAATGTTTTATTTATTTATTTCAGACTTAATTGAAGAGAATAAGGTGAGTAAAGAGGAGAAACATCATATCAAAATTGAGGAAAAAACTAATTTACAGACTGATGGTATTTTGAAAAGGAGAGACAAGAATCGTTTAACCTGCACTCAGTGTGGAAAGAGTTTTGGAAAACAAAGCAATCTTAAAATTCACATGAGGATCCACACCGGAGAGAAACCATTCACATGCACTCAGTGTGGCAAGAGTTTTAACTGCTCATCACACCTTAAACTACACATGATGATTCACACTGGAGAGAAACCATTCACATGCACTCAGTGTGGGAAGAGTTTAATCCGCTCATCATCCCTTAATCAACACATGAGGATCCACACTGGAGAGAAACCATTCACATGCACTCAGTGTGGGAAGAGTTTCAGCTACTCATCATACCTTAAACAACACATAAGAATCCACACTGGAGAGAAACCATTCGCATGCACCCTGTGTGGGAAGAGTTTCAGCTGCTCATCACACCTTTATCACCACATGAGGATCCACACTGGAGAGAAACCATTCTCATGTACTCAGTGTGGGAAGAGTTTCAGCTGCTCATCATCCCTTAATCAACACATGAGGATCCACACTGGAGAGAAACCATTCACATGCACTCAGTGTGGGAAGAGTTTCAGCCGACCACCATACCTTAATTTACACATGATGAGCCACACTGGAGAGAAACCATTTACTTGCACTTAAGCCGCTGTCACACTGGACTTTTCTCCCCATAGACTTCCATTTATAAGCACACATATGCGTCATATCGGAAATGGAAGTTCGTGTGTCAAGTTTCACAGTTCACTGCATTGCAAAGTTCAAGCTTGGTGAACTCTGACCTGCAAAATCGCATTGGTTGAGTGAGTGAGACCAATCGAAGATCAAAACATGACCTCTCTGGATAGAAATGTAAAATATGGACCAATCGCTCACTTTTTTTTAATGTCTAATCATCTTGTTTAATCCCACCCCTTTTCGCAGTACCGTTCAACGGAATATCGCATGCATAAACTCTAGTGTGACCGCAGCTTCGGTGTGGGAAGAGTTTCAGTAACTCCTCAGACCTTAATAAATGCATAAAGACCCACACTGAAGAGAAACTATTCACATGCACTCAGTGTGGGAAGAGTTTAAACCGATCAGCAAATCTTAATAAACACATGAAGATTCACACTGGTGTGAAAGACTATATGTGCTTTGAGTGTGAGAAGACTTTTATTACAAAGTGCACAAGACGTTTCACATTGGAGAGACTGTACAAGTGTTCACACTGTGACAAGGTTTAATCAGTTAACACATCTGAAAACAGAAGAGGATTCTCTGGAGAGAAACTGTACAGATCTGATCAGTGTTTACAGAATTTCACTCATTTGGTTTAAAATGTTTGAAAAGGCTGAGTGACGATTTACTGTTTTCCAACACTCCTACACTGCAGTAGGTGGGGTTGTAAATGTTTTGCACTCATTGCGTTTACCCTGAACACAATGATGGCGGCTGAGAGAAGAACAGTTTCATAAACATCTGGCAAAGAGCACCTCTGCAGCTTAAAATCTCTTTGCAAGTGATTGTACAGGTGCGGATACATCTGTACTCCACTCTTCAGTCTATTCATGTAGCTGGTGTTGTTTTGGATGATGTTCTCTGTCTGACTCCCTGAATGAGAAACAAATCACTGGGAAGACACCCTACATCAAAGAAGGTGGAGCTCCAGGACGGTTGGTTTGCAGTATACCAAGGCTTTACGTTTAGAAAGTCCATTCAATTGTCCTGTGTTGCATCTTTTATTACTAAAGTTTCTTTACTTTTAGGTTTAAAGAAGTGGTCCAATATGATATCATATTTTAAACTTTAGTTGATGCTTAATGTAGCTCTGTGAACATAAACAACATCTCTGAATGTAAAAAGTTCTAAGTTCAATGCAAAGGGAGACCTTGGTTTTTACAGAGTTAGCTTAGCAAAGCCTACAATGAACAAATTTTGGGGACTACAAAAAATACTTCTGCCCCCTGTGAGATCACAAAAGTTCGTTACTGCGAATCCAAACTGAGCAGGTAAGGCCCTTGGCCAGAGGTGCTGTAACGTTATAGCAGAGATGAAGCTAAAAATGCGTCTAAACGCTGCTATTTCCACAGAGCTTCGTCCGTTTCTGTATTTAAGCTTCCAAAGGACATGACACAAAGACAGAAGTGCTTACAGTTCAATATGAATTATGTTCCAGAGAATTATAAAATACACAGCAAGCATGATTTGACAAAACAGCTTCAGAATCTCTCCCAGTTCAGTGCTGGATTCGGCTAAAATCTCCTCAAAGCAGAAGCTGTCAGGTACAACCAGTCAGTGTTTTTATTAGTTAAAATTGATCATGACATGTATAGTGTCTAGCGTTAACGGTATGCTGTAGCAACGATGTAAACAATGGGTAAAGCTGCTTTGCGGGCAAACGATTTTGCTACAAATTCATATTTATCAGTCAAACTGCTGTGAATACACACACACACACACACACACACACTCCACCAGCACGTTCGTGTCTCTTATGTGTGTGCGCGTGCGCGACTGGCTGCACTGATTGTCCTCAGGCAGCTTTTTTATGCATTACACATCTCAGATAATGAAGTCACAAAAGATATGTGAATGATTCATATTACACCTGCATATTCCGGATACATGTAAAAGCCGTCATGTTACGCGTTGAGTTTAAAAAATACAGTGCTAGCAGCAGAAAAATAAATCCAGGCTCAAACAGGTAGCATCCCACATCTTGTGCTTTATTCTTCTGTCACAATATATAACAGAAAATAACTTAACCGAGCATCAGAGAAAAAGAAAGTCCCGCACACATGCGCTTGTTACAGAAAGTTCACACATTCACACACACACACACACACATAGACGCACACGCTATTAAAGGAGCCGCACCCCATTTACATTTGTTACAGACAATTGTCAGATTTTATTTTAGAGAGCAGGCAGGAGGTTGACTGAGGTTTACACAGCAGAAAAGTGTGTGCTTTTACGGGCGTGACGTGGAGCTGATTCGCCAATCGCAGCACATTATATTGATGACCAATCAGAGTCACTTAAGGGCGGGCCTTTCAGAGGAACTAGGAAATTTGACAGTCGTTTTCATGTTAGCTGAGTAGCTGTGTAATCAAAGTGAGATATATAAAAAAATAACATGATTTCCTTTAAGTGAAACATGAGCACACATTGCTTTGCATCTTATAAACACAACCAAGCCTTAAAATTACATTGTGGACTACCCCTTTAATGGCTGGAGTGAGTGTTAACGTTTCTAATTTGCTTATGTTTTGCTGTGGATATATGAATGGTCTCGTTAAAAAGTTATTGTTCTAAATCATAATTGGTGCATTGGTGGTAATAGTCAAATGCAAGCTTTCCCAAATTACTGTCAGAATTTTATTTAAAAAAATAAATAAATAAACATAAAAAAACTTTTGTTTTGTTGACCTGTTGGTTGAGGCTAATACAATTACTCCTGTTTTCCAATGTACACATAGGCCGGTATAAGATTCTGGTATGATAACCTTGAATAAAAAAAAATAAATCAGTTTCTCAATATTGTGATTACTGCTCTAAAATATATTCTCTTTAAATGTATGGATAAAAACAAAACCTTTTCCCTTTTGAGCATGATATATTTTATTTTGAGAAACATTTAAAAGTTTTTTGGAATAGTAAAGATGGTAATAGTAAAGAATAAAATTCATTTAATAAATGAATTATTGACTTCTGATTTCTTTATTAGCTTCGGAAACTTCTTTACATTTTTAAATGGCATCTTTGTATATCTTTTGTGCTGAAGATACTGTTGTCCTAAA
Organism: Danio rerio; assembly: GCF_052040795.2. Taxonomy (NCBI): domain Eukaryota; kingdom Metazoa; phylum Chordata; class Actinopteri; order Cypriniformes; family Danionidae; genus Danio; species Danio rerio. The sequence goes on along the minus strand of NC_141024.2, from coordinate 68,798,980 downwards.
AAAAAAAAAAAAAAGTAATAAAAAACAAAGGAAAAAAAACTTTACATATGCTGTCGGATCGATATGGCAGAAACCTTTGGCAGTTTAAAACCTTGACTTTTCCAAACTGCGGTATACATTGAAAATGGTTATTGTCCCTTGTCTATTTAATTGTATTAAAACATTAATGTGTGTATAACTATGTAAACCAAACTCTAACACACATTTTAATTTCTACTATTGTGTGTGTGTGTGTGTGTGTATATTTATATATATATATATATATATATATATATATATATATATATATATATATATATATAAACCATTAGACTAGAACAGACAATGTGTTTATGTGTTAGAGTTAGGTTTATATGGTTATGCAAATAAGTTAAGAGGCATTTATTCATTTACTGGATTTTGCATTTTTTAGAATAACGCCACAGAATAATTTTAAGTTAATTTACCATTTTAAATAACTGTGTCGTAGTCTTAGATGATCATAAATGCAATGGAGAATATTTGAGGTATGACTGAATCAAGGGAAATGGTAATATGTGTGGCACATAATAAATGGATTTGAGTTTCTGTGGTGTCAGAGCGCCATCTGCTGGTTGATGTCAGTAGCGGAAAGTGTTGCTTTCAGTTTCACTTTCATTTGGAAATTAACAGCGTTAAAGGGTTTTAATAGTTTAGATAATTCCATCAAGGGTAATACCCTGTAAGCACAATTTTTGTTAACTGATTTGATAAATGTAACGATTTATTCTGTTAAAGAATAGTTTTATTTTGTATAACTGCTCAATCATGATGGCTGATTTCATCAGGAGAGCATTATTATGTGCTAAAACACACTGCACAAGATTTGTATGAGAGAGTCAAAGAGATTTCTTATTCACTGTTTTACAAAAAAAGAATCAAGACAAAAGAAGACAGATCTTCAAACTGCATCTGTGGTTCTTTATGCTTTTATGTTGCTGACTGAACAGTCAGGCAGCCAGTGTCAGTGAGGCCAGTACAAACGTTTTTTTTTTTTTTTTTTTTTTTTAATAATTGTCGTTTTAAATGTCTTTTATTCTTGTGATTCAAAGCTGCATTTTTAGCATGGAGAGCTGCTGTTTTTCTATGATCAGATGTTATTGGTACAAAATTACTAAAAATGATTCTTACAATTATTAAAAAGAAAGTTCAAAGTAATCATTTGTTTAACATTGCAATATTTTTTAACATTGTACATGTATTAATAATGTTTAAAGTATTGCAAACTATTTAGAAACTTATTATTTTGAACTTTCATTTTTATCATTTTCACAAAACACACATGGAGATTTAAAATTCAATGTAAGAGATTTAACAAACAGCTTTATTACAGAAAGTAAACTAAATAAATTACAGTAAAAACAACTTAGTTACTGAATTGTTCATTTAAACTGACTTTAATTAATTGAAAATCCTGGATGATATAATTAGAAATAGAGAGATTATTCAGAATGATGGAGTAACAGCCACCTTTATCTCAAGTAGAAAATTTTATTCTCAGTTTATCTAAAACCAGTAAAGCTTGGCCATGAATTACATTGTCTTGAAGCTCTTTAGTTGACAAAGAAGTTCTACAGTGAACTACTGAATACACCTTTTTAAGTTCACAGCTGTCACAGTCAGACCAGGTAATCCAGCCTTCCTGATTCCTCATCTGGTCATCGTCCTGTTCGTCTTTGTTTCTGTTCCAAGACCCACCACTGTAACAAAAATAACCCACCACTGCACCCACAATAACCCAGCACTGCAGGGGGCTAGCACTGTAAAACAGCATGGTGGTCTTGCACCCATTTGTTCAAGACTTTGAAACTCTTGAAACACATGGTGTATACATTGAACAGTTAGTAGATTGTGTGAAAGGAAGTGTATTGTCATCTGATAATCTAGGTGCTCATTCAATTTGCAGGATTACAGGAGAGTTCCACTGTTAAACACATATGTCGATTTTGAATTGCCAGGAGGTGTGAAATCCAGAAAAAGGGGGTCCAGTCAGGATCATACAAATTGAAAACTAAAGAGGAACATGCCAGGCAAATTCCTGAAGTAATACATGACAAAGTTTTTAGTAAACAGTTGGGAAAAAGTATCTTCGATAAAAAATACAGACTGGAATGTATTTTCAACAGAAATATTCTGTAAACTGAATATAAGAATGTTAAAAACAGCAGATTACTGGCAACCACAGCTGCCGGTATTTTTCCGTAAAATCAAGAAAGGAAAAATAAAACAGCAAAACGTTTTTTGTGTCACCATTGTGGAGGATAGTAGTGTCTGTGTTCAAGTACAAGATGACCTGAAAGTATTTGATGTTATGCTGCATCTTCTTCTGTTTAAAGGTAACTGTGTAGTTACTAATGCAGTCAAAATCTGGTCGCTAACTGCAATCACACATGAACATATTAATACATCTAATGACTTTACACTTTTGTGCACTAAGCTATGATTTTTTAAACTGAACATTGTATCAGTTCATGAAATATGGTTATTTTTTGTAAATGTATACAGAAAAATTCTGGCAAGCACAATTTTTTTGTAAATTTAACAGATATTTTGCTCTATAAGAGTTTGCTAATTAACACTCTCTTGGTGTTGATAATGTTATCACTTTCAAATAGTGGTTCCCAAATAAACTCTGAGGGAGTGTTCATTTTAACTCCAAGGTAGTTAAACCTACTATCTAAAATTTGCAGTGTGTCTACTAAAATGCACAACATATTAGTTTGTTTATTGCCAACATTATTGTGAACAGTGTTTGCTTTACAAGGTAACTTTTTATTCATTGAGTCACTATGGTTACTTCTAATGTTTGAGGGAAGTGCATTTATTTTGAACTTTGATCAGAATTACCTGTGCATTCAGTTCATACAATATATAATATTATATATAAATATAAATAATATGATATAATGCATATTAAATTAGGGCGGCGCAGTAGGTTGTTCTGTTGCCTCACAACAAGAAAGCCGATGGTTCGAGCCTCGGCTGGGTCAGTTGGCATTTCTGTGTGGAGTTTGCATGTTCTCCCTGCGTTCGCGTAGGTTTTTTTCTGGGTGCTCCAGTTTCCCCCACAAGTCCAAAAACATGCGGTTACAGGTGAATTGGGTAGGCTAAAAAATTGTCCATACTGTATAGGTGTGAATAAGTGTGTATGAATGGTTTTCCAGTGATGGGTTGCAGCTGAAAGGGCATCCACTGTGTAAAACATATCCTGGACAAGTTGGCAGCTCATTCCGCTGTGGTGGCCCCTGATTGATTAAAGGAATGAATGAAATATTAAATTAATTTCTTATATTGGACACATTCCAGTCAATCAGAATCAATAATTTCAACAGACCATGGAACTTATTATTTAATGCAATAAACAAAAATTCTATATTTTTGTCATTATTATGATTATACAACTTTGATGTTCTTGATTATAGAATTCACCTTTTGCTGTTGAAGCAGCTCTTAAAATGTTTAAACTATTTTCTTGTTCATTTTTTGATCACTATTTTTAGGTGAGAATTGGCCCCAATAATTCAATCACAGGTGAACAGTTTTCCCATTGCATTGGACTGACCCCAAAAAGGCCAGAAAAGATCTACTAGTAGCCGTGTTTGGAAGGAACAACCTTTGGTACACACTGCTACAGTGGCAAATGTTCAAAGGCCTTCAGAGACAAAGCAGTTAAGCCACGACTGGACTCCAAAAAGTCTGTGACATCATCGGTAAGTTTTTTTCCTAAAAAAATATTTTGGAAATACTGTCATATTTTAAGATATTAAAAATTGTATAATTACACTCAGCACTTTGCTATCTACTTTAAAAACTATGTCAGGGCTTGAAATTTAGCATTAAAATAAATTTGACAATTATTTGTCAGAGTATTTGTCACTTGGCAGATGGAAAAAAATATAAAAGAAATTTCAAATAAAATAAGTCTACATAAATGGTATTAATTAAGTATTAATTATGGTCAGACATTTATAAATTTATAAATATTTAAATATGTGTGTTATGTGGAGTCAGGTTTAATTTTTGCTTTGCTAGTTATTAGTTTTGTTAAACAGTTTAGATTCATCTCTTAAATCAAATATAAAGTAAACATTTTTAAATGTACATTTTTAAATAACCTGTGGCTGGTTTGGGTACTGCTGGGTGCTGTGGCTGGGGGGTGTTTTGCTGTCAGATGGAGGTGTGTCTAAATATGTTTTGTTTACTTTTCTCTGACAGGTTACATCAAAAATAAATATGATGTTGAAGCCAGCCAAATAAGGAAGGCCATCTCCCAAAAATGCACTGATGAGTGCAAAATGACAAAAAGACACCACAATTTTGTGTAATTTGTTTTTAGAACTTTGTGTGTGAATATTTTTTTATCTGTAAATATAAAAGAAAAGTGAATTAAAAATGAACAATGTTGAAACAACAGGACATCATTTTGTTGCCCAATCAATATTATCAAAGGTTTGTGCACTAATGCTGTTCTCTAATAGAGGTGGCACAATTATTAAGGTGTCATGTTGAGTTTTCAAAAGACAGTTACAGATACAAAAGAAAAGTCTACATTTAGGATTCCATAAAAATTTCATTTAAATCCTATATACTTGTCCTTTAAGTTGTATTAGAAAATCGAATGGATTCCTTTAGGTTTTAAAGTTCCAAAAACATATAGAAATTCTGCATGGAATCCTATGCAGAAATCCCATTGGAATTTCTATCATGTTTTGGAAACTTTTCTAAAGAATTCCAATAGGATTTCTGTACAGGATTCCTTTAAGAATTTCAGTAAAATCTACTTGGAATCTATTTGGAATCTAATACAGAAATCCTATTGGAATCCTTTAGGAAAGGTTTTAAACTATGATAGAAATTCTAATTGGAATCCTATAAAAGAAATCCTTCTGGAATCCTTAAGGATTTTTTGACAAGGGCTTAAGGTTTGTTTCCTGTTTTTCTGCTTGTAGATTGTTTGTAAAATGTGCAGGAGCTTGACCAACATTCATTTCTTAAAAATCTTGAAAATGTTGATGTCTCAAAGGCACTTTATGGTGTTAATGACCCTAAAAATGTTTTTCAAAGTTGTCCTAAAAGTGTTAGATTAAAGGTTTTTATTAACTTCAAATACTGAATTTCTGTGTCTGTGTGTGTGAGAGAGAAAGCAAGTGTGAAGTAGAAACCGAGGGAGAAAAATAGCAGTAAGTCATGACTGCAACAGTGTGTGGCAAAAAAGCTAAACAAAAGAAAAGACTTTTATTTTGGCGTGACGTATGACGTCATAAGGCTGCGCCACTCTTGCGCTGGATTCAACTGGACAAAGGTTTGTTTTTTAAAACTTTTACATAAATATAAACCGATTGATTAAAGTTTTAGGTTTTCATCCTATGCTTAATTATACACCTGCTGTTGACATTATTATTTGACCCTTTATACAACAAAGTACTATTTTACTCACAGTAATGAGGGCTATTGTTTTAATAAGTTAACAGAGATGTATGTAATATGTCTTTTAATGAGTCTTTTAATGAAGATTTAATTTATTAAATAGCATAATATTATTTCATTCTAAGTATACACCACTTTATATAAGAAATGGAGTACTAGTTTTAATCAGCTCATTGGTGGCTATTGTTTCTTGCTCAGACTTACCTGATTTCTTTTTGTTAATCACTCTCATATAAAGAAACTGTTGAAGCAAGTGTTGAAGAGAAGTTATTTTGTTTCTGTTCATTGTTTTATTTATTTTAAACAAGACATTTTTATTGTTTTGTTCATTTTAAACAGGATAAAGTGTCCAAACGCAGAGAAAAACTCCTGCTGAAGCGACTGATCTCCACACTGTTATAAAGATGGCGTTTATTAAAGAGGAGAGTGAAGATGTGAAGATTGAAGAAACATTCACAGTCAAGCAGGAAGATCTGCAGGAACAAACAGGTTGGTTTTCATTCTCAAAGACCAACTCAGTCATTTGATCCTCATTCAGGTATATTTTAATAATAAGAATACTAAATTAATCCATCTTGCAGCCCTGAGTGTGATGCCTATTTCCCTAAATGCACATAAGCACTTATTGAAAGACAGGAATGAGTTTCTTTCTTGTTACTTGTTCTCATGTCTTTTGTCATTCTTTTTTATGTATTATTAAGCCGTACTCACACTATGTACAGTTGCCTCGAACCGGGCCAAAGCACGCTTGTCCCCCCTCCCATTTCCCCCGACAATCGGGCCTGGGCACACTTACGTCATCGATGCTGCGCTGTTCAGTGAGCATTCTTGCTCAGCACAGTGGAGATTTCTTTAGTTATATCGTGCCAGTCGTGGGATCTTTAGGGATGCGGTGACATGCAGTCAGATATTTCGCCGAACAGATCCACCACTTTTGGCGCTCATAAAAAATCATAAAGTACTCGTGCTGCAAGAATGAGGAGGTTTGCTGAAGGTGCGCAGCTGTCTTGCAGTGAGGGGTTTGTTAATTTAATAAACTACGACAGTTTGCGTTCATTCAACAGTAAGATTGATTAATAAATCCATATGAAACAGTCACATAAAAGTCACGTCAAGCTTTCAGTTTCAGGCTTTGGTGCGTTTTGCACTCACACTACAAGCCTACCGCGCCAAAGCCCAAGTGAACCACGCTCTTAAAGTTATTGCTTTTCTCGTTCTCCTACTGTTTGTTGCGTCCTTGAGCACTGGCGCTATATAAAATAAGTAAAAACATTTATTCCTTTTCTTTTCGGCTTAGTCCCTTTATTAATCCGGGGTTGCCACAGTGGAATGGACTGCAAACTTATCCAGCACATGTTTTACGCAGTGAATGCCCTTTTAGCCGCAACCCATCACTGGGGAAACATCCGTACACACTCATACACTACAAACAATTTAGCCCACCCAATTGACCTGTACCACATGTCTTTGGACTGTGGGGGAAACCCACGAAATGCAGGGAGAACATGCAAACTCCACAGAGAAATGCCAATTGACCCAGCCGATTTCCCCCGGGACACCAACAATAGGCGCTACATCACCATCACGCCACCACAAGAGCAAGCTCCTGATTGGTTAATGCAGTGTGAATGTCTGCTAAAGTTCACATTTTTGAACTCGAGCATTTCACGTGAAACGCGCAAAACGCTCAATTTGCACCGCATCATTCACGTGTATCGCGCCATTCACACCGCACCATTCGCATCAAAAGGAAAAAAAATGTAAATTATTTCAGGCCAGCAGATTCGTCAGATTTGAAAACGAGGAAAAATAATACTGATAATAATAGTACGGGGAGAAAACTTAACAAGAGAAACAAAATGAGAATTTGGGCAAAGAAAACAAAAACTTTTGCTTCTTATCCACGGAGCGAAGGGATCAAGGGAAATAGCGAATGTGGAGGTGTGGATGGGAAGGTTGAGGGCGTTATTGAACCCGGCCGATGTGTAGGCAGCCGACTCCATGCCAGCAAGATAAATTGGTAAGTTGATTTTGTTCAGGACACACTGCACTGAAGTCTTTGCCGACGTCACGAGCACTTCAGTAATAAGACAGCGGTCTTTGCTCTGTTGGTTTAATACATACTTTTGCTTTTTGTTTCTCACAGCCAGTTGTTAACTTTACAATGCGTGTCTCGACCCGGTTTCTCTTCTTGTTTCCCTGCACTGCAACAGTTCAGTCAACCTCTTCAACTCTCCTCCACCTCTTCCTTTATTCTCTCACCCATTTCCTTTTTGCCGACTCATGGGTGGAGACCAATTAAACAATGTAGAGTGTCGTCACAGAAAACACCAACAATCATAAATGCATGATTATATGCTGTCATGGCTTTGCAATCAAAAAAAATTTTGTTATAATAGAGGCAAATGGAGAAAAAACAGCCATGAATATAACGAAAAGGGAGTAAATTTGCCCAGAGTGTATTGAGTTTTTATTTTTTATTTCAAAGCATTTTTCCAGAATATGTCAAAATAAGATGTCCCCAAATAACAGTCCGTTTGCTGAAACAGAGAAAGTTTTGGCCAAATTAAGATTCAAAATCACCCCAGAATGGATAAAAATGACCCATCAGCACACAAAGGGAAAGGTGCACATTCCAGCCTTTATGCAGATGCTGTACAGGTGTGTCTCATGTCTGCGAGGCAAATATTCAGCTGTTTGTTCAGCTGTTACCCCAGAACTTTTTTTTGATGCGTTTACCAGTCAGGCACAGAATGAACAAGTGTTCCTTGTCTGCTTTACAAATTTTAGAAAAACATTTTGTTGTAATTATGAATAAATATGAATAAAATTAGGCCATTTACAGCTTTCAAATCGGTCTTATCAATATGACCAAAATGACTCATGATCAATTATGTAAGAAACTCTGAAAACTGGACTGACACAGTTTCAATTTACTATAACTTAGGGATGTGCACATCGATTCTCGAGTATTGATATATCGATACTCGGAAGATTTTAATTTGGTATCGATATTTTTTTAAAGTATCAATATTTTAACTATATTTTAATAATTTCTGCATAACTAAATGTTTTGGCGCTGTGTACAGGCTTGTCAGTGACGCTTTGTATACAAGACGTTACACCAATCAATCTGCGGCGAAATATCACGTGAACGATCATGTGCCTTTCAGATAACTTATGTACTCAACACACGCAAGTCACACACACTTTTGCATTATGGAATGACACGATGGCAGAGACATAACGCAGCGTGTTGTGGTGGTCTTCAGCTTAAAAAGCGTTGCACAAGCAATATTTGTTATAAGAAATTCAAACACAGCAAAAATACAAGCAGCCTTTATAGACACTTACAGAAAACAAGTGAAACAAAAACAAGATGCCCAGTGTTCCTCTGCTCAGTCTCCCTCTGACTAAAGACATAGAAGAGTTTTAAAGGAGGTAAACCTCTCCCTCTCTCTCTATCAATTCAATTCCATTCAATGATTGCGTTATTGGCATGACAAATGTTACACATGTTTTGCCAAAGTATTAATAAAATTAACATTAAAACACACACACACACACACACACACACACACACATATATATATATATATATATATATATATATATATATATATAAGCTTAGTAAACAGAGCAAACAGTAGTATAGTATTTAAATATATAGTATAATAATAAATAAATACAAATTTAAAAAAATAAAATAAAATAATAAATCAGCTCTGTAAATCTTTGTCTCTTGTTACCATTAGGTGAATAAGAATAAATATAAGGCTGTGTGTGTATCTGTGCAGTGTGTATTTACAGTATGTATATGTATGCAGTGTGTATATACAATATGGATGTGCATGGGTGTTTATATTACACACAAACACACACTACAGTATATATATATATATATATATATATATATATATATATATATATATATATATATATATATATATATATTAGGGATGTAACGGTATTGTAAATACCGTCATACCGCAATATTAATTTTTTCGATATTACCGTAGTCGCATGACTCGGTAAAACTATAGGTCTTCTGAGAAAATTTGCTCAGGCGAATGAAGCGATCGGGAGGTACCGGAAACTACAATTCCCATCAGCCCATGCTTGGCCATAATCCCTTGCGGTCTGTTGTCGCTACAGATCAAGTAATGTGGAAATGGAGTGTGCTGCTAGAAGCGGGGATCAAAAAGAGCAGGAAAACCCTAAAGCGGGTGTTGTTGCCGCGCGCGTACTGAATATCGGTGTTGTCGCGCGAGTTCTTATCAGCTGTCGCGCGCGTACTGTAAAGCGGGGACGGAGGGTATGTCGCGTCGCAGGGGCACTTTTGATCATTTTGGAAGGGAACTTTCTATCCAAGACTAAAAAGGGCATGTGCACTGCACAGGTTGAGCCCTGTGTGTGCACGTGCCTGCAAGTTGGGGAATACGTCCCCCAATACGATAATAATCAGTCATGGGGACTGCAGAAACACAGCACACTGATCAGATTGATGCAGAAATGAGATCTCTATCTCACTCATGGTTTGTCCTCTCAAGTGGGGGAAAGACAATGCACAACGTTACCCACTGCTGTCAACCTGGGCCAAGTCATATCTCTCTGTCCCAGAAAACTCAGTCCCAAATGAGAGGGTTTTTTTTTCTGTTGCAGGGGACATTGTAAATACCCAGAGATACCAGCTCTTACCAGATTATATTTATATGATAATTTTCCTGTAAACCCATCTCTATCTAAGTGAGTGAGTGATTAAATGTTGAATGTGATGAGTTTTCAACACTACTAAATTGAAACTTAATTTTTTTACATGGTTTAATATTTTTTTGTTATTAAAATTGAAGTTCCTGTTTCAAAGCTTACAGATAGATGGCTAATTTGTATGTCATTGACACTTTTGGCACTTTTTTGGAGTATTTTCATAAGTTTTGTTTTTTCCTGTAAATGATTCAATAAATACCGTACCGTGACATTCATACCGAGGTATTACCGTACCGTGAAATTCTGATACCGTTACATCCCTAATATATATATATATATATATATATATATATATATATATATATATATATATATATATATGTAATGGTTTTTTTAATTAACATCATTTTGAAAAATTACATTAATATTTTTTATAATAATTGGTATCGATATCGGTATAGTAAAATTTTTAACAAGAACTATCGGTATCATATTGAATTTAAAAATTGTGGTATCGCCCATCCCTACTATAACTTATGTTAAGCGGCTTTGACAAAATTTACATTGTAAAAGATACTTGATAAATATGAATTGAATTGAATCTGCTTAAATGTGTACACGTTAATGGACCGAACAAAATATGATCTGATTTATTTTACATTTAATGTGCATCAGAAATACAGTGTGTGTAGCCAATGTTTCCAGTGTCTTTACACTTTTCAGCTTTTGATGAGAGTTTTTAAGACCTAATGAAAACTAATGTTTAATTTATTGATTTCAGACCTAATTGAAGAGAATGAGAGGAGTAAAGAGGAGGAACATCATGTTAAAATTGAGGAAAAAACTAATTTACAGACTGATGGTTTTTTGAAAAGAAGAGACAAGAATCGTTTCACCTGCACTCAGTGTGGGAAGAGTTTTGCAAGCAAAAGCAGTCTTAAGATTCACATCAGGATCCACACTGGAGAGAAACCATTCACATGCCTTCAGTGTGGGAAGAGTTTCAACCAATCATCAAACATTAATCTACACATGAGGATCCACACTGGAGAGAAACCATTCACATGCACTCAGTGTCGGAAGAGTTTTAGCCTATTATCATCCCTTAATCAACACATGAGGATCCACACTGGAGAGAAACCATTCACATGCACTCAGTGTGGGAAGAGTTTCAGTCTGTCATCTTCCCTTAATCGCCACATGAGAATCCACACTGGAGAGAAACCATTCACATGCACTCAGTGTGGGAAGAGTTTCAGCCTATCATCATCCTTTAATCAGCACATGAGGATGCACACTGGAGAGAAACCATTCACATGCACTCAATGTGGGAAGAGTTTCAGCCAATCATCACACCTTTATAACCACATGAGGATCCACACTGGAGAGAAACCATTCATATGCACTCAGTGTGGGAAGAGTTTCAGCTACTCCTCACACCTTAATCACCACATGAGGATCCACACAGGCGAGAAACCATTCACATGCACTCAGTGTGGGAAAAGTTTTAACTGCTCATCACAGCTTAATCAACACATGAGGATCCACACTGGAGAGAAATCATTTACGTGCACTCAGTGTGGGAAGAGTTTTTACTGCTCATCACACCTTAATCAACACATGAGGATCCACACTGGAGAGAAACCATACACATGCACTCAGTGTGGGAAGAGTTTCAGCCAATTATCATCCCGTAATCTACACTTGAGGATCCACACTGGAGAGAAACGGAACCACAGAATTTCACATGCTCAAACTCTAGTGTGACCGCAGCTTCGGTGTGGGAAGAGTTTCAGCAACTCATCGGACCTTAAAGGGCCATGAAACCCCCTCGTTTCAGCAGGGTGTTTTCACACCTCTACTTTGGAAAAAGTCAGAAAAGTGGGCGTGTCCAGCTCTGTTTAGGGGGGAGTGTCAGAGGAAGAAAAGTGGGATGGTGTGGGAGTGTCTATTTGGGCACGCGCGAGTTTCAGAGTCAAAAAAACACACACACACACACACAAAAGAATTAGCACACAAACACACAGCAAAGTCTGCCTGACATTTTGATTAGTTTTAAGACAAAACTTAATTTCATATTAATATAATACTGTTACTAACCATTATTATTTAAAAATGTATTTAAAATATATGACATTCATTATGAGAGAAGATTAAAACTGTCTCAATTATTTCTTAAACCAAGATTATACCACTAGTTAGGATTTACAAGTCAATTAACAACACAATTAGTGTGTAAAATGCTCTCCTTTCACAAACATCTGTCCTCTTCAGCGGTTTTCTAACCTTTTAAATCTAGAAGTTTTTTAAATCTAGAAGTACTAAGTTCTAGAAGACTAGATTTTTAAAGATTTGACTTCCACAAACGTAACTAACTCCACTGATAAAATGATATAAGCTAATCTGAGTTTTAGAAGCTTGCTACATAAGGCATACAGACTTAATCTACTTACTGGTCAAAAGCCATTTCTAATGTTAAAATGTGAGTTCTGTCAACTGGTCAAAAGCAGCAAGCTGTTGCTGAAAGTGAGACAACTGTACAATGATTGAGATGAGATGGGCCTCTTTAACCTGAGCTGGCAGCAAGTCAACAACATATCAGGGCACAGCATCTTTGACTTGAACCCTCGAATGTCAGATGAAAAGTCTGATGCTCTACCGACTGAGTTAACTGGGATCATTGGGGCATTAGCTTAGATTTACTTGTGACGTGTAAGAGTTGCAGCATGCACTAAAAAATGAGCTGTACAAAACAGGTGGCAAGAGGGAGGCGTGATGTCAATGTCACCGTAAGGAATCCTGCAGTGACCTGAATTCGCCTTAACCACTTAGCCACAACTACAAGACTGACTGTACTGCCTTAGCCATTAGCACACCCTGCACTAAAAGGAGGCTGGAGATTATAAATGGCAACAGAGTGCAACGCCAATGCCATTGAAAAACCTGCCGTGACACGGATTCCAACCAGAGTTGCTGTGGCCACAACACAGAGTACTAACCACTATACAATCACGGCAAGCTATGGGACAGCCACTGGACCTTCACTCTCTGTCAAATATCTTTGAAAATGGAGGGCCCCCAGGGCAGTTAGCTAGCATGCGCTGCTGTTTTATTAAAGGTCGCAAACCAAATACTGCACACTGCCTGGGTGTAGTTGGCAGGATCCAAACCTGCGCGGCAAGACACCAACGGATTTCTAGTCCATCGCCTTAACCACTTGGCCATGACTACATGTACTGCCATGGCCTCATGGCTAGTACAAGTATTGTGCATCCAGATGAAGGTCCTTCACTCTCTGTCATATGTCTTTAAAAAATTGAAGGCCCCCAGAGCAGTCAGTTAGCATGCGCTGCCGTTTTAATTTTGTTGTTTTTCCTTTCCAGCACAACCCTTTTCCCAAGAAACAATGGAGTTTCAAACAATCATGGAAGGTCATGAACTAAGTCCTGCACACTGCCTGGATATAGTCAGCAGGATTCGAACCTGCGCGGGGAGACCCCAATGGATTTCAAGTCCATCGCCTTAACCACTCGGCCACAACTACAAGACTGCCTGTACACCCATGTCCTCATGCCTAGTACATTTGTTTTGCATCCAGATGAAACTTTGAGCAACCGATAGCTCAACAACATAAGCAGTGGCTCCACAAAAGTAGTCTTACATGCCCGAACAGGGACTTGAACCCTTGACCCTCAGATTAAAAGTCTGATGCTCTTCCAACTGAGCTATCCGGGCTCCATGGCAATGCTTTACAAGTAGGCAATGTATAGGGTTGTGGTCGGCGCAGACCTTTGCGACACAAAAGTTTACCGTGAGGTGGGGTTTAGGCTTATGGTTGGTGTAGATGTTGCTAAAACACAACTGTTTACTTTGAGGTTGGGTTTATGGTTGTTGTAGGTATAGACATCAGTACAACACAATAGTTTGGACTCCATGTCATGTAGGAGATATTAAATAGATCAATGACAACTGCAGAAGGTCTCTCTGTTGTTGTGGCAATGAATGGAGTCTTAACAATTGAAAAGATTCCTTCCATGCCTTAGAAGCGTGATTTGATCAATGCTTATCTACACAGCATGCTGCCTCAAAGGTCCTGTTGCTTATATCGAATCCCTAGTCTTCCACACTTAAGAAAACGTAAACATTCAGGACGTGCCATTTGCACAGCCTGCGCATGGAGACCCCAATGGACTTCTAGTCCATCGCCTTTTTTATTTTTTATTTTTATTTTTTTTATTTATTTTATATCAAAAATGTAAAACAATTACATTCAGGTAATAATACATGTACATTATATAAAGCCATTTGAACATATGTATTCCCACTTAAAAAGTCTTTTTCAAATACATCAATTTTGTTATTCATGTTACAATAATAGAAAAGAGCATTATGCAGTTTAGACATTTTTCTTTGAAATGATTTACACACAGATATTTTGCTATTATTTTCTTTAACAATATTCCTTCTATTCCATATCACATTTCTTGCAACTGTTAAAATAAAGTTTATGAACCTTGTGTTTTTACCTTGTAAGACTGGATTTTACTTAAACAACTATCCCTTGCAATAAAACCATAAAAACTCTGGAATCCGGAAGAAGGGACAGGACAACACAATCAGAACATTCCTTTCACCCGCATCCATCTCCCTTACTGATGTTGTTTTTTAATTATAATCATTCAGGTGTGACTGGTAAACTGGTGAACTGTCTTTAAAGTTCATTTCACCCCAAAACATTGGGTAACCCTTTGAAGTTAATTAACTCTAAAAACAGAGTCAGATATGTGGGTGCTAAATATGTATGACTGTTGCACAAATGTAATGGGTATTTAAAGAATCTTGGCAAAACACTTGGGGAGGTTTCTGTAGCCAGACTTCCCACACAGCCTCTGTGTGTCTCTTCTATTGCCAGGTATGCTGACTTTATGAAATTATTTTTTAACTTTGTATTTGTATTTGCATTTATCTGCATTTATATGTTATGCTAATTAGTTGTGTTTGGTATTCAATTTTTGATTCATTCTAAGTGTTGTTTTACCTGCCTGCCAAAATAAATGTTAACCCTTTTTAGATTAATTCTGGTGTTTGGTGAATTCATTGTATCCAGTAGATTACGAGGAGTCTTTGTTACCCTTACAGTACGGCCTAAATTAAATTGATTAATAGGCGCATTTGATTATACGTAGCTATATCGTGCCGATAACATGTAGACCTTTTAGTCATTTAACAACCGAAAGCAGCAAGTTGCAAGGGCTTGGCTAAAGATCTGTTTTTTTAGGACTAGGTGAGCGTTATGCAACCAGCCTATCCAAATATTAGTTAATCCTGCATCTTCAGACTTTTTTCAGAGTGTCGACATATTGTCCGTGAGAAGAAACGCAAACCCGGGGCGTGGAACTCTGAGCGTCGTTGGTCCCTAATGAATGTACAATTTAGAATATCGGATTCCAGAAAATATAAAATTCTAAATTAAAATCCCAACCAATAACATGATTAGCTAAAAACGTAAATGATGAATTTATAAAATTGAAATTGGAGTCAGATTAAAATACGCATCAAGTCAGATATAAAATTGGTCAACAAATTTTAATGAAAAAAAAAAATCTTTCCAGAAGCATCCGAAAAGGCATACACGCAGAATTCCTTCGACCAAAACACTGGACTCTGTCATTGGACCGGTGGGTGGAATCTTACAACCTTCTGTTTTACAACCAAATAAAAATAATGTTTCCCATTCCTCATCAACGACCTCATTTTCAATCCCCATTTCATTTAGCATTTCTTTAATTTTCCAATAAAACATTCTAACTCCTTAGCAACCGCATAGCAACACCTTAGCAACCAAGCTGTATAAAAGTAAATGGTTTAATAACTAAAGATTTTAAAATAACAAGATCGATAAGACAAGGATGTCCAATGTCATCACTACTATACACACTTGTATCTGAAACATTGGGATTAGCAATTGATAATGAAAAGCAAATAAGAGGATTATGTATAAAAGGAACATGGTTAGAACAAAAATTATTTCAGTTTGCTGATGATACCACTTTAATAGTAAAAGATATTAAAAGTATTGAAAAAGTAGAGGAAATTTTAAACAGATATTGTAAAGGAACAGAAGCAAAAATTAATAAGCAAAAAACTAAATACATGAGAATGGGAAAAATAAATGTTTTACCAGAAAAAATCTAATTTAAAGAGGAGAAAGTTGATATGAAAATTTTTGGTAAAAGGGTTGGTGAAAATGAAAATGAAACAATTCAATTTAATTCAATTCAGCTTTATTTGTATAGCACTTTTACAATGTAGATTGTGTCAAAGCAGCTTCACATAAATGGTCATAGTAACTGGAACAGTGTGGTTCAGTAACTGGAACAGTGTGGTTCAGGTTTTAGTGTTTAAGTTCAGTTCAGTTCAGTTTAGCTCAGTTCAGTGTGATTTAATCATTACTGAGAGTTCAAACACTGAAGAGCAAATTCATCGATGCGTAGCTCTACCAATCCTGAACCATGCGAGGCAGTGGCGACAGCGGAGAGGGAAAAAAAACCACCTGATGGGAGTGAAGAAAAAAAAACCTTGAGAGAACCAGACTCAGTTGGGCACGACCATTTTAATTTCTCCGCTGGCCAAAAGTCTTGTGCAGAGCTTCATTCGCCGTGGTTTTTACTGGAAGATGGCCTCAATGAAGACTCGTCTGTCCCTGGAGCGTCGCTGGAATCAGACACATGTTCTCCACTCCCCACGACCATCAGCGCAAGGAATTTAGTGTGGGAGGAAGTTTTAAAAGGAGTGGAAAAAAGATTACATTTCTGGAAAATGAAGAGGTTTGTTTTTAAAGGGGAAAGTTTTAGTTTTAAATTCCTTATTTTTATCAAAAATGTGGTGTTTTAGGTACAGTGAGTTTGCCAATGAGTGTGTATAAAAAGATAAAAGCTATTGTATTAGATTTCATATGAGATGGAAAACCTTCCAAAATAGCTTATGACACCATAATTGGTAAAGTTGAAGAAGGAGGCTTAGGTTTAATTGATGCACTAATCAGAATGAAAAGCATAAGAATTAAAACTGTGAATAAATAGTGGAAAGAAGAAAAACATGTATGGAAAGATGTGATGAGATATTTTTTAAATAAATGTGGAGAAATACAAGAATATATATTATGGATGAAGCCCAAAGAGAATATGATGAATAAAGTTCCAGAATTCTATAAAGAGGTTATCAAAGCATGGGGAGATTTTAGAAAGCGTATTGATTGACTTTAGGAAATGTAAACATTCAGGACGTGCCATTAGCACAGCCTGCACTAAAAGGAGGTTGGAGATTACGGATGGCAACACAGAGTGCAATGCCAATGTCACCTTGAAAAACCTGCCGTGACCCGGAGTTGCTGCGGCCACAACGCAGAGTACTAACCACTATACGATCACGACGAGCTACGGGAAAGCCACTGGCCCTTCACTCTCTGTCATATGTCTTTAAAAATGGAAGGCCCCCAGAGCAGTCAGTTAGCATGCGCTGCCATTTTATTTTTGGTGCTTTTCCCTTCCAGCACAACCCTTTTCCCAAGAAACAATGGAGTTGCAAACAATCATGGAATGTCGCAAACTAAATCCTGCGCACTGCCTGGACGTAGTCGGCAGGGTTCGAACCTGCGCGGGGAGACCCCAATGGATTTAGAGTCCATCGCCTTAACCACTCAGCCACGACTACAAGACTGCCATGTCCTCATGTCTAGTACACTTGTTGTGCATGCAGATAAATCTTTCGGCAAGCGATAGCTCAACGGCATAAGCTGTGGCTCCACAAAAAGAGCCTTACACGCCCAAACAGGGACTTGAACCCTGGACCCTCACATTAAAAGTGTGATGCTCTACCAACTGAGCTATCCAGGCTCCATGGCTTGGCTTTACAAGCAGGCAAAGTGTAGGGTTGTGGTGGGCGCAGAACTTTACGGCTCACAAAAGTTTACCGTGAGGTGGGGTTTAGGTTTATGGTTGGTGTAGATGTTGCTAAAACACAACAGTTTACTGTGAGGTTTGGGTTAATGGTTGTTGTAGGTGTAGACGTCAGTACAACACAATAGTTTGGACTCCATGTCATGTAGGAGACATTAAATAGATCGATGACAACTGCAGAAGGTCTATCTGTAGTTGTGGCAATGAATGTAGACTTAACAATTGAAAAGATTCCTTCCATGCCTTAGAAGCGTGACTTGATCAATGCTTATCTACACAGTATGCTGGCATCAAAGGTCCTGTTGCTCATATCGAATCCTAAATACATGAGAATGGGAAAAATAAATGTTTTACCAGAAAAAATCTAATTTAAAGAGGAGAAAATCGATATGAAAATTTTAGGTATAAGGGCTGGTAAAAATGAAAATGAAACAAGGAATTTAGTGTGGGAGGAATAAAGATATTTTTTAAATAAATGTGGGGAAATACAGGAATATATATTATGGATGAAACCCAAAGAGAATATGATGAATAAAGTGCCAGAATTCTATAAAGAGGTTATCAAAGCATGGGGAGATTTTAGAAAGCATATTGATTTTACTTTTAGTAAAGAAGAGATTTTAAAGCAACCGCTGTTTTTAAATGAGTACATTAAAGAAGGGAATAATACTATTTTTTATAAGAAATGGTTTAATGTAGGAATTAAGCAAATTAAAGATATTTTATATGAAGTGATACCTTGTTATGTACAGGCGCAAGTAATAATAGGTACAATAATAGAAAACTATGAAAATATACTAAAAGAGTTATTGAAAATCAATTTAACAACACCAAAAGAATGGAAAGAAATGATAGAAAATAAATTGGAAATGCACAGCGATGAAGGAAGGGTGATTAACTTTAAAGAAAATCAATATGCTTTTAAAGATGGTATACTGAAAATGTTTTATTCTTGCTTATCTAAAGACGTGTTTGTAACACCCAAAGCAGAAGAGTACTGGAAAAGTTTATATTCCAATATCGAAAAGAAGAAAATAAGGCAAAATTTGAGAGCTTGGTGGAAAAGTCCAGTTTTAGAGAATTTTGATTACATTTTAAGACAAAACTGTTTATTAAGCAAAATGAGATTGTGTAAAATAGGTTTGGCAAATCGTCACCTTAGAATTATAAGGTTCTATCTGTGTACTTAATGATTTTGAGATATTGAGCTTAAAAGTTTTTGCATTCCATATATCAAACAACATGTGTGTAGCATTTCTCTTTCATACATTGATCATTTGCTTTTAGAGAACCCTTAGGGTCTCTGTCATGACAAAGTTACTTTGCACTTACAAATTGGAGTAAAAAAACACAGAAAATGCAGATAGAACCTTCTCATTCTGAAAAGTCATTTTCTACTTGGAATTATGAGGTTCTATCTGCCAAATCATTCATTGAAGCTTTACTTTTCAAGAAATACAATAAAAAATGTATAAGTTGGTGTTGTAACAATATGTTAATACTTGAGAAAGTAAAATTTTGGTTTCTATAACATTTATTTCATGTTTTAGGATGAATATTTTTTTTGTTCAAATTGAGCTTACAAAGCTGGGCTAAATATATATATTTTTTTCCAGTGCAGATGTTAGTTTTATCTAATTAATATGTTAATATTTATGACATTTTATGCTTTACATGAATTATTGAATCATATTCATTGAATTATATGCCCTATAAATTTAATTAAGTATTTGCCCTTCAAGGCTTAATATTAAATTTAAAGACTTTAAAAGAAACAGACGATGACCAGATGAGTTTAATAACACTGAAAAGTGTTTCACTGACTACATGTAAACAAATAAATATATTTCACATTTAATATAGACATTTTTTAATATTGATCTCTTTTTCAACAATATAAAATCTAACATTTCATTTCAATGTTGGTGACGCTATGCCACAGTGGGTAGCACAATCGCCTTACAGCAAGAAAAACGCTGGTTCAAGCCTCAGCTGGGTCAGTTGGCATTTGCCATCCTTGTTGCTCATTTGTTCTGGAGTTTGAAAGAGGCCGGTGCTTCCGTGGAAGCTGTTTTACTTGCACCCTCTTATCGTTTTTGATGGATGTTGTTGCAAAATTTTATGTCATCTTTACTGAAAATAGCTGCAAATAGATACAGAAATGCCATAGTCCAGCCCCCATCAGTAAAGTGAGTACATACATGACGAGGTGGCCGAGTCCATTGAATCCCTTTCTTACTGTTCATATGCTCCATCGTTCATATGGTAAAACTGAAAGTCATCTTACCGAAAAATAGTTGCAGTAACATACATATAAAAATATGTGCCACAGTCCAGCCTCCACCAGAGAAGAGGGAAAATACGTGACGAGGTGGCCGAGTGGTTAAGGCGATGGACTGCTAATCCATTGTGCTCTGCACGCGTGGGTTCGAATCCCATCCTCGTCGCTTGTATACTCTGGCGTTTGAGAGAGCCTGGTGCTTCCGTGGAAGGTCTTTTGAAGGATGTTATTGCAAAATTTAATGTCATCTTTACTGAAAATAGCTGCAAACACATACATAAATGCCATAGTCCAGTCCCCATCAGGAAAATGGCTTTATACATGACAAGTTGGCCGAGTGGTTAAGGCGATGGACTACTAATCCATTGGGCTCTGCATGCGTGGGTTTGAATTCCATCCTTGTCGATTATATGTTCTGGTGTTTGAAAGAGGCCGGTGCTTTCGTGACAGGTGTTTTACTCTCACCCTCTTAGCGTTTTGAAGGATGTTGTTGCAAAATTTAAAGTCATCTTTACTAAAAATAGCTGCAAATACATACAGAAATGCCATAGTCCAGCCCCCATCAGGAAAGTGAGTACATACATGACGAGGTGGCTGAATCTATTGAATCCCATTCTTGTCGTTCATATGCTCTGTCGTTCATATGGCAAAACTGAAAGTCATCTTACCGAAAATAGTTGCAGAAACATACATTTACAAATATGTGCCACAGTCCAGCCTCCACCAGACAAAAAAGGAAAATATTTGAAGAGGTGGTTAAGGCAATGGACTGCTAATCCATTGTGCTCTGTACACGTGGGTTCGAATCCCATCCTTGTCGCTCGTGTGCTCTGGCATTTGACAGAGCCTGGTGCTTCCTTGGAAGTTCTTTTACTCGAACCCTCTCAGCGTTTTGAAGGATGTTGTTGCAAAATTTAATGTCACCTTTACTGAAAATAGTTGCAAATACATACATAAATGCCATAGTCCAGGACTTCCGGTTGGGTGAGCGGTAGGATGGCAGCATAGAACGTACTCTCCTGGTCAAAGTTGTTCAAAAAGCCCTTATACTTTTACCAATTCAAGTGAGCTTTGCGCTTGATGACTTCAAAATGAATGGGGCAAAACCTAAAAAGGGGAATTCAAAGCCAAAATTAAGCGAGGAGGAAAAGGAGACGAGGAATGATAATGACAAGTTAGGCCTACCTGAGAAAGAACATGGCGCCAAAACTTTGCGAGCAGTGAGAGCACTCAGCAGAGATATCTCCGAACTGAAGACAGATTTAAGAAAAGAATTTAGCCAATTCAAAGAAGAGTTTAAAAAGGATATGAAAACAGAAGTAGACAAACTGAAAAGCGACATAAACTAGAAGCTAGAAGACATCACCGAAGATATTCAGTCACATGGCACAAGACTGAATGAAGCAGAGGAGCGAATAAACTAAACTCGAGTCGGCAAACCTTGAACTAAAAGACACCTTACTGCACACCTTGAAAGAGCAAAAAATGATGCAGAATAAGGTCACAGATCTTGAGGGCCGATCACGACAAAAGTAATATCCGAATATACGGTATTAAAGAAGGAGCAGAAGGGACGTCCATGATTAATTTCATCACGTCTTTGCTAAAAACTGAGCTCTCACTGGACTCCGATTTAGACCTGCAGGTACAGAGAGTGCACAGATCTCTCGGTCCTAGACCTCAAAATAATAATACTTCAAGATCGATTATAGTCAATTTCCTGCAGTACAGCACTAAAGATAAGATCTTGCAAGCTGCCTGGGCAAAAGAAACGCAACACGATGGCAAGCCGATTTTCTTTGCGCACGATTTCCCCATGGAGATTAATGGAAAACTGAAGGAATATAAAGAAGTGAAAAAAGTCCTTAAGGAGAACAAAATCCGATTTCAGACGCCCTACCCAGCCAAGATGCGAATACACTGGGAGACAGCACCACAACTTTACGAAAGCGTGGCTGAAGCTACGAAAGACTTGAATAAGAGAGGATATACGGTGGATCTGACGATGAAGCAGCAGGTATCCAAAGACCCCCGGTGTCGATGGTAAGAAAGACTGACACACCGTACCCAGTGGCTAAGAGCTGGACGGATCGCTCCTGATCGTGTTCGGGAAAGATTGAAGAGCTTTCAGAGACAAACACCGAATGAAGATTAACTGTTGAGAAACACCGCTGACTGTTAACGTTAAGGAGGTATGCGGAGGCACTGTTACGATACATAACTTACAAATAACGATATTTCAGACTACTTTATGAGTGCAAACTTACTTCGGCTGAAATACTTGAACTCTAACCATTCTACAATTTGTTTGAATATGTGTTCTTGTCGAGTCATGTAAAAGGTAAAAAATACGTCGTTCTGGACTGAATATGTTTCATTTTGTATTTGAACAATCCTCATGATTCCTAGTTGGTTGGAATCCTCGAGGGGCTTTAGAAATCATTTTGTTTAAAATAATATTTACTTAAGTTAATAATCTGAGTTAAAAAGAAAAAAAAAGAACAGGGACAAGTGATTAGATTGGTATGTTAGACAATAATTTTTCTCATCTAAATGAGGGACCCCTGCAAGAGGCAGGAATAAATCCCTCTCCCCAGGACTTCAGCTGGGTTTTGCTGGGTCAAACGTGGCCCACAACTTTGGAAGCCAATTTTCCTGGTTCTTTGTTTAGTTTTATTATCATTTTTGTTAGTTCTAAAGGTTGCCAACTTAACTTTCCGAAATTACCATGCAGAGATATGTTAAAATTGCATCTTTAAATGTAAATGGGTTAAATAATCCAATTAAGAGGAGTAAGTTTATAGCCAAAATGAAACATGAAAAAAATCATATTCTTGCAAGAAACACACCTTTCCCCATCTGAACATAATAAACTTAAAAAATTTGGATATACACAAACTTTCTATAGCTCTTTTAGGAAAAATAATAAAAGGGGAGTTTCAATATCAATACATAATTTTGAATTGCTAAAAGAGATATCAGATAAAGAAGGCAGATATATTTTGCTTCAGGGAAAACTAAATGAACAATTAATCACTTTAGCAAATGTATATGCACCCTCTGGCAGTAAAACGCTGTCCAATACAATTATCAACCTTTTGGCTATGGAGACTAAGGGATTAACAATATGTGGAGGTGATTTCAATATAGTTCATAACCAACAAAAGGACACTTCCAATAATAAAAGAATTAAAACGACTCAGTTAAGAAGTTTTAAGAATTCATTAAAAGATCTTGGTGTATTAGATGTTTGGAGAGATCTTTACCCCTCAAAACGAGAATACTCCTATTATTCTTCACCCCATGCAGTTTACAGAAGGATTGAATATTTTTTTTATGTTTAGCAGGGACAGACACAGGGTAAAAGAATGTGAAATGAAAGCAGCCGATGTATCAGATCATGCAACATTATACCTCACTTTAAATTTGAATGACAGAAAAGCTGATAAAATATGGAGGCTAAATACAAGTATACTAGGGAAAACAGAAGTAGTGGCCCAAATTAAATCAGAAATTGAATTATACATAGAGAATAGTGATAATGGGGAAGTTAGTCCTATAATCTTATGGGATGCAGCTAAAGTTGTATTACGAGGCAAAATCATTTCTATTACAGCAACCCTTAAGAAGATAAAAGAACTTCGATTTAGGAGTCTTGAAGATGAATTAAAGCAATTAACAGAACATCAAAAATATAAAAAATAAAATTAGATTTATAGAGAGGACATAGAGAAAATATAAAAATTCTTAAGGCAAACCATTTATGAAACGGGACCAAAAGCAACAAAAAGGCTAGCATGGAAACTGGATATGAAAAACAACAACAAAATCTTTTTTCATAAGAAAAATGCCCCAACTCAGAAAAAATATTGTATAGTCTGGATAAAATTAAAGAGGCATTTGAAACCAATGGTAAATCTTTATACTCACAACAGACACAGGTAAATAATACATAATTTAAAGCTTTTTTGGATTCTCTTGATCTTCCCTGTATTGGACGAGAACAAAATAGTCTCCTAACAAAAGAAATTACAGAGGATGAATTGGATAAAGCTATAAATAATCTTAAAAATAATAAAACACCCAGCAATGACCTTCTGAATGGTTCAAAACATTTAAAAAAGAGATATCCCCTCTTCTTATATCATCATTTAATTAGACACTTAAAGAGGCAGAAATTCCCCCTTCAGGAGGGAAGCAATTATCTCAGTCATACCTAAAGAGGGGAAGGATAAAACTCTTTGTAGGTCATTTAGACCTGTGTCTGTTTTAAATGTAGACTATAAATTATTTTTCTCTATTTTAGCCAAGAGACTTGAAACATTTTTACTAGATTTGATAGACATAGATCAAACAGGTTTTATTAGAAGACTCAAGATAAAATAAGAAGGACACTTCACGCAATACGACAAATTAAAAAAGATCACATTAAAGCAATTTTAGTTAGCCTAGATGCAGAGAAAGCTTTTGACTGTGTAAATTGGGAATAATTATTTAATGTTTAATATAGATTTGTATTTACAGAAAATACAGTTAGAAGCTTTCAATGTATATATTTAAACCCAGAGGCTAGGATAAAAATAAATGGATGTCTTTTAAAAAAGATAAAACTAGAAAAAGGAACTAGGCAGGGTTGTCCCCTCTCTCCCCTGATGTTTGCCATGTACATTGAACCTCTAGCCCAGGCAATTAGAGAAGAAAAATCAATTGGGGGGATTAACATTAATAAGGTAGACCATAAAATTGCTCTATATGCGGATGATGTGCTACTATATCTCTCCAATCCAGATGAATCACTTTCTAGTCTTCTTCTTGTTCTTAAAAGGTTTGGAGAACTCTCTGGGTACAAATTAAATATACAAAAAACTCAAATTTTATAATTTGGCTACAATTATATTGAACAATAAACTTCAACATAAATTAAATATTAATTGGAAACTAAACTCCCTTAAATACTTAGGAGTATGGTTAACACAAGATGCAGCTGACCTGTAATGTCACTGTCTCGGTCCCAGTCATTCCCCTCGCTGGCCAGCAGAGGTCACCATCACCAGACTTCTAACCATGACGTCATGCACAAGCACTAATTGCCACACACACCTGCAGCACATCACACTGATGAACCACACTCACTCATAAAAGCAGCTCACACACTCAGTCTTGTGCAAAGATTGGTGGGAAATGGATTTATGTAAAAGCACACTGGGAAGAATTTATGTCAGTTAGTGAAGACGGGTTAAAAACACTGGATAAAATGGAGATATCTGACAATGATGAAATAAACAACAGAATAGTAGCAGTAATTATGGAGACAGCAGAACAATATATTCTAAAGAGTTAAGGGGAAGGGAGAGGAAGATAGTGCCTTGGTGGAATGAGAAATGCTGAGAAGTCATAAAAAGAAAAAGTAAGGGATTTAAAAAAATTGAGAAATTCACATAACTTTTAAAGTTTAATAGAATATAAAGCTGTTCAAGCAGAAGTTAGGAGAGTATTAATGAAAACAAAAAAGAATACTGGAAGGAATTTTGTAACAAAATAGGAAGAAGTACACCATTAGAGGAAATATGTAATATGATTTTAAAAAATGAGAGGAATTAGAAAAGATGTGGAAATTCCTGTGCTCAAAGAAGGAAACGTGATGGCGGTGAATGACAGAGAAAAGGCTATGATGCTAAGAGAAGCATTCACCAAAGGAAAGTCCTCTAGAAATTTGGATAAAGTAAGGATCAGGGAGGAGGTGTTATCAAGTAATCCTATGATAAAGCAACGGAAAGAAGAAACGGGCAGTGTTTTGGATGTTCCGCTGGAAATGGCAGAACTAAAAAGAGTTATAAACAGAGTAAAAGAATCTTCACCTGGTTTAGATAAAGTAAGTTACACTATGATTAAACATTTAAGTGACAAGGCTTTGAGTATTATGTTAGATTTTTACAATAAGGTATGGAGAGAAGGTATTTTGCCAAAGAGTTGGAAAGAAACTTTAATAATTCCAATTAACCCTTAAAGACAGAGACAGCTGCCCGCAGCTAAAAATAAGTATTGCTCTTAAATGTTTAATAACTTTTAATCTGCTGATCTGATTGATACAATTCAAAGATTGGCATAAAGAAGAGAATCTGTTTCACATTACATTCGTGGACTTCCAGAGGCTCCGGAATCAGTGCGGTTACGTCATCAAAATTTGACAACGCTGATTTAACAAAGAAACGCTCGTCACTGTGTCTCTGGACAAACCAGACATGATACATTGATGCATTGTCCCTCCTCCATGCCCAGATTGGTTCAAACTTGCTATATCACAACCAATAAGCATAGGTTTCGCTTTGTGAACCAACAATGAGCTTTTTGAACAACACAAAATGAAAGATAGGCTGTACATTTACGCGCAGCTAAATAAAACGCAAAAAAAAAAAGTTTTGCATGAAATAATTCTTATACTAAGTATTTTTGCATGCACAGCAGCACAGAAACATGACAAAACAGTGACACAGCAAAGACGAAGTGCTGCTTTTGCTGTTTTCAAAAGACGCAAATGAAGGTGCGGCTGTTTGTCTGCATTGCAGACAACCATATCCATATCCATTTCCACAGACAACCATATCCATGCTGGCACATAAAACCCGATAAAACCTAAGGATGGTCCATATCGAATCAAGTTTAGTTATGTAACTATTTATAGTATAGTAAATATTTATATCTATTTTTACTGAGGATTTACACCATGTTTATTTGGACTTTGACGCATTATTTATTTTCTTATTTTTTTTATTTGTTCATTATAAGTGGTGTTTATAGTAACTGAAAATATATTATTTGGAAAAAGTCAAATTTGCTTCAGTGTTCTGTTATTTTGTAACATTTTTTTTCTGTTTAGTTTATTCCCAGAACTTTTGGGCACATACATTGTCAGTAAATAAATGCATTTTTTTCCCCCATTGAAAAACGCCTTGGAATAACATTGAAATAAATTGCTATAACTTGCTCAGGGAATTGTGGATGTTGACAATTTATTTTGGAAGTATAAAACATCATAGCATGTATTTCTAAAGAAAGAAAAACAAACAGATATAAGAGACAGATATAAGAAAAGCATTAATGAATAAAGAATCAGTGGGAGCAGTATTTTTTGATATTGAAAAGGCCTATGATATGGTATGGCGTGATGGACTGTTAATAAAACTGGAAAAATGGGAGTAGAAGGGAGAATGTTTAATTGGGCTAAAGATTTTTTGCAAGAGATCAATTAAGGTAAAAGTAGGAGAATTTCTAACTCAAACAATTGACAGAGAATGGTACTCCTCAAGGGAGTGTCATAAGCCCGTTGCTTTTCATTAAAATGATTAATGATGTATTTGAGAAGGTAGATAAGGGGATAAGTAGGTCCTTGTTTGCGGATGATGGAGCTTTGTGGTTTAGTGGAAGAAATATAGATTATATTGAGAGGAAAATGCAAAAGACATAAGGTTGAAGAGTGGTCATTTAAATGGCGTTTCAAGTTTTCAGTGGAAAAAACGCAAGTGGTCTTGTTTAAAAAAAGTAAAGGAACAAATTTGAAGTTAAGGTTATATAATCAACAGCTAGAACAGGTATCAAAAGTAAGATTTTTAGGTATGTGGCTAGATCATAGACTTGTATGAAATGAACATATTAAAAGGATGGAAGATAAATGCAAAAAGATTCTGAACATGAGATGTGTAGCTGGGCAGGTCTGCGGGGCAGACAGATTGGCTTTACAAACTATATATATTACACTGATTAGATCAGTGTTGGATTACGGCTGTGTAGTGTACAGTTCAGCAGCAAAGACTCATCTAGAGAAGTTAGAAAGAAAACAGGCTCAGGCATTAAGGATTTGTTGCGGGGCGATCCTAATATCACCTGTGTCAGCACAAGTCAAAGTAGGAGAAATGCCTCTTAATTTAAGGAGGAAACGGTAAACGGCAGTTTATTGGGTTAATCTAATGGGGCAGGAGGAGTCTCACCCTACAACTAAGGTTTTACAGAAATGCTGCGAGTATGGAAAAAGTGAATGTAACAGTTTTGGGTGGATAGTGGAACATTTAGTAGAGGAAGTGAACATTAAAGGGTAAAGTATATCTCCCAGACTGATTATACCTGCTGTACTTCTCTGGGTTCTCCCTCAACCAGTAGTGGATTTAAAAATGTTAGAAAATAGACAAAAAGAGGGAATGGGAGAATTGGAGGAAATGTATGTAAGGAAATATTTAATGGAACAATACGGAGATATGGTACATGTTTATTCAGATGCATCAAAAAATCCAGATAATGACCAGCTAGGAATAGCATATGTAATTCCGAAGTTCAATATAAAAAAAAAAAAAAGGATTCCAAACAAATTAGCAGTGTATATACAGGGGAAATGTTGGCAATAAGTTTAGCTTTACAATGGGTGAAAGATGTGGGAATTAAGAGTTTTAGTCTGCTCAGATTGCAGTTCTGCTCCTTTTATAAGCATTGAAGCAAAACATTCAGATTGTAGGCAAGATTTAGTAATTGAAGTATTACACGAGTTGTATAAATTAGAAGGAGAGAGTAAAGGTAGTGTTCATCTGGGTGCCAGCTCATGTGGGATTACAAGGAAACGAAGAAGCAGATAAAATGACAAAGCAAGCTACTATAGAAGAGAATATAGGAATGGAAGTGAATTACAGTAGAAGTAAAGTTAAAGCAAAAAAAAGAAACAAATAATGGGGAAATGACAGTTCCATTGGGAAGCAGCAAAGAATAGAAGACAAATGTACAATATTCAGCTAAAAGTGGGTAAAGCGAGGCACTCAAAAGGAAAGAGGATACTATTTTATCCAGACTAAGAATTGGGCATACTGGACCTAACAGTACATTGAAGGTAATGGCAAAGCACAGAACAGGTCTATGAGTGTGGGGAAAAATGAATCTGTTGAACATGTGATCATGCATTGTGAGCGGTATAATGAAGAAAGAAGAGAGTTATGGGAAGTTGTGAGTGGTATAAATAAGGAAGAAGTCAAGAAAGAGATTATGAGTTCGCATTGAAATTTTTATTAAATCCTGAGGTAGGAAGGCATATTAAGTACACTACATTGTTTAGATTTTTAAAAGATACAGGACTGATTAATAAGATTTCATTAGTAGAATTACTTTAATGCAGATTTATAAAGTTTAAGGTAGGGAGGGGGTTATTTTCTGAACCTGACATAGTGGGAGAAGTGAGCAGAAGTCAGAGGAACTGGAGACGCGGTGCTGGCGGATACGAACTCTCTCACTAGGTTAGGGGAAGGGATTATAATGGGAACAGTAGAGTCTCTGAATCAGGTCACAGGCAGGTGGGGGTAATGCACAAGAACTGGTGCGATCCGCCAAATAAAAACAAAAGAAGAAGTCCTGTGCGACGTCTTGTTCTGCCCTGTCTGACATTACAGGGCAAAATTATTATAATTTCAAAGATTATTATTATTATTATTATTATGCAGCACAATTAAGACCCTTGGCATGTTGGTGTGTTTTTGAAGTAGAAACAAGATGGAAGGAAATAGAGAGCAAAATTCAGGAAATACCAATTCAAGCATTAATAGGTAAAAAAAAAAAAAAAACTAATTTCCAGACGAAGATCCAGTATCTTAACCCACTAACAGAGTTTACTCTGAAAACTTGGTATACAGTGGTGAAGGAACTTCATTTGGAAAAACAAATTAAAATCTTGAATTGGGTGGAGCATGACTCTGATTTCAAACCTGGAACTATGGATAATAGATTTAAACGATGGGTATATTTAGGAATCTCTTCATTTTGTACAATTATAAAAGATGGCAGAATGGAATGCTTCCAAACTTTAAAAGATAAGTTTGGTCTTCTAAAGCAAGATGTATTTAGATCTTTACAGTTGCTGGACTATTAAATAAAATAAATACAGGATGAGGACTTGAACAACCAGCTTGTTCAGATTTTTGTACAGACATACAAGAAAAGTATGACTAAAAAAATTTCTAAATTATATAGAGCAATAAGTAATTCTAGAGGACTCTCAACAGACTATATAAGATTAAAATTGGAAAATGAAGTAGGCATTATACTAAATTAAGACCAATGGGTTAAAATATGTGCTGTCCCACACACCTCAACAAGCTCAAGAATGTGGCGCGAGTTTTGTTGGAAACTTTTTTTTATTTTTATTTATTTATTTTTTTTAATTACACCCAAAATTAAAACATTACAATCTGGGACTACTCATCCTTGTTGGAGGAACTGCGGAGTAAAAGAGGCACATCATGCGCATATATTCTGGCAGTGCTCAAGAATTGATAGTTTTTGGGAAATGGTGCACTCCACCATCTATGATATTTTTTATCTTTATATTCCTAGATCATTTGAAGTACTTTATCTAGGAGATTCCCCTATTAATCTTAAAAAGGAAAATAAATATCTATTTAAGATATTTTTGCCAACAAGTAAAAAAGCTATAACCCGGAAATGGTATAAAGAAGAGCCACCAACTAGATGAATGGTTCGAAATTATAGCAGAAGTTAAGGAAATGGAAAAATGACACATGCACTTGGATTACAATTAGAAACCTTTGAAAAGAAATGGAGTAAATGGCTGACTTTTTCTCCTCAACGACAATATAATTATAACTGAACATTTACATAATTCCATAGGTTATGTATCATTGTGAAAATATGTTTGGCAACCTTTTATTATAATTTATTTTATATTTATTTATTTTGAGGTTAATTTAATATTTTTATTCATATGTGTGAACATGGATATACATGTGTTGAATGGATGTATTTGCCTATACAATTATGTATATTTATGTATATGGGTATTTTTTTATTTGCTTGTTTTGTTCCCACTGGTTACGTTCCTAAAAAAATAAAAATAAAAACTAAGTTATAAAAAAGGGGTATATATATATATATATATATATATATATATATATATATCTCAAACAAGAGATGCAAGTAAAGCTTTAAGTAATACAATATTAAGAGTAAGTTTATCAAAACGAAGAACAGAAATTATCAATGTGTAACGGAGTAGGTTAAATCGCTCTTACCGTAATTTAGTGAAATGACTGACCAATGGGCACTGTACCAGTTTATAGGGAATACGCTGTTTTGTGACGTTTTAAGTGACAAGCACACACACACCCTTTGATCCTAGCATCAAGCATGCCAAGAATTATGAGACAAACACATTTCTAAGTCATCTTTCTGATCGCCATGAGGCGAGCATTGGTTTTTGTTATTAAGAAAATATGCAACTTAATAATGCAAAATAAAAGTATGTCCGGATATGGGGGTCCAAAATAAAAAAAATCCAATAAAGCCACAAGCCCCTCACGTCTATACGTCAAAGGAAATTAGCTGCGCAGATTGGAATCAGGTGGCAGGATTCTGCAAGCAAAAAGTAGGAAACAGAAAAATTAACACTGCAATGTAGAGAGAGAAAAAATAAAACGACTTTGACATTAGAAAATGAAGCAACTTGATGATAATTCTCACCTTTTCTGTGTTTCGCATGACCCAAGCGACACCAACAAAACGAAGCTCATTACATTAAAAGGACACTCAAAGAACCCCCTGAGAAGCAGGAGGACTTCCTGGCCAAGGTAGTCAAATCCAGGACCTCTGAAAATCCACCATCACAGACCAGGGCAGGCAAATGGAGAAACTTAAGTGCAAGGGTTAGCGACAGAGGCAACCGTCAGCACCAACGATGAAAGCTCCACCGACGACAGAGACGGCAACAAGGATGGTGACAACATAGCCTAGCAGGCACCTGCTTTGTCTATTCCGGATGCCAAAAGAAAGAGGAGTAAAGAGCTGGACGACCTCCTGCAGCCACTTTGGCCCACAAATCCAAGTACAAGGGAAAAGCAGAAGGAAAAGACAGCAAATCATAAGTAAAAAAATAAATAAATAAATAAACAAAACTCATGCTCCAGCCCAAACTAAATCACAGCTGATCCAAATAATTCAAAACTGTGAACACTTTTGATTGTTTGCATTAGCTGTGTTAGATTGGGGAGGGAGCAAAACGGTGCAGAGCTGCGGCCCTCCATGAATTGATTTTGAGACCCTGGATCTTGCTCATCTTGTGTTGGTCTCTGGTGGTCGCAGTCAGCATCAAAACATCCTGCAAAACTTTGGTCTCAATTAAAATATTCTGTGTTGTGTTCTCTAGGACATCCCTTTTTTTTTTTTTTTACATGAATAAATCAATGCTGTGGATCACCTTTTACGGCAGTCTGTTTAACAAATATAGATTAGGCAAAAACATTGAAAAAAAAAAACTTGTTAGTAAATCTCGTTCAGGCTGTCAATCAAATCCATTGACTCCGCCCACCGTGTCGACCTGAGGTAATTTGATTTCGGTAAGTAAAACAATTGTTTTGAACTTTTAAATTGATAAAATGAGATTTTGCCCAAACTTTTTGGTAAAACAGATCGCCCGCGTAGCTCACAAACTTTGTAATCTGTCGCTGAAAACGCAGTTTGGTTGTTTGTTGCCGATTTAATTTTGGAAAACGGGCACCTTTCCACTGAGGTCAAGTTGGTTTTTATATTCACACATTCGGACCTTGACCATTTTAATATGACTTCAGGCAGGATTCTTTGGAAAGTCAAAGTGGAGAAATCATATTAGCATATGAGACATTATTACAGTTAATGAAGTTACTTGGTGGTGCTCTGTTGCTGTCAGTCTTACCGGCGATTTCAGACCCATATATTGTTCATGATAATGCCTTAAACAATGTAGGGGGTTAAAATGTTACATTTCGAGTTACTTCGATCATTTTGAGGTTGTTAATATTATGCTATATATGAAAAAAACAATTAAATGCTAGCCGTGTCGGTTTCTCACAGTTCAAATTGATTTTTAATTACCTGTAGCGTACAGTCCACAGATAAAATTACTTATTGTTTTTATCAAGGAGTATCTTGCGTGGGCTTTACGACTCTTGGCTCCATGAAGTCTGGGTATCCGTGACACCTTTCGTTATCCAGAGCCACCCAGAGAGATAGGCCGGGAGCTTCAAAGACATTCCTGCCCAAACACACACACACACACCCCCGCACTCACAAGGACACTTGTCCAAAAAAAGAAATTGGGCTGAGAAATCAGGGACCAGCACAAAACTAAAATGTTATGCTTGCAAACCTTGTATCTCATTTCTGACCTTTCCTACCTGTACAACCTTATACATCTTATAACCTGTATGCTTGGTTCATTTAGGCCTTTTTAGAGCATAAACAATTTAAGTGTGGGAATTATGTTGTACTTTTTTTTTATGTACTTTTATTGTTGATGTACCTGTCCATGTCTGGTACCGATGAGATGCTGTTGACATTTTACAACACATGATGCATAGAGCATGATAATAACTTGCACTGCTTACATTCTTTAATGGCTCGTTTCCTCTGACTGGTACAGTATGGTACGGTTCGGGTCGGTACGGGTAACCTTTATCAGGCTTGCTTTTCCACTACCAAGGGTACCCTTTTGGTGGGCGTGGTGTATGACAGTTTCAGTCAACATCATTTTCGCTCAAGAAAATGTCTACAATAAAGCTGCACAGGTCGTTCACATATCAAATGAAAAGCACTTCTCACAAAATAGATGCTTTACACACATAAATGCTTGTGTTTAAATGTTTATTACAAACTTTTCTATAAACAGGAGTTGATTATAACTGCAGATCAATGACAGTGCAAAATAGCCTACTGTAAAATCTGTAATTATATTAAATAAATAAATAAATAAATGAACATATATGAACACATACAGACCCTTACAGTCTCCGATATGTTACCAACTACAGAAGAACTACACAAAGCAGACATTTCGTCCTTAATTAGGTTCAAAACAGCACAAAGTATAGCGTACAGTCAGAGCAAACCTCTCATCTGGAAGTGTAATCTTCAGCAGCACATGAAGCCTCTGTTATAGAGTCATTCCATCATTCCCAGTTCATATTAGTCCAAAGGGTGATAATAAAGATTAAAACAATGCAGTTTGTTCACATTTGCTGCAGAAATCACGTGCTCCTTGGCTTCGCCTTTTTTTCCGCGCCCCACTCTCGCGTTTGTCCTTTTTCTTTCTGAATGTCACTCTCGTTTGTCAATTTCTCACAGGATCGGGTTTCCAAAAGCTTGTCAATAATCAAGTGCATGTTATTATCATCAGCTCAAGAAGTTTATTATTTTAGATAGAGACGCGCGGCGAAAGCAAGGAAGATAAAGAAACCACTCGGGCTTCAGACTGGCTCGTAAAAAACTATGCGGCACAGGGTAAATCCGCTCTTCTCCATGGCTTTGTGGCTGTTTATCATGATGACGACAGGGTTTGTTTGCAGGATCGAATATGGCTGCATATGTATATATAATTCCGCTGTAATCTCTCGCTGTGTATTTCAAACATGGTGGGTCCTTTGTTTACATTCTGGCTTGTTGCGTCTACGAATGACGTATCTCTGTAAACCAATAGCGTTGAGCTGCGTGTGTAGCTCCACCTTTTGGGACCCTTTCTGCAGTTTGGGACCCTTTCGAAAGAGTCCCGAAAAAGTGGTACAGTACGGTTTGGTTCGGTATGCCTTTTGACAGTGGAAACGGCCATAAAAACGTACCAAACCAAATCGTACCACTCAGTGGAAACAGGCCATAATACTCTGAATTAATGCCTCTCCGCATGCTTTAGACGGACACTCAAATTTGCATATGAGCAGCCTCGAGATAAAGGAAGTGTCCCGCTTGAACGTTGCCCTGAAATCATTGATAGAGCATGTTGAGAGGGCAGGGCCACAGAGCTTAACCTTAAAAGCTGCCCCTCCCCAGACTCATGGCAGAATGCCTGAACAAATAACCGCTCAAGGAGACCACCCCGTTAAGGGGTCTAGCGGCTCCGAACCCACGTTTTCTTATTTTCCGGCAAAATAAACTCAGTTTAAAGTTGTGATCGCATTCCTCCAACCTGTATTGCAAACTCCACGCATCAAGAAGGACAGCACCGGAATCATCAGACAAAGAAGAGACTCGCATAAAGAGAGAGACCTCCAGACATTAAAGTCCAGGTATTTTTAGTTATGCGGATAAGCTGTGCCCCTTTTATCAAAAAGGTGTTTTTTATAATCTTGGTGATCCTTAATGGTGCGTGTGGAACTGAAAGATATTTTGCCACTCTTTATCTGAAATCTCTATTTCTGCGCTTTGCTATCTCACTCTGTTTGTTACATGTTCTATAGACCCGTATAGTCTATCTTCACGTGGTTTACCTTTTGTTCTATGTTTAATGTATGTTCGTGCGTTTGTTTGTTATCCGTCTGACTAGTCTATAAATCCCATTATAATCAAATGAATTGTATTGTTTGCCTCACAGAAAAAGTCACTGAAAGACAGATTCCCCTGCCTAGCTGTTATGAGTTGATTAAAACTTATGAATGATTAATCTACTTTACAAGAAGTAGTAATAATTCCCTTTTCTAAATAAATAGATTATTACCGTGTCCGCTCGGAAGAGCGGCGGCTCTGGTTATGTTTGTTTGGTCAAGTTAACAATAAATTATTCCAGAATGTTACTGATTAATATTAATTCGTTATTGTTGATAATTAATATTCATAATCTGAGAGTCCGCTCGGTTGAGCGGGCAGGATCATATACAATCATATGTTTGTTTGACCAAATTGACTAAAGCTTAAGCCAGAATATTAATAATTAAGAATAAAAACGTTATTGTTGATTATTAATATTCATAGAATGAGCTCATTTCTGTTATATACCTGTATCATTTCCATCCATCCATCCATCTGTTTATCTTTTTACATGTGTGTGTGTGTGTGTGTACATTGTGTCGTCAATATCCATACGTATGAACGTTACTAACTATGGGTTATTTCTCACTGTCCTATAAGGGTGGAGTGAAAGGAGAGATCAGCATTTCAGGTCGATAATGAAGTCAGATAAGCTGCATAGTTTGAGTGAAAGGTTATTTATACTCTGGATGACATGATGATCCAGCTCATCTACAATAACATCAAATTGTTTCAGGGGAAGCTGACCTTTTTTTCTTTTTTTACTTTTACCTGTCAAGATGACTACAGATTTGAACAAAACTCTCACACAACTTTGTTTAAAATTGTGTCAGTTTTACACGTGTCAAAAAAAAAATTATCTTTATGCTGCAGCGGAAATGTCTGAATGTATTTTTTTTACATAACTGCCATGCAAATGTCTAGTTACTTATATTTACATAGTTTTGTGTTTTCCTTGTTAAAAATTAGTTGGAGGTGGTATCCCCTTCGTTACATTTTTGTTACTTGAAACAAATGCATTTTGCATTGAGCATCACCGGGGGTCTGACTGAAGTTGCCTGCCTGATTTTTGCTAGAAGGCAGAGGTGGTACATTTGATAAAGGTAACCATCACATAATTCTACACCATAAAAGCTGCATATTTACATTAGTGCAGTGCAAGTGTTTAAAGTTTTTTTATGTTTACATTAGTGCAGAGCAAATGTTTGCTCAAATTGTTCTGTTATTTGTTTACAATAATTAATTGAAAATGAATGTTTATTATATTGACAACTTTATATTGCTGCAGTCAACAACATAAATTATGTTCAGTTTGTGTTTATATATATTTTTTTACATGAGTAAATTTAGCTTCATAATCTACTCTTTAATCTTTAGTTTAAGCTTTTACTGATGGGCAGAAGGCAAGCCATTGTGTAAATCTGGTTGATGCTTGCTGTAATAGAAAGAGAGGATGACTGTTCAGCTTGTTGCTGTGTGGACCCTCAGCCTTGTGATGAATGGCATCTCCCTCACAGTTGCTCTTACTCTGAACATGTTACTCTAGATGTTGTAGGATGTAGATGTATAAGTCAGATAGAAATGCATTAGGTTTTGCATATAAATATATGTGCTTAACACATTTGTTTTAGTTTGTTATTTGCCTCTTACATGACACTAGAATGTTTGGTGTGTGTGTGTGTGTGTGTGTGTGCGTGCGTGTGAGAGAGAGAGAACAGCATGCAAATGTTAAAACAAATCTAAACTACACTTTTATAAAAAATAAATAAATAAAAAATAATAATGTTCTCAAGTGTTAATCTTGCAGGTTTTTTTCCACATAAGTTTAGATTTTTTTACTATGTATTGTATAAAACTGTGTTTTATTCCAGGGGGACTCCAGTTCTTCGGCCTCACGCCTTTGCAAACACCTTGTTGGATTATTTTCAGCGCATTAATCTTAATGTTGGTCCTGTCTGAAAGAGATATAAGGTGTTTTATTTTCAGTATCATGCAATCTGACTTTTGGAAATCTTACACAGGGCTTACTCACGTTTTATGTTCAGCTCTGTCGCCATTAAGCAAAAAATGGCTTGTTGCCTTTCATCAAGCTTTTCCCTGCAATTAGTTTTTTTGGCCCAAAATTTCTGCAGGAGATAGTCCAGCTCCTCTTCATCCCGCTTTCTTTTGGCATCTAGCATTGGCAAAGCAGGTGCCTGCGAGACTATGTTGTCACTGTCCTTGTCGCTCTCTTTATAACTGTCGTCGTTGGCGCTTGCATCGTTGACACAGTTGTCGATGTCATCGTTGGCGCTATCATCGTTGGGTCTGTCGGCGCTGTCGTTGGGTCTTTTGTCGGATCTTTTGTTGCCGGGTCTTTTTCGTTTTCGCTGTCGTCGTTGGCGCTTTCGGTTTTGCTTTTGTTGGCGCTGTCGTCTTTGGAATTCTGTGTCCAAGGGTCCAAGGATTGTGCAGGGTGAAGTGTCGATCAGGGTGCCCAGTGGAAGGAGAGAACTCAGCGTGTAGCCTGCTGTCATCGTGCTCGTTGTCTGTGAGGATGGCGTCTGTTAAATACTCTCCTCCCAACGAGCAGCAGCTGCCCCTGATCAGCCCGTGATGAGGTGTGATCTCGGTGAGGGAGTCGTTTCCATGACGACGCTGCTAACCACACTGGCAGGTCTGCCACAATATATATATATATATATATATATATATATATATATATATATATATATTATATATATATATATATGAGCAATTCCAGTGTTATGGATGTGCCATTTGTAGTAAAATCTCAAAATATAAATTGACAGATGAAGTATATGTTAACACTATATTGAAACATCTCTTTATACTTTTTTTCAGGATGAAAATAGCCACAGAGTTGTGGGAGCAGAAAAATGTCAATTAGGAAACATTTTTTTATATTTAAAATTCGAAAAATAAACATGTGTTATGGATGTGACGAAACAGTCTGCAAGTTTACAGTATACAAGATACTTTGTAGAAATTCTTCAAATTAAACTGCACAACTCAACATAAACGGTGCTAATCGAAAAAATAAGTGTTGGACCACTGTAGTTCAAAGATGACTGATTGATCTGATTTTACATGTCTATATTTTTGAGGAAAAACCATCTTTATGGATGTGATCTCCCTCTGTTTTGGATGTGACAGATTGCCACTTGTGTGACTTTGCTAAATCAAGTATAATAGTTTGAATACACAGATAGATACATTTTTGAGAAGTTTTAAAGCATTGTAAAACTTTTTTTATGGCAAGTTGACATTTGCATACAATTGCTCATGTATACTTTTTTTCAGTAAAAAAAAGTCTTTTGACGTCTAACCATAGAGGACATCAATGCAACTATCAAAGGGTGTGTAACCGTCACTTTACTGCTGTTGCAAAATACCAGCGTGTTCCCTATACACTGGTTACAGGCCTGTATTAGTAATTCAGCAGCCCCTGGGCACAATGTCTTGTAGGCCCCCTACTTGTCTTTCGCGTGATTCCTACTTCTCTTACTCGTGATGAGGAGCAGGCAAACTTTAAGTGCCGACGGACCCCTGTTCCCATAATGCCCATTGCTTAATCTGGCCGATTGTTTAAAGTACCAATTAATCATTAGGTGGTCATTTCACCGAAGCAGAATAATTTAGCAACCGTTTGATTGACAGCACGTCGAAAGATGTTGCGAAAATTGTAGAATGTTCACTATAACAGTGAAAGAACTATTTAAATATCAATAGTCTGTGTTACCTTGATCCGCCGAAGATAAAGTTGGATGTCGAATAACAGTTCAATTCAATTCAGCTTTATTTGTATAGCGCTTTTACAATGTAGATTGTGTCAAAGCAGCTTCACATAAATGGTCATAGTAACTGGAACAGTGTGGTTCAGGTTTTAGTGTTTTAAGTTCAGTTCAGTTCAGTTTAGCTCAG
Organism: Danio rerio; assembly: GCF_052040795.2. Taxonomy (NCBI): domain Eukaryota; kingdom Metazoa; phylum Chordata; class Actinopteri; order Cypriniformes; family Danionidae; genus Danio; species Danio rerio. Next base: position 68,759,353 of record NC_141024.2, on the reverse strand, counting down.
TTCAGTGTGATTTAATCATTACTGAGAGTTCAAACACTGAAGAGCAAATTCATCGATGCGTAGCTCTACCAATCCTGAACCATGCGAGGCAGTGGCGACAGCGGAGAGGGAAAAAAAACTTCACCTGATGGGAGTGAAGAAAAAAAACCTTGAGAGAACCAGACTCAGTTGGGCACGACCATTTTAATTTCTCCGCTGGCCAAAAGTCTTGTGCAGAACTTCATTCGCCGTGGTTTATGCTGGAAGATGGCCTCAATGAAGACTCGTCTGTCCCTGGAGCGTCGCTGGAATCAGACTCATGTTCTCCACTCCCCACGACCATCAGCGCAGCAGCAGCTCAGGATATGGCCTGGTCCCGGATATGGAATCCTTGGGATCATCACGTCGCTGGTCTTGGATCCAATCAGTGACTCCGCCTAATCTGAGGACCTCGGGATGAGTATCCCCAGGTGAAAATAGAGAATAAAGAGAATTAGCGTAGCTGCTGTTCATAGTGTATATAAGCAAGATGTAGAAGCCAGTGTGGAACCCGCTAGGTGATGCACTGAGTGTATGCTTTACTAAACAGATAGGTCTTTAATCTAGTTTTGAACTGGGAGAGTGTGTCTGAGCCTCGGACATTACCAGGAAGGCTATTCCAGAGTGTAGGAGCCATGAAAGAGAAGGCTCGACCTCCTTTACTTGATTTTGCTATTCTAGGTACTACCAGAAGCCCTGAATTTTGAGATCTTAAGGAGCGAGTTGGTTCGTAGCGAGACAGAAGGTTGGTTAGATAAACAGGAGCTAGATTATTTAGAGCTTTATAGGTGAGAAGTAATATTTTAAATTCAATACGAAATTTAACAGGCAGCCAGTGTAAGGAGGATAAAATTGGGGTTATATGATCATATTTTCTAGACCTGGTCAGAACTCTGGCTGCTGCATTTTGTACTAATTGAAGTTTGTTAATAGAGGATGCTGGGCAGCCAGCAAATAGAGCATTACAGTAATCCAGTCTCGAAGTCATAAAAGCATGGACTAGCTTTTCTGCATCTGAGATGGATAGCATATTTCGCAATTTAGCGATATTTCTTAGATGAAAGAAGGCAGTTTTTGTGACATGGGATATATGGTTTTTAAAAGTTAGATTGCTGTCTAATATGACACCCAGATCTTTTATAGTAGAGCTAAAGCTAACTTTGTATCCCTCTAATTGTAAATTGAGTTGCGAGATCTGCTGTGTGCAAGATTTAGGCCCAATAAGTAATAATTCTGTTTTGTCTGAGTTTAAGAGAAGAAAATTGTTGGTCATCCAGTCTTTGATGTCTTTGATACACTCAGTTAGTTTAGAAAGTTCAGACGTTTCGTCAGGTTTAGTGGAAATATATAATTGAGTATCATCTGCATAGCAGTGAAAGCTGATCCCATGTCTTCTAATAATGTCTCCCATAGGTAGCATGTAAATTGTAAACAGTAAAGGGCCTAAAACTGATCCTTGAGGCACCCCATACTTTACTGGGCAGATTTGTGAAGGCTGTCCATTAAGATTTACAAACTGGTAGCGGTCAGTTAAGTATGACTTAAACCATTGTAGAGCCTGTCCCTGGACACCTGTAGACTTTAAACGATTTATGAGGATATTGTGGTCAATGGTGTCAAATGCCGCACTAAGATCGAGTAAAACTAATAGCGAGACGCACCCTCGGTCAGCAGCTAAGAGTAAATCATTGGTTATTTTCACTAATGCAGTTTCTGTACTGTGATGAGCCCTGAAACCTGACTGAAACACTTCAAAAATATTGTTCGTCTGCAGATAAGAGCATAATTGAGTGGAAACAACTTTTTCTAGTATTTTAGACATAAATGGAAGATTTGAAATAGGCCTATAGTTAGCTAAGTTGTTGGTGTCTAGTTGCGGTTTCTTAATAATAGGCTTAATAACAGCTAGCTTGTAAGAGTTTGGAACATGGCCTATAGATAAAGAAGAGTTGATAATGTTAAGAAGAGGTTCTCCTATAGCAGGTAGCAGCTCTTTCAGTAATTTTGTTGGAATTGAGTCCAGCATACACGTAGCTGGTTTAGAGCTATTTATAATTTTTACTAACTCTTCATGTTCTATGATTTTGAAGCAGTGTAGGTTATTATTATGATTTAATGAAATATTTACAGGATTTGGAGTATAAGCCGGTGCAGAAAGTTTGGCATCTCCTATTTTCTGTCTAAAGCCTTCTATTTTATTACTGAAAAAATTCATGAAGTCATCACTACTAATTTGCGGTGGAGTAGTTTGTTCCAAGGATGACCGATTATTTGCTAATTTAGAGATGGTGTTAAATAAAAATCTAGGATTGTTATGATTATTTTCTATCAGTTTGCGCAGGTGCTCGGTCCTGGCAGATTTTAGAGCCCTCCTATAGCTGGACATACTGTCTTTGTACGCAATTCTAAAGACCTCTAAATTAGTTTTTTTCCATTTACGTTCCAGGGCGCGGGTTGCTGTTTTGAGCGCACGAGTATGACTATTATACCATGGTATAGTTTTAATCTCTCTAGCCTTTTTTAATTTGATGGGTGCCACAGTATTTAGTGTGCTAGTAAAGATGGCATCCATACTGCTGGTTACTACATCAAGATCATTTGAGTTTGCGGGTGCATTACGAAATAGAGAGAGATCAGGTAAGTTATTTATAAATTCATCTTTAGTTGACGGAACAATAGTTCTACTAGGGCGGAGTATTGGAGCGGGTTTGCTGATTTCAGGTAAACATAGCTTATATAGTAAGAGGTAGTGATCTGTAATATCATCACTTTGTGGTATAATGTCTACGTCAATAACCTCGATTCCATAAGACAGAATTAGATCTAATGTATGCTTTAAGCGATGGGTTGGACCCACAACGTTTTGCTTTATCCCAAGTGAGTGTATTAAATCCATAAACGCGAGCCCTAATGTATCATTAGCGTCATCTATGTGGATGTTAAAGTCACCTACAATTAGCATTTTATCAGTTTTGACTAGTAAGTCAGAAATAAAATCAGAAAATTCTTTTAGAAATTTGACATAGGGTCCTGGGGGTCTATATATGGTGATTAAAGCGAGAGATAACATAGGTTTTTGTATAGTATCTGGAAGCTGAACATTAAGCGATAATACTTCAAAGGAGCTAAACATAAGTCCGTTTCTCTGTTTAATATTAAGGAAATCACTAAAGATTGATGCAACTCCACCACCACGACCAGTTTGACGAGCCTCATGTTTATATAAGAATCCTGGAGGAGTTGCTTCATTTAAGCTAATATAGTCATTTTGTTTCAGCCAGGTTTCAGTGAGACAGAGTGCATTAAGATTGTTTTCTGTTATTATTTCATTAATGATAAGTGCTTTAGGTGCAAGTGACCTGATGTTTAGGAGACCAAGTTTTACGAAATTTGTATTTTCACTTTCTACTGGTTTTTCTGGTTTGATTCTTACTAGATTTTTCCTGGAGCACACAGTACGTTTATTTCTTAATCTAATAATACGAGGAACAGACACAGTCTCTATAGGATTCGCCAGATATGCGTTACTGATGTTTAAGTGGGGTGAACAAGAGTCTAGGTGGCTATAGTGTGAATTTTGTGAATTTTTACCTGCTAGTCAGATGGTGCGAAGTAGTCTGGAGATGTTGTCCGACAGGAGTTCAGCTCCGGCTCGACTGGGGTGCAGGCCGTCAGGACGGAAGAGCCTAGGACGCTCCCAGAAAAGATTCCAGTTATTAGCAAAGAGCAATTTCTGTTCTTTACACCATGTTATTAGCCATTCATTCAAAGCTAAAAGTCTACTGAACCTTTCATTTCCTCGGCGGTAGGTAGGAAGCGGCCCAGAAACGATGATCTGCGTGGCGGGCGAGGTGCGTCGAACCGTCTCGATCAGGCTCCTGAAGTCCTTCTTCAGGATCTCCGACTGCCGGAGCCCGGTGTCGTTTGTCCCCACGTGGAGGACAACGGCACCAGGGCTCGCGGCAGCGCCCAGGATGGTTGGAATCTGTGTAGAAATATTTTTCACACGGGCACCAGGAAAGCAGAAAGTACGTACTTTATTACCTTTTGAGGAGGCGGCACGGACGTGACGAACGATCGAGTCACCGATGATGGCCACATCGGGACCCGACTCGCGGAGAGGGGAGAAGCGGTTCTCCGTGGAGATCTCGAACACAGGCGGAGACGTTCTGCCCCGGGATCTGGGAAGCACCTTGCGCGGCTGCACCCAGGCGCCGTGGTAGCCGGGTGTCGGCGTGAACGACGCCTGGCTGAGCCGCGCCCCGGGTGCGCTGGGCCTGGACAGAGAAGGACGCGGGGTTGAGGTAGAGGGAATGATGTGGTTGTAATTTCCACGTACCTTAGGTGATGAGACGGCCTTAGCATTAGGTACGGCTAGAAGCCGTTCCCGTAGCCGTGACCGTCTTACCACCAGCGCGCGGATCTGGGACTCCACTTCTTCCAGCTCCAGCTCCAACGCCTCCATCGATGCTTCTCGGTTTTTGTAGCTCGAATCCAATATAACATTCAATATAACATTCCAAACATTCCAATATAACATTCAATATAACATTCCAAAAATCCAATATAACATTCATGACATTTAATAAGGCCTCATCATATTCATAGTTATGTTATATTTATGACAAGTTGTGTGATCTTGGCAAAAAACGGTTGTTTTGTATTTGTTTGTGTCATAACAAGTTGTCATGAACAAAGTCATCTTTGCATCTAAAATGGCATAACTGAGCAAATAAAATGTAATAACAGTTGTCATAAGCATGCATAAGATCTCATTTACCTTCATGAAATGTGTCATACACTATCATGACTAAAAAGGTTTTATGTCTTATAAAGCCCCCATTTAAGTAAAGCATTATATTTAGCTAGTAATGACTCACTGTTACAGTGTTAGTATAACAAACCTTTAATTAATAAACACCCACATAGCAAAAGTTTATAATAAGTAGAAAAGATGATGATAAATAATACTGATGCTGCATAATATGGACAGACCTGGACTTCCTTTTTAGCCTGGCTTTTGTACGTCTTCAAAATGTCCTCCAGATCTTTGCAGAAGACATCATAGCCACCAGGTTTAGCATAGAAGCCTTGCTTGTGTTTTTCAGTCATTGTAGCTGAAAGTGACAGCAGGAGATCCTCACATTTCTTCACTGAAGCTTGCTCGTTTTGACACAGATATTCATTAAAGAGCTTATTGATTTTCTCCTAAATACACACAAACAATATTTTAGGCTAGGCAAGGCAAGTTTATTTATATAGCACAATTCATACACAATGGCAATTCAAAGTGCTTTACATAAACAAGAATAAAAGAAACAAATAAAATAAAAATAAAAACAAATAATAAAAATGCGTAAAAACAAAACAAAACATAAAAACAGGTATAGTGTGATATGAAAGAATGAAGAAGAAGAGAAAAACATGATAGTGCAATCTGTCGGACGCAGCACAGTGCTCATTCAGTAAAGGCACAGCTAAACAGATGTGTTTTCAGTCTTGATTTGAATGTGCCTAATGTTGGAGCACATCTGATCATTTCTGGAAGTTATGTTAAACTAATTTCTTAGTTATTTTAGCACAGATCAGTGGCCAAACATCTGACAGTCCTAACGCATATGGCACACCTCAGCAGATTTGAAGTTGTCCTCTAATTGGTTTAAACATACAGTATTTTTAGGAGTTGGATTGTTGGACGAACCAACATTATGGAAGATTTGAATGCTGTACGGCAGTGGAACCAGAGAGAGAACTAGACCTGTAGCTTATGTTTGTTTTGCTTTCAGTTGAGTGAACCACTGCTGCCCATTTAATTTATGTTTATCTATTTAATAAAATCCACTGGTTCATTTCACTGTGGCGACCCCTGAAAAAACGGAATAAGGAAAATGAATGAATGAATAAAAGCATTTGATTTTTGTCGCTTTTCCACCTCCTCCTTCTCAGTGGCCAGGGAGCCATCAGCAGGGCCAGACGGAATCTGCGGACGTTTTTTGATATTTCTGCACAGAAATTTGGTAAAAATCTGCGGATTTCTGCGTAACTATTTTGGGAGTATCCAGCGGAGTATCATAACTAAAACCTTAATATATGAAATAAAAAGAAATAAATTACTGAATAAAAACTGAATAAATTCAGATTTACACATTTACACAAGTAAATAAACAGAATTAATAATGGTTAAATATAAAGCTAGAAATCTGCGGAATTATGCGCGAGCATAACTCGGTAGTGGAGGATTTTACTGTCAGCAATCTTTGGTGCAGTGTTTTCAGATGAACAAGGAGCTACATTTTACAGACGGAATTGTATCATATTCTTTCAAACCACTGCCTCCTACAAAGGCAGGGCAAAAATTAGACAAACACTGATAGCCCTGCCCTTAAAACATTCCTAATCTGAACACACTGATGATAGTATTTTGTTATTCAATTGTTGAGTGTTTTTGCCTTTTGATTTTTATTAGTATTTCACAGTGCTGCAATTCAGAAAAAAAAAATTATTACAAATACTGCCTAGTAAAGCTTTAATTTATAGAGTTTTAAAACTTTCAGCAGGAACTCACTACAAAAGAGACCTCTGACGTTGTAATTGTTGTAGGTAATTTGAAATGACTATGAATTAGGCCTAACCTGAGAAAAAAAAAATCAAGATTCAGATTAAAGGACACACCATGAAACAACACTCATTAATCCATTACTTGTTGTTGTGAGCATAACTTTGGTGATGATAAGGATTTAATAATTCAACTAATCACTGGGTTATTGAAAGTATGCAAGGTTCACTGCATAAATCCTGCAAATACGCCAACCCAGGCTCCTTATTGATGTGTACCGCTGTATACATTTCTGGCCAACATAAAATACGCCCCAGGAGGTATGTTTTTTTGCAGTTTTTGTTTTCGCGAATCCACCAGAGGCCGCTTTTATAAATTTCCACTTTTATAAAACAAGGACCATTCTGTGACCATTCAAAGCCGCCAAAGGTCAGTCTATGCAAGACTAGTTTGTTGGTGAGCCAGGGCATATTGTTTGGTTAAGATCTAGCCTACCTCAAGAACCTTCAGGTGCTTCCCATCAGTGTCCTTGAATGATCGAGCCATGAAGGCTTGCGTAGCCATGCTGGTGAGGCGCTGGTGCTCTGAGGAGACTTCCTCCAGCTCCAGGGGGAAGGAGCACTTAACCTTCTCCATTCATTTCTGGTACACCTGCAGACCCTCCTGCCTTGCGGCCACATTCTCAATCTGGGCCATGGCAATCACTGCGTTCTCCAGACAAGGCACAGCCCCACTGGAGATTGTGTTCACGTACATCTTTGTTAGATTACCCAGAACTTTAAAAGAAGAAAAGAAATCAAGCACAATGATATGGAAAAGGCACTGAACAAGAGATCACTGTAAACAGGCAAACTCTTCAAATTCCCTTTAAAATCACCTCTGCCAGTGACCGTGTGTCCATCTTTCAGTCGCTTCACTTCGCTCTTGTCAAAGACAAACTTACAGAAACGTTTGGTGACCTCCAGGAACTCAGTGGAAAGGTCAGCAGGACTCAAGCTCTCCAGAGTGGACATTTTCTCTGGAGCAGTTGGAAATGGGAAAGTGAAGCATGTCCTGGAGGGAAAGAATTTTTGAATGCACTCCCTGGGAAGGTTGAAGCTTGTTATTTTTGTCGAAGTGCCTAGAACAGATAAACACAAGAGTTTTAACAGTTCTAAAGAATAATGAGGGTCTGTGTATGTTTTGATCATTTATTTTTCAAAATGCACAGCAAATTCATTGGTGTTAAATTTCAAGTGTTGTGGTAATTCAGAGTAAAGTGTTAAAATTCTAGAGTTAGATAAAGGTAAAATAACCCTCTCGGCGTTAGAAGCTGATTTGCCTCCTTGTCACACAGAGTAACATGTATCTACCTTTGTAGAAAACTCTTGTATTAAAGAAACTAATCAGAGTGTCTGAAATCTCACCACACCCTCATTCACCTGGCCCTTAAATTAGTCAATTAGTTTAGTTCACTAGACAGAGTGAATGACCACAAATAAGTGAATTCAGACACCTGCTGTTGAACACCTGCTGCTAACAAGCACAATCACTGAAGGAATAAGAAACTGAAGGAAGAAATAAAACTACAGACACAGCCTCACACCAAACCAGCTGAATTAAAACAGAGGATTAAACAACTCCATTAAATAATAGCATAAGCAGCTTCACTGATTACAGTTTGTCTTCATTTCTGTAAGAATATTTGACAATGAACAGAGGTTTATATTTTTTTATTAAAATATTTCATTTGACCTCACCATCATGGAGATCAGAGGCTGCTTATTTGAGCTCTTGAAGCTTTACTCTTATAGCTTAATGTTTCTCTGACTGTTATAGCAGTGTTTCTAAAACTCATCAGTTATAGCAACAAAGATCAAGAGAAACTCTACTGTTTATGCTTAATTGTTATAGATATAATTTCAGGTGTTTAATAAGTTGATTCATAAAGATATGCATATATAGTTGTATTAAAGCTGCATGGGACAATACTACTGGCAGTCTGCTGCTCTTCATAGAAAATTCAACAAACAATTAGGATGCAATTAATAATTAGAGTGTCATGCACTAAACATTCAAGCTCCAGCTTGTGCTTTATGACACACAGACATCAAGAATCAGGACATGAACCTCAACCGTGGTTGCTAAAAAAAAAAAAGCTGCATAGTTCATGCCGCAATGCATGCTGGGTACCAGCATAGTACAAAGCTCCCAGCATGCATTGCAGCATGAATAAATTATGCAGCTTTATGTTCGTACAATCTCTTTATTTTCCTTTATTTTGTGTTGTTTTTGGGAGGTGATATTTCAGTAGTGTTTTTTTTTTTTTTACTTGATTTTTATTTTTTTGTTTGTCACCATCATTGAGATTCAAAGACTAATTATTGATGTCTGTGTGTTTATAAGTTCTGTCATAGATCAAACATTCTCATTGTAAATATTGGGTTTATTTTATTTTATACTATTGGAGCTTCAGTGGTTTCATTTATGTATATTATTTATCTCTCACACATAACTAATATGATATTGAATTAGAAAACAAGCAGGAAAGGAAGGCTATGTTATCATTAATAATCTCTTCAGACTGACACTTTAATTTTCTTTCGGCCTTCCATGCTATATGTATAACTAGTGTAATTAACACTAACTATAGCAGCCAAACTAAAAGACATTTATAGCAAGAAGTTGAAGAGCCTGACTAAAGTAGACTCTGTCCTCCATCATGGTGACTTCAAATGAACAACAGAAATTTCATTAAGAGCTTTTGTTCACATGACAGAAATAAAGTCACAGGTCAGTAATAGGTGAAGCTCCATGATGAGTTGTTTAATGTGATGAGTTTTTTTTTAAAGATGTTGAAAAATAACATTTTTTTTGTGTTTTTCTTTCCTTCAGTGAATCTGCTTGTTAACAGTAGTTCATCAATAATTCTCAATCCTCCTTTAATTAGACTCTTAATTGTCTCACTAACTTCATCACTGTCTGAGTGTTTAGCCCTCTGTAGTGAGGACACTAGTTAGGATTTTGCTCTGGAATTTAAGGCTTACGTGTGTTCGAATGAAAAATACAGACTATGGGATGTATTTTTAACAGAAATATTCTGGAAACTGAATTTACGAATGTAAAATGTTGAAAACAGCAGATTACTGGCAACCACTGCTGCCAGTATTTTGACATACATTTAACAGATATTTTACACAATAAGAGTTTGCTAATTAACACTCTGGGTGTAAAAATTTTAACACTTTCAAAAGTGTTATTTTAACACTTATAGTGGTTCCCATATAAACACTGAGGGAGTGTTCATTTTAACTCTAAGGTAGTTAAATCTACCAAATCTAAAATTTGCAGTGTGAGATCGATAAAAAATACAGACTGTTGAATGTGCTTTTAACAGAAATATTCTGTAAACTGAATTTATGAATGTTAAAAACAGCAGATTACTGGCAACCACAGCTGCTGGTATTTTTCCGTAAAATCTAAAAATGAAAAAAAAGAAAGAAAAACAGCAAAACAGTTTTTGTGTCACCATTGTGGAGGATAATTGCGTCTCTGTTCAAGTCCAAGATGAACTGAGAGTATTTGATGTTATGCTGTATCTTCTTTTGATTAAAGGTAACTGTGTAGTTACTAATGCAGTCAAAATCTGTTTGCTAATTGCAATCATACATGAAAACATTATTGCATCTAAAGAATTTACATTTTTTTCTACTAAGCTATAATTTTGTAAACTGAACATTGTATTAGTTCATGAAATATGGTTAATTTTTGTAAATTTATACAGTTATATAAAACTTCCATGTTTTTCACAGAAAGATTCTGGCAACCACAGCTGCTGGTATTTTTTCGGAAATTTAACAGATATTTTACACAATAAGAGTTTGCTAATTAACACTCTCTTGGTGTTGACAATCTTAACACTTTTAAAAGTGTTATTTTTAACACTTATAGTGGTTCCCATATAAACTCTGAGGGAGTGTTAATTTTAACTCTAAGGTAGTTAAATCTACTATCTAAAATTTGCTGTGTAGATGTCTGCACTCCTCTGCTCGTCTCAGTGTGCGAATGAGAGCGAATGCTGACCGGCCGCATGCTTCTGACTGCACACACACATAAGCATGTGCTCCTTCACGCTTTTAAGAGCAACACGTGTACAACTGTAAAGGTGGCAGTATATGATGCAATAATCCTTTATCTCGATTAATGCTTTTTTATAATCGTTTGAAATCAAAATCGGATTTTCGATTAATTGTACAGCCCTAAATAATAGTGGAGCATTTTTATGCCTTTTTCTACCTCAACACTTATCCTCTCCCGCGCCCCCCTTGTGGACCCCAGGTTGGGAACCACTGTCTTAAAATGTAAATATGTTGCACTCGCATTAACATAAAATGTCAACGATTAATTAGTACAGCAAGTAAGCTTTACGACAAGACTAAACTTGAACCATTTATGAGTTTGTTTAGCTTTGATAGGGTTAAACATTATATACAGAAGTATTAAAACCATCAATATTGATACAGGAGCAAGGGAGACATTGCAAAACACATGATTACACATAAAGAGAGAGTAAATTTTACATTAAAACATCAGTCTTTAGCAAGGAGCTTAAAGAAGTCCTGTTCAATTCAGTTGTGCTGTGCTGTGGGTACATTCCTTTGGGTCATATATTCCTTAGAATCGGATTACAACTGACCATTGAGTCTTTCTTGGACAAAAGTTGGCTCATTTGTTGAATAAAAAGCAAAATAATTATGTGTCTGGTTGGCCATATTTGTTACAGCTGCAATGCTAATCTTTCTCCTTTTGGTTTCTTGCTTTATTTATTTATAGGGTTCCCACTCCAAGGTTTAAATTTGGCTACTGCGAAGACTAAAGATGAAGGCAACATACAAGAACAATTTGGAGGATGGCGACACACTTTTTATTCCACCTATATATGCCCTTTTATGTGTAAGCAACATTCTACAAGATAAAACAAAACTAAATGACAGGTTATTCATTTTTATTTTATCTGTTTTCTTGGAACATTGTACACAATTTACAACCAGATGTATATATATATATATATATATATATATATATATATATATATATATATATATATATATATATATATATGTATATATATATATATATATGTATATATATATATATATATGTACATATATATATATATATATATATATATATATATGTATATATATATATATATATATATATATATATATATATATATATATATATATATAAATTTAATCTTGAATTTCAAACTATCAGAACAACTGTTACATTTAGCAACATACTGTTTAAATTCTAACATTTTACATTATATGATATAGATAGAATAACTAATTTGGTTATTGAAATTGGATTTACAAATGTACAAAATTGGCCTAGATAATTTAAGGGGCACATTTTCTATTCAAATGGAAAAGTCAATTTCTGACCCTGGTAAAGAACACTGATCTAGACTACATGGTAAAATAATCTAAAGTTGTGAAGCTGTTTCTCATATAATCATGTGATTAAAATCATACAGGAAAATCGAAACGTATCTACATGACACAGAAAGGGAAACTTTCAAGAATCACTTCAGTGATGTAAGTCCAAATAAGACAATTAAACAGACACTTACAATGGGAAAAAGAGGCTATGTTGTAAAATATTTTGGGGATGTTGTAAACTGATGTAACATAAAGTGTTTTATTACATTGAATGATTTATATTGAATGATTTCTCAGCTTTTAAAAAGCAAATAATTTTTATCTACCTTTAAATTGACTATGTTTGTTTTTTCCCTGTCTTAGAGTACTGCTCGTCACTCACCAAATGTAGAATCCACCCTAACAGAAACAGTCCTTGAGGTAGACCTTTTAGAATAAATTATATTAATCTATTGATATAGGCTTGTTTTGTTTTTGTTTGTTTTTCTCTCACTGAATAATGCTTTCCCATCTTTTAGAATATACTGTTACAACCAGTCTACAAGAGAGTCACTATCCACACAAAAACAGGTAATTTTTTTTTTAAATGTCCTTCAACTGTTAATAAGAAATGTCTACTAATGATCACCACAGACTGTTCTTCTGAATTTTATGAACTAATGTATTACCTTGTTTTAGAATTTGTCACACCTCCCCAAAAGGAAAGAACAGTCACAATCACCAAACTATGATGTGAAATCACTTGCTTTGAGAAGAAAAAATCCTCAATACTTAATTCTTGACTTTTTTAAGTAACATTCTCACTCATATTCACATTTAGTTAATTTTGTACCCTCTTCCAGTTTAATCTATCTCTGAGGACAGGGGAGTCTATATCCAAAGAAGTACAGGTAAACATGACACATTTTTAGATGTTATTATCTTTTAGCATATTTTAATTACTATGTTTGCTATGTCTCTCTCTCTCTCTCTCTCTCTCTCTCTCTCTCTCTCTCTCTCTCTCTCTCTCTCTCTCTCCCTCTCTCCCTCTCTCTCTCTCTCTCTCTCTGTGCGTGTGCGCATGTGCCTAAGCGAGTGTGTGGTGAGCGAGTGTTGGGAAAGTGCAGTGAGTTTGAATGGTTCTCTTTCTAACTTTTCTTTCTTTGTTTGTTGTTTGTATACGTGTGCTGTTGGTTAGTGTTTGTGAGTGTAGTGAGTTTACTCCCGGCGTGTTTTGTTGCCGGGAGGTATGGCGTCGTCAGGAGACGCAGTTTGTGAAAGTTTGACTCGGCGTCATGGAATTAAAATCATGTGTAAGGCCAGTGTGGAGGATTGTATTCTAGCGGTTGGCGAAGTAGTGGGATGTTCATCGGTGGTTTCAGCTTCTAGGATGAACAATGCGGTTGTTTTGTTTTTGAACACGATAGAAAAAACTAATGAGATTGTGCAAAAAGGAGTGGTGATAAATGATGAACTCATACCTGTACTTCCTCTTAGTAGTCCATCCAGGAAAATTATTGTGTCAAACATACCTCCGTTTGTTTCCGATGCATGCATTGCAAAAGAATTATCTTCTTTTGGCAAATTAGTTTCACCGATCAGGAAAATAGCTCTTGGGTGTAAATCACCCATGCTTAAACATGTGATGTCTTTTAGAAGACAAGTTTATATGATTCTGAAAGACAACAATGACGAATTAAACCTATCGTTTAATGTCAAAGTAGATGGGTTCAATTACACCATTTACGCAACATCCGAGAGCATAATGAAGTGCTTCGGGTGCGGAAAAATTGGGCATTTAATTCGATCGTGTACAAGTGGAGGTGAGACAGGTCAGGGAGACGTACAAGGCGAGTCTTCTGCGGCTGCGTCTGTTGCGGTAGATGCCGCTGCACCTGCGGCTGATGCTGCGGTCTCTGAGGAGAGAGGCGGGGGAGGTGCGGTGGCTCCTACTATGGCAGAGGTAGTAGCAGGCTCGTCTGCTGTTCAAACCTCAATTAATTCTAAGGATGACACAAGTAGCCAAAAGGCAACTTTTTCCACAGCTGGAACAGCTAAGGAAAGTACAGGTGAAGGGATAGTGGAAATGGAAATTGAACCAGAGCAAATCTTTAAAGTTCCTAATAAAAGAAAAAAAGTCAGTGAAAACAAAATGATCAAACAAGCAAAAAAAGACAAGAGTAAGGCTGATTATATAATATCAGATAACGATGCTGATTCTTCTGATTCCAGTTCTTCAGTTTATTCCTTTTCATCGCAAAATGAAAGTGAAAGTCAAACACAAAGATATACGGCTGAGGAAATCAAGAAATTTCTGAGGGAAACAAAATTTTTACCAAACATGGAGGCTGAGGATTATTTTGTAATGTAATGTAATGTAATGTAATGTGTATTTATATAGCGCATTTATTGTGTATGGCCATACACCCAAAGCGCTTTACAATCATGAGGGGGGTCTCTCCACACCACCACCAGTGTGCAGCATCCACTTGGATGATGCGACGGCAGCCACAGGACAACGGCGCCAGTGCGCCCACCACACACCAGCTATTGGTGGAGTGGAGAGACATGCAGTGATCGAGCCAATTCGGTGGAAGGGGATGATTGGGAGGCCATGATCGTAAGGGCCGATAGAGGGACTTTGGCCAGGACACCGGGGTTACACCCCTGCTCATTCAAGAGAAGTGCCATGGGATTTTTAATGACCACAGAGAGTCAGGACCTCGGTTTAACGTCTCATCCGAAAGACAGCGCCCACTGACAGTATAGTGTCCCCTTCACTTTTACTGGGGCATTAGGACTCACACAGACCACAGGTTGAGCGCCCCCTGCTGGCCTCACTAACACCACTTCCAACAGCAACCTAGTGTTCCCTAGTGGTCTCCCATCCAGGTACTGACCAGGCTCAGCCCTGCTTAGCTTCAGTGAGTAACCAGTCTTGGGCTGCAGGGTGATATGGCTGTGGCTGATATGGCTTTTGAAGATGTTTCTGCTTTCGTGAAAGATGTAAAGATTCTGACTAGAGAAGGTGCATTCATAGACACAGAGGTTTATCGTCTAAGGAAATTAGTGGGTAAAGTAAAGAAAAAAAACCTCCTTAATGATGAAAAACCAGATTTGGTGTAATTTGTTCTTGGTTAAGGTTGCAGTATTTCTGATTGTTTCTTTTATTTTTAAAACATCATTTACTATGAGGGTGTTTAACATTGGAACTCTCAATTTAAATGGTGCTAGAGACAGTCAGAAAAGAATGTGTTTATTTGAATTCATAAAAATGAAACGCCTAGATGTCACGTTTATTCAAGAATCACATAGTGACAATCTTAATGAAATAAACTGGAAGAAAGATTGGGATGGTCAGATTTTTATGAGCCATTTGGCTTACAACAGTGGAGGAGTAGCTGTTTTGTTTTCTAAGACAGTGTCTCCACTGTCTGTTGAAACAGAAGAAATAGTTAAAGGCCGTTTTTTGAAAGTCAAAGTCAAGTTTGAACATGCAACAATGGTGTTTTTAAATATTTATGCTCCTAATAAAGGAGCTGAAAGAATATTTTTTTAAAAGAAGTTTTGTGATGTTATCAATAATGTAGATTCAGAAGATTTATTGTTTTTAGGTGGAGATTTTAATTGCACAGAAAATGATAAAATGGATAGAAATCTTTTAGAACCACACAATGCTTCGCAGAAAGAAATGAAGAATTTAGTACAAGTTTGTGATTTATGTGATGTGTGGAGAAATGTACATTTAAATGATAGACAATATACTTGGGTACATAGCAAAGATAACCAAATTTCTATGGCAAGACTTGACAGGTTCTATATGTTTAAGTTTCAAATAAATTATGTCAAAGATTGTCGTATAATTCCTGTTGGGTTTTCTGACCACTGTTCGGTTATTTGTAAGATTTTTGTCAATTCGGTGAAAGTAAAAAGTGCATACTGGCACTTTAATACATCACTTTTAAATGATGAAAATTTTAAAGAATTTTTTTCTGTTTTTTGGGAAAATTTTAAAAAACAAAAACAAATGTATTCTTCACTGCAACAATGGTGGGATTGCGGGAAAATACAAATTAAACAGTTATGTAAAGAGTACACTTTTAATGTTACTAAAGAAACAATGCGAGCAATGAAAGAGTTAGAAAAAAGTATAACAGAACTTTTAAATACAACAGCTTCTACAAATAATAGCACTGATTTTGAAGAAAATAAAACTAAAAAAGATTTACTTGCAGATTTATTGAATGTAAAAGCAAAGGGTGCTTTAATTCGTTCTCGGTTTCAAAATATTTCAGAAATGGATGCACCTTCAAAATTTTTCTTCAATTTGGAAAAAAGGATGGAAAAAGCCGATTAATACATTCACTAAAGTCTGAAACAGGAGAAGATATTACAGATTCTAGTAAGATTCGAAATATGCAGTTAATTTTTATTCATCTTTATATAAATGTGAAGTATTACAGAGGGATGTTGAAAACTCAGTTTTTTTTGAAAATCTCTCTAAAGTTGATGATGAATCCAATGCAATGCTTGAGCTGCCTATATCACAAGATGAATTATATACAGTAATGATGAGCATGGAAAATGGCAAATCGCCTGGCATTGATGGAATTCCTGTTGATTTTTATAAAGTTTTATGGCCAGTGATTGGTGAAGATTTGTTTTTAGTTTTAAATGACAGTTTAAATAAAGGATCATTGCCTTTGAGTTGTAGAAGAGCAGTTATTACTCTTTTACCCAAAAAAGGAGATCGTCAAAAAATAGATAACTGGAGACCTGTGTCACTTTTGTGTTCAGATTATAAAATTTTATCAAAGGCTTTAGCTGTAAGACTAAGTAAAGTACTGGACCAAATTATACAGCCTAATCAAAATTACTCTATACCAAATAGATCAATTTTTGATAATATTTTTTTAATTAGGGATGCGTTAGAAGTTGCTAAATTATTTGTTATTAATTGTGGATTGATCTCATTAGATCAAGAGAAAGCTTTTGATCGTGTTGAACATGAGTATTTGAAAAAAGTTTTAAAGGTTTTTGGTTTTAGTACTCATTTTATAAAAATGATTGAGGTAATGTATAGTAACATTCAAAGTGTACTCAAAATCAATGGTGGTTTAAGCGCTCCTTTTGATGTACAGAGAGGTGTTAGACAGGGTTGTGCTATGTCAGGAATGTTATATTCCATTGCCATTGAACCTCTTCTACACAGAATAAGAGCGGAATTAAAAGGTTTTTCTATACCACACTGTAATGCTCAAGTGCAACTTTCAGCATATGCAGATGATGTTATTGTTTTTATAACTAACACTGATGATGTAAGAAGACTGGAATGTATTATTAACAATTTTAAAAAGATTTCTTCTGCCAAAGTTAATTGGGAAAAAAGTGAAGCACTTCTCATAGGTGACTGGAAAAGAGACCCTCCCTTATTACCTGGAGGATTAAAATGGAAGAGGGGTTTTTTAAAATACCTTGAAGTTCACCTAGGTGAAAGTGACTTTGTTCAACAAAACTGGAACGGATTGCTTGAAAAAATTCAAAGTTGTTTACAGAAGTGGAAATGGTTGCTCCCACAACTTTCTTACAGAGGACGAACACTCATTATTAACAATTTGGTGAGTTCCTCTATGTGGCATAAACTTGCTTGTGTTGATCTACCTGCTGGACTCTTACCAAAAATTCAAGGAGAACTGGTCAACTTCTTTTGGGACAATTTGCACTGGACACCTCAAAGTGTTCTGTTTCTGCCAAGAGATGAAGGTGGCCAAGGGTTGGTGAATCTTGTGAGCAGGGGAGCCACATATAGACTACAATTCGTTCAGAAGTTGTTGTATGGGCCTGAAAATCTCGTGTGGAGGCCTTTAGCTCAATGCATCCTACGTGGAATAAATGGCTTGAATCTTCATGCGTCACTTTTTTTGACAGATAATGTGCATCTAGATCTGACTGGAATACCTTCTTTCTACAAAAGTATTTTTAAAGTATGGGGACTTTTTAAACATTCGCAGGCAGATTCAACAACATCTCTTTTCTGGCTGCTTGAAGAACCAGTACTTCTTGGCAGTCGCCTTGATGTAACAAAAGATGATACTCCAGGACTAAAAGAATTGCTTATTTCCAACAAATGACCAAACTAAGAGACATTGTTGACAAGGCGGGTTTTGGACTAAGAGATGCAGAAAATGTTGCTTTATATATGGGAATTAGATCGGTGAGGTTTGTTACAAAATTTTTGAATGTTTTGAAAAGTTTTTTAAATGAAAAAGAAAAAATTTTAATTGAAGGTTACAGTCAAGGTATTATTTTCCCTAATGATCAAGATTGTTTCCCAGACATTAGACTTACACCTAAGATTGAAAATTCTGGGATTAATAGTCCATTGTTATGTTTTAAGGAAAATGGGAATGTTGATTTTAGTACAGTTAAAGGGAAAGTGCTTTATAAAAATATTGTGAAACTAAATAATAAGTATACTTTAAAAGAGAGATCTGACACTGTGTGGAGGGTTAAACTGTGTTTAGCAGAAGAAGAAAAACCAGAATGGAGAATATTGTATAAACCACCATTGAATAAAAGATCGGGGGATTTGCAGTGGAGAATTTTACACGGTGCTATAGCTGTTAATGCATTTGTGACTAAAATAAATTCTAGTGTGAGTGATCAATGTCCGTTTTGTTTAGAAAGGGAAACAATTTTTCACTGTTTTATGTATTGTAAAAGACTTGCTCCTCTGTTTGATCTTTTAAATGTTTTAGTTTCTTTACTTGGCTTTTTATTTACGAAACAATGTTTTATATTAGGTTTTAAATATAAAAGACAAAACAAATATAAATGTCAATTATTGAATTTTATCTTTGGTCAAGCAAAATCAGCTATTTATATTACAAGAAAAAATGAAATAGAAAAGAGGAATGGTAAAAACATTGTAGTAGTTTTTAAAAACCTAGTAAAATCAAGAATTATTGTTGATTTTAATTACTATAAAATGATGAAAGCAATTAATGTGTTTAAAATTGAATGGTGTTGCGATGATGGCTTGTGTTCTGTCATTAATGAAGAGCTGTATTTTATAAATGAATTGATTTGAGCTGTAAATCAATTGTTAAATAATTGTTTGTTAATAAAAGGATTTGTAAAATCAAATCAAAATCTCTCTCTCTCTCTCTCACACACACACACTGCTACTGACTGCTCCTGCAGAGGATCCTGGGTAAATCTCTCGTCAGTCTTCAGCTCAGTTTCACTGATGATCCAGAACTAACAGTAAACCCAAACCCAGCACAGAGCGGCTCAGTGAATGTGGTCTGGAATGAGTGGATGAGGCTAATTGTGTCTCTATAGATGTTGTAGAAGATCAGAGTTCCTGCACTGTGATCCACAAACACTCCTATTCTACTGCTGAGCGGCTTCACTGGGAGATCAGTGTGTGTGTTATTGTGCCAGAATGAGAAACTGGAGGAAGAGCAGCTCAAACTCCAGGACTGAGCATTACCTCCAAACTCACACTCAGCACCTGCTCCCTTCCTCCTGATGCTCTTATATGACACTGATATATCCACACCATCTCCACTCCAGTCAATCTCCCAGTAACAGCGTCCACACACTCTCTCTCTGCACAACACCTGAGGATAAACATCAAATCTGTCTGGATGATCAGGATACGGCTGATTCTCTCCTACACTCTTCACCTCTCTGTTCTCCTCAGACAGAATGAGTTGAGTGTGTGCTGTGTTTGGATCCAGAGTGAGGAAACAGACATCTGAACACAAGAACACACACATTTATAACCACAGCTGTGTGTGTGTGTGTGTGTGTGTGTGTGTGTGTGTGTGTGTGTGTGTGTGTGAGAAAGAGAGAGAGAGAGAAAGAAAGAAAGAAAGAAAGAAAGAAAGAAAAAGAAAGGGTGTGTGTGAGAGAGAGAGAGTGAGAGAGAGAGAATTTTGAATTTTCAACATGCCTTTAATAAACATTTTAAAGACGTTATACAATCAAACACATAAAAATTAAAAACAGCCTAATAAACCATAAACTCTAAATTTTCATCACAAATTTGACATAAAACTCCTTTGTAACACCAAATTTTTTCAAAACACATAAGATCACCCATTGTTTTGTAATACTGGAAATCCATTAAAATTCTGGATTTCACCAAGTAAAAAAAAAATGTTTTTAAACAGCCACTTGAGTTTTGCTCAACTTGTATTTTTCTAGTGTCATAAATTGCCCTTTTTGCTTGACCCAAAAGAAAATTTAATAACTGACAAAAAAAAACGTTGTTTACGTGTATACTTATAACCACAAATAAACGTTTCCATAGAAAATGTCTCGCCAAAACAAACAAGTTATATAAGACCTGAAAAAAGGAACTAAGCCTGTTACATAACACAAAAGCATGATATAGGGTTTCACGTTGAAAACAAAAAAAACATTCATGACTATTACCTGGATTTATAATTGAAACAAACGCATTCACAGCTATGGCACCATGCAAGATTCTCCATTGCATATCCCCCACTTTTTTTGGTAAGGGGGGTTTATACAGAGCTCTCCACTCTGGTTTAGCATTCTCTTTTAAAGGGAGAACAGAACGCCATGGAGTATCAACCTTATCATTCAGTGACTTCCTATTTAGCAATTTCACACAACTATTATAAACATTTTTTCCAAACTCAGAATTGGTTCCCATTAAAAACAACACATTATTTTGCAAAAAAACACCTTCACACTCCTTAAAATCAGTTGATAAATATAAATCAGGAAAAGGATCATTGCAATTTGGGATGATTAAACCATCAGCATAATTTTCCAACATGTTAGCTTCTTCAGGGGTAAAAAAGGATTTCCACTTTTCAAGTAACTTTGCTACTATTCGTTTGGACCTTATACCCAAACGATTCGCAACAGCTTCAACATTCCTAAAAGCAGGGCCAGCCAGTTTAAAAAAGTGTCCAACAGTTACAACTCCCGCATTCAGAAGAATCTCGTTAACAGAAGGAAGAATCCCCTCATTCGATAAGTCCATTCGAGATCCAAAAATCAAAGGTTCTTGGAGCAACCAAAATAAAGATGATGCAGTGCCATGCCTCTGTACTTTAAATAGAGACCAAACTTTAAACATGTTCCGATAAAAAATGGGCAATTTAGACCAGTCCATCTTTTGTGGGTCAGTCCAAAATAAAGATTTCTCAAGGTCCAAATTTCTAAACCCTCGCAAAATAGCGCATGCAGCAATTTTCCAACTAGAGTCCACCGGACCAGTCAGAAGTCTTTGAATGAACTGAATCCTGAAAGCTGCAACTCTGCTCTGGATATGCATTAAATGATGTCCTCCTTCTTCTTTCGGTAAGTTCAAAATAGCTTTTTGTACCCAATGCATCTTGTCCCAAAAAAAGTCTATCAAAAGTGACTGCAATTTTATTAATAAGTCACTTGGAGGGTCCACACAAATTAATCGATGCCACAGAGCAGAAGCGATTAAATTGTTTATGATCAACACTCGTCCTTTATAGGAAATTTTAGAAAGTAAAAATTTCCATCTTTCAAGTCGACCTCTGACTTTTTCAATAATGTCTTCAAAATTTTTCTGCATGATCAGTTCGTCTCCCAAAAACACTCCCAAATACTTAAAACCTTGCTTAGTCCAAGTTAGTCCTTCTGGGAGTTTTGGCTCTGCGTTGTGCCAATTTCCAACTAATAAGGCTTCGCTTTTTGACCAATTGATTTTTGTGGCAGATATCTTTTTGAAATCATTCATTAATTCCAGTAACAAGGTAACATCAATCTGCCCATTAATTAACACAACAATATCATCAGCATATGCAGACACTTTAAAACAATTTGTACAACTTGGTAGAGATAACCCACTTAATTTTGCTCTTATTTTAATTAGCAGAGGCTCTATAGCTAAAGTATACAACATACCCGATAAGGCACATCCTTGTCTAATGCCCCTAAAAACTTTAAAAGGGGCACATAAATTCCCGTTAAATTTCAAGACACTTTCCACATCGTTATATAAAGCTTTTAACATAGATACAAACTCATTGTTAAAACCAAAGGCTGTTAAAGTGTTCCACAAATATTTGTGCTCAACTCGATCGAAAGCTTTTTCTTGATCAAGAGAAAGAAGGCCAAAATTCAAATTAAAAATTTTTCCAATATCTAAAATGTCTCTGATAAAAGAGATATTATCAAATATTCGCCTTCCTGGAACACAATATGACTGGTCCGGATGAATGATATGGCTAAGGACATCACTTAGCCTGTTAGCTAAAACTTTAGAGAGTAATTTATAGTCAGTACATAACAGGCTAACAGGCCTCCAATTTTTAGTATCATTAAGATCACCTTTCTTGGGTAGTAAAGTAAGCACTGCCCTTCTACAACTTAAAGGTAATTGTCCATATGCCAAACTTTCATTTATAACTTGCAATAAGTCCAAACCGACTTCTTTCCAGAAAGTCTTATAAAATTCGGCTGGTAAGCCGTCAATACCAGGGACTTTATTACATTCCATACTCTGAAGTGCTTTTTGTAATTCTTCTAGTGTAACAGCCTTCTTTAACTCAACATTAAAATCTTGAGGAACTTGGGGCAAATTGTTAAAAAAAATCACTTGTATCTGATTCATCAGAAAAGATCTCACTTTTATAAAGGTCTTGATAAAAATTAACTGCCCTTTTTCTTATTTCAGAAGTTTCTGACAGCAAAATTCCGGTCTCAGAGAGCAGGTTATATATAAATCTTTTTTGCCCATTCTTTCTTTCTAGATTAAAGAAAAATTTGGATGGTGCATCTATCGACTCAATATTCTGAAATCTTGACCTGACAAGAGCTCCTTAAGCAGTCAAGTCAAGTAAATTGTTTAGAGAATTCTTTTTTTTCTTTAAAATTCCTTATAAAACCTAAGTCTCCTGAAGCATCTGCTTTTTCTTGCATGGCTTTTATTTCATTCTCTAATACTTCAATTGTACTTTTCCTGTCCTTTGTAACATTAATGGTGTATTGCTGGCACAACTGTTTGACTTGTGTTTTTGCAAAATCCCACCACTGTTGTATGGAGCAAAAAACTCCAAAACTCCTTGAAAATATCTTGAAATGTACAGTCACTTAGTAAATTAGTATTTAAATGCCAGTAAGCACTTTTTGGCCTAAAATGGCCCGTAGTAACAGAACATTTTACTAAGCTATGATCGGAGAAGCCAACAGGAGAAATAACACATTCTTTAAATAAATTAAGTTGGTGCCTATATCCATAAAATCTGTCTAACCTGGCTAAAGATAATAAATTATCATAAGTGTGTACCCAAGTATACTGTCTTTGATAAGAATTAAAATTCTTCCATATATCAGTAATATCATTAAAATGTATCAACTGTATAAGCCTTCTTTGTGATGGCATATGGGGTTCTACATGATTTCTATCTAAAGAACTCTCAGTGCAATTAAAATCCCCTCCTAAAATTAAAACATCTTCAGTATTGCAATTTGCCAAAACATTACTTAAAGTTTCTAAAAAACACATTCTTTCTATGGCTCTGGTGGGAACATATACAGAAATAAAAACAAAAACAGAATTCTCAAATTGAGCTCTTATTTTTAATAATCTACCATTTATAATTTCTTCCACTTGATAAGAGCACGGAATAAAATTCTTAGAAAATAAAACAGCAACACCACCACTTACAGAGCTTAAATGACTTAGTATAGGTAGTCCATTATATTCTCTGGCCCAATCACAAGCATTCAGGGCATCACTGTGGGTTTCTTGAACAAATAAGACATAAATTTTTTTCTCCTTAATCATTTCAAAAAGATAAAAATGCTTTTTTCCCTCCCTAGCTCCATTTATATTTAAGGAAGCGATGTTTAATTCCCCCATAGCTAAGAAAAGCCAAAAGCAAAGCAAGTTCCACAAACAAAATACTGCATAAAGGTGCCGACTAGTTCTCATTACTAGCACTGGACTCCATCTCTTCATTTATCTTGCCAATAAATTTCCTTAGACGAAACACTTCCTGCTTATTGAAGCATCCTTCGTTTCTATAAATCCTCACTTTGTCAATGAATTGTCTCACGTCAGGAAAATACTGTTCAATACGAATATTTCTCGCATTCTTGGTGTCTTTAAGAAAAGTTTTAATTTCGTGTGCAGTATAGTTCTTGCTAGAATAGCCACTCAACGGTAAACTGAAACTGACGCTACATTCTGAGAAATCACTTTCGCTTTCCGTGTCTGTTTGACCCGGTTCATCACCAGCACCTCTCTTAGCTCGCTCATTTAAAGGACACTGTTCCCACCTACGTTTCTGAGGTGTTTTAAATAAATTGTCATCCAACTCTGCTATCGCACCTTCCCGCTGAGCAAACAATTCACTCACCACAGATTCCGCAGCGGTTGAAACGTTCTCAACTTCATTCATTTCATCACCCGTGACAATCATATCCTCTTCGTCCACAGCTCTATCCACTGATTCCCCTTCTTCAATATTCCCAGGCTCAGTCAAAACAGCAGCTATCTGACCTGAGCTTGGTCCAGGTGCTTCCTCTTCTACGACCTGCGCCGCAGCGGTCTGATTTTCCTGACGCGCGTCACTCTCATCAGTCGCAACCGGTAAAGGTTTATTGATTTATTTATTGATTTATTGTCCACCTTATTGGGACATCCGCGAATTAAATGCCCGTAACCGCCACAGTTAAAACACTTAACGTTATTTGTTGTGGCGAAAATAACATAATTAAAGTCCTCATGTCGGAAATTTAGGGACAAGTCAAGTTCATCAAGATGTTCTTGCAAAACCATGTACACGTACCGTCTAAATGACACAACATGTTTTAGAAGCGGCGATTTAGTTCAGATCGGGATCATTTTAATAGGTGAAACTATTTTCCCATAACGCTTAAGTAAGTTTGTCAACACTTTGTTAGGGATAAAAGGTGGCACATTCGACAACGTTACTTTTTTTGAGGGTGTAGACAAAGGAAGCACCGGTGTAAAAATACCGTTAATCACTATTCCATTTTGAACTAACAAATTAGCTAGATCAACAGTTTTCACAAAAACAACAACAGCGCCATTCATTCGGGAAGCTGATAAAATATTATCATGCCCGACTTCTTCCCCCACTGCTAAACCACATTCTTCAATACTAGCAGTTGAGTCTATTTTCACTCCGTGACGTCTTGTCAATTCATTAAAACTTCCACTGCCTGGGGTAGCCATACTCTCAACAGGTGAGAGCAGGGATTCCCCGGCTCAAATCAACACTCACTTCTCTAATCCAAAAGCATAAAATAATATTTACTAACAATGCAAAGAAACAAAACAAACTATAATTAACGCTAACAAAAAAAGGAAAGCAGCAGTTAAAGATAGAGAAGTATAGACCACTCGTACCTCATACGGCAGCCACACGCTCTCGCCCACACACTCAGTCCACTCAACCAGCGCATGCGCACAGAGAGAGAGAGAGTGCGCTAGTGTGAGAGACTGTTTGTGTGTGAGAGAGTGTGTGTGTGTGTGTGTGTGTGTGTGTGTGCGTGCGTGCGTGTGTGTGTGTGGTCCTACATTTGCGCGGTCCTGCTGTAATCCTCGTGTGTCCTCCATGATCCAGACTGTAAACACACACAGATGGAGAGAATGAGCTGTTTAGTTTCCCCCTCAGCTAATAGGCTAAAGCTAGCACTGAGCTGCTCAGCTACACGCTCCAAACTCTTGAGCTAAAACACAAAACACTTGTTGGTTGAGCCGGGATGCACAATGAATGTAACACAGTGCGTTCTTTTCCTCTGCTGTTGGTGAAGCGAGCGCAGATACTGCTCATGTTGATGGAGACACCCTGCTGCAACATTCATTTATTACAGTGATCACACTTAGCTTTGCCATCGTTCTTCAGCACATGCAGCCTTTGAGCACATGTTGCAGTCCATCTCTAAACTATGTTCAGATTATTAAAGCTGCTCGCCAGCGCCCAAGTTCCTGACAGATTAGCAAGTGAAAAATACACAAGTGTGCACAGAGAAGAGGAATCCAGATGTTGATTTTAGAACAAGAGTCTGAACATTAATCCAAGTTCCAGAATCTGAATCCATCTTCAATCCCCAACCCTATTCCTGACCTGATATTGTAGGACTCTTCAGCAGAAATGGAGGAAGAAGTTTCTCTGCTCAGCTCAAATGCTGAAACTGTACAGTGTGTCCCGCTTAATGTCACTGTAACTGAGCCAATACACTCCAACATTTACAGAGGAGATTCATTTCACACTCAATGATTTGCTCTTCATAGACATGACTGGAATACTCTACAAGCTGTATCTTCTGTCTGTCCTCACCCCATAACCCTCACAGAAAACTGAAGCTGATCACAAAAGAGCTTTCTAGTGTCTTTTTAAAGCCATTCAGTGTAAAAGCACAAGGCCAGTGCTGCTCCACATACTTGAGTTTGTCCAGTGTGTAGTTTGGATCCTCCAGTTGTTCAGAGAGCAGCTTGACTCCTGAATCTCCTGGATGATTGTAGCTCAGATCCAGCTCTCTCAGGTGTGAGGGGTTTGAAGTCAGAGCTGAAGACAGAAAACCACAGCCTTCCTCTGTCACCATACAGCCAGACAATCTACAAACACAGCAATAGTCCACATCACACAGTTGGACAATCACACATCTCTTTGTGTTGTGAAGATGCTGACTGCTGTTTCTGCTCATGTCAACAGCAGTGATGAACACACACATCCTGATTAGCTCTCCTTATTGATCGAGCCCTTACATCAGCAAACACACTCAACAAGGACTCGACATCATCTGTAGAAGTGTACAGAGCAAAGACATTGTTCATAATACACCACATCAAGCTGTAAAGTCTGCTGTGAGGAGGAAGAAGACACACTTGATCATCTTAAAGTCATATATTAAGTGCTGCTATTCAATGATCCTCCACTTAGTTGGATTGTTTTTGTCATGTGAGGGACATTCTACAATACTGATTCAGGATTATTTGTAATGATCAATAATGATGAGTAAAGTAACACTGTAGGATCATATAAGGGTATTAAAGGTTCCCATTCTTAAACGCATTACTTATTGAAGAATCCACTGAATAAATGCAGGATAATAAACCAACAGATCATTTTCAGCAGATCACAAACATCTGTGGACATTTATAAAGTTAAAGTGAAGTTACATCTGAAATTTCACTTTCACATTTACACTTCAGCAGAGAATGAAGAGAATAGCAAACCTGTAAACCCAGCTGAGCAGTTTTCATCTAGTGTCAGAGATCATACACACCTTTTACAGTGTTGATGTGTGTAAAATCATCAATGACAATGAGTGATCGTCCTCTTTACACTCTTTTGAGCTGTTAATTCTGGAATAGTTTGTGCACATCAATAATGCATCATCTTAATTTGATTTTTGTTTTATATTTTTAAACATTATAAGTGTGATTTGTAGATGATCAACACCTTGATGCAGGATTGAATGTATGACTGCAAGACATTTACTCAAATGTTACAGAGGTCTGAAATGTGTAATCAGGTGTAGAGCTGGGTGATGTCAGACAATATTTATTAATAATCGCCTTTAAAAACATCTTAATATCTGATTATCTTGTCTCTCCTCTCACATCTGTCATGGGACATGCACACACACACACACACACACACACACACACACACACACACACACACACACACACACACAGAGACACACAGAGACACAAGATCTCTGAAGAGGAATAACTGGAGAAGAAAGAAGCGCTGGTGAACTCCTCTGAATGACCAAAACACCTAGGCGGGACAGAGCAACAGACCGATGCTGAGCTGCTTATCTTGGAGGATGCCCAGCACAAACTCAATGCAGCTTCACATTCTCGTCCAGTCCTACACTGTAAAAAATTGCTGTTAAAAAACGGTCAGATTCTACGGTAAAATAATGTTTTTTCACTAAAACAGTAATATTCTGTTAAAAACAGTGCTTTCTGGGTAACATTTTTGTTTTTCCATTGAGATCCAACAGAAATTAAGGTGTTTTTTGTGTCACCGTAATGGAGTGAGGGGCTGGTTTAGTTGGGCTCTTCACCCTTGAACTTATTAATTCAGACTCTCCAATTACTATAATAAAGAGTTAACAAAATGCTTGTATTATAGCAATCAAGTTGGAAAGTCAATAAATAGAGAAATCTGTTTGTCTGAAATTAGTTCTGATAAGTGTTTTGTTATAAATCTGGAAGAAGGGCCTCATGCAATAGATTTTATGCATAATTGCAGGTATTAATTTAATTAATGAGAAGTGGAAACAGAAAAGATACCTCCGTAATTACTTAACAGTTAATAAATAACATAAAAACCCAGTTCAGTTATGACAAATACACACTCAGACCTCATGAATCTGACCTTGTATCTCAACAATGGTAACATCTCAAATGTTTCATGCTGCAATGCATGCTGGGAGTGGCACGGTACAAATATCCCAGCATGCATTGCGGTATAAATAAATGTTGTATAATGGTCTAACAATTTTCTTTATTTGTGTTTGATTCTGCTGTTGTTTATGTTTAGACTTTCAGTTGCCTGTTTGTGAGTTAAACTGTTAATTTTGTTAGTTGTCACCATTATTGATGTCTCCTTTGAGTGCAATTTACACCATAGAGCAGTGTTATTGTCCAAGATATTCTGAAAAACTTCCAGAAATCATTGCCATATATAGACATATAATGTAAAACAATAGATTTAACATTGAATAGGAGCAGTACATTTTATTATACTAAATGAGAACAGACTCTGCCATTTAATAGCAACATGAACATCACCAGATCTTATTTAGGTTTTTGGCTGGCTTGTCACAACAAAGGAGCTTTTTAAACAAAGTTCTTAACAATTGCAGCAGCCAAAATATATAAATGTTAAAAATAACAGGGCTAAGAGCCCAACTAAAGCAAACTCTGTTCTCCATGATGGTGACGTAAAACTTTAACTTTTTCTCAAGAAGAACTTTAGTAGATGTTATACAAAAATACATGTATTAAGTAATAAGTGTAGCTGGTGATGATGTTTGTAGAGTTGTTTAATCATCCGCTGATCATTTAAATGATTTAATCATTTGTTGACCTTCAGGTTATTTCATTATAAAGCTGTGACTAAAGTTTTGTATGTTCTGTTCTTGTTTTTACCCTTCAGTATTTCTTCATTTGTTCATTGTTAATCCTCAATTATCATTTAATTAGTCAGTTAATTATTGAATTTACTTCAGCTTTGCTCCATGTTTCTTGAACACTCAGTAGTGTGGACACTTCAATAAAAACTGAAGTATATGCTCTGGGGTTTAAAGGGTTAAAGGTGTGAGAGTTAAAAACACAGTGTAAAAATGTATTTTCAAGAGTTCACACTTAGATATTGCTTGACAGCTGTAAGCAGGTTTGGCATGCTGTCCCGGGAGAGAACCCTGAGCTCGGAGATAGTTGAGCCCAGGGCTCCCGCCAGGTCCATAGAGCATGTGAGGGGAGTACGAGATCAGGTGGTTCTCGAGAGCTCCCCAAATGCATGAAGCTCGGGACAGCAGCCGTGTATTCGAAGAAACTCCCCAAAAGGCTTGAAATGCTATATCCAGCTGCTGGATATAGTTATTTGAAAAAGAAAAGGTAAAGAGGGCTCCTTTGGAGCAAAGGGTGAAACAGGTTCCTGCGGGAACCCGAGCAGAGTTGGCTTGGGCTGTGAATACTCCTGCTGGAGTAGAGATTAGGGGAGACCCCTGCGGGGGTCAGAGCCATGGGGTGGGCATATATATATATATATATATATATATATATATATATATATATATATATATATATATATATATATATATATATATATTTACATATATATAAATACATTTAAAAAATAAAAGATAAATGTGAGAAATAAACAAAAATAAACATAAATAAAAGCTAGGGCCGGGGAGGGTCGGTGACATGACTCGTGTCACAGCTCGGGGTTGGGTGAGCTATTTAGCTGGCTCCAGTAGGAGTCGGGAAAGATGAGGGGGAGGTGAAGACTCTTACTGGAGGGTGACGGGCGGTATAGGTGCTCTGGGGGTGTTCCTGCGGGAACAGAGCGTGAGGGTGACAGCACTATATATAAATTCATATTTATATGCGTGGGTGCATATAGATATAAATTTATATAAATAAAATCAAACAGAGAGAAAAATAAATAGTGCTATACTATATGTCTTTATGGACAAGGGGGCCTGGGCAGGGAGAGAACTCCTGCTGGAGTTAGGTGAGTGAAAAGGGGGAGAAGGCTGAGTGCAAATCAGCTGGAAGGAAGAAAGGAAGCTAGATGGCTGGGTCATGCCCGCCCCCTTGGGAGATTGGGTAGTTCCTCTTCTCTCGGGAAGCTGGTATGGTTGGGTCGTATTCTCTCCCTGGACTAGGCCCATGCCCTTGGCCGCTGGGATTACTGCATCTGCTGTTGAGGGTCATCTGAGCTTCCCTGAGATGGCTGTGGCTGAGTCAGATATAGGATTTGAAGGCGTCGGGAGACCACCTTCCTAGTGTTTGTATGTGTTGTTACGATAGCCCTTTGTGTGCTGCTGTGGTGGTGGCTCCAATTCTGAATGAGTGACTGGATTATGAATCTGGTGGGAAGCCTGAATAGTCCTATGACTTTAAGGTGTTTTGAAACCAAAAATGTTATTGAACGGAATGTGTGGATGTGTTGAGCAGTGAGAAACTGATGAGGTGTTCTGGGGTAACTTAAAATGTGTAAATAAATGCTGACGCAAATTGTGTATGCTGTGGTTATGGGATTATCATTTTAAAAGGAGAGGTGGAGTCAGCTGCGGCTCTGCTTCTGATACCAGTTTCTGAAAATAAAGCAAAAAGAGAGTCAGCGATTTCCTATGCAACTAGGAACATGTACAGCAGTAATTTATTTATTTTTTTCAGAATGTATGGACGATATTGCCCGTTAGAAGCGCATCGGCGGCCCTGATAATATACCCCACGAAGGGGGCAGCATCTGTGTAAAAAGGATATACTGAGGATGAAATTGGATAGCTAATAAATGAATGGCTTCTATTCCAGCGCTTAAGGAAGGAAGCATAAGCAGGTCGCATGCTTTAAGCGCCACCTGATGGTTACAAACCTTTATGAATTTCTTTTCTGTTAAACCAGGAGTCACCAAATATGGTACCGGTGGGCACCAGGTAGCCCACGAGGCTCTCGTGTGTTGCTCACAGGCCTGTTCTAAAATAGCTCACCATAACGCCACTTA
The DNA here is from genome assembly GCF_052040795.2 of Danio rerio. NCBI lineage: Eukaryota > Metazoa > Chordata > Actinopteri > Cypriniformes > Danionidae > Danio > Danio rerio. The sequence continues at coordinate 68,728,124 of NC_141024.2, read as the reverse complement.
CAAGTAAGCTTTCTCTAATATAGAAGTAATCATTTAAAAATGTAAATATTTGCAAAGATAAATAAAATAGTGTTGCACATTGATATATTAATTACAGGGTATTTCCTACCCTGTTAAATCATTGTTGGTAACTTTGAGAGAATCATAACATGATCAGTGACTTCACCTGGATGAATATTATTAATTATTACCAAAAACTTAAATTATAATTATAAGTAAATTGAGCAATTTGTTATTTGAGAAGTGCTTATCAAACTGGTTGCCCTCCACGTTAATCGGTGCCCGAAAAGTAGCTCTTAGTTTCAGAGGTTGGTGACTCCCGTGTTAAAAGCTAAAGACAACATTTTGAAGAAAGCTGAAAACCTGTAACCATTGACTTTCACAGGAATAAATACTAAGGAAGTCAATGCGGCTGTCCGTAGTGCCCAGCCACAATTCATGACACTTCGTTTTCTGCCGCGCCGCGGAGCTCTATTTGTATAATTGATTAGTTTATTTGATAAAGTATGAATGCGTGAGTCTGGTGTGCATTAATCTACTATTCTCTGTCGTAAGCGCGCCGCGTCACCGCGCCTCTGGTGCGCGACGCCCTTCAGGCAGAGTTTGTTACGGCCAAAATCGGATTTAGATCATTTCTCTTCTATTCCGGAGATTGCTGCTGCGACATGAAGTAGGTGACTGACGAAAAGGCATCCCTGCGTGATAATGCGCATGTGTGTTTGATGTTCTAAGATGGAGAGCAGTTTATGCTTAGCGTGATATTTCTTCCAGAATATAAAAGGGGACTAATTTGTCGATATATTCAAGTAGCTTATTAATGCTTGAAATTCTATCACTCCAAATTGATGCTTAAGAATTCTATAGAAGTGCTTAAGCCGGAGGTTCTTCCGCAATGAGAATGCAAATATTAGAAAACCGGTCACTAGTTTAGCTGGAGGATATTAAGGAGAGGGAAACGGGAAACTTGTAGATGAATTACGAGCAAACGCCGTAGTTATTGGCAAAATCCAGCGGATCGTTTTTAAGGCATAAATGTGTGGGCTACTTCTGCATCCGAATGTTAAACGGACTACGAAATATAATTGTGACCTCTGATTAATGCCAGAAATCGGGTGGCAGGTGTAATGTTGATTGCAACCGAGCGTTGCAGCCGTCTAGATTAGAGAGATTGCTTGATTTATAACGTGATAATTTAAACATATTCATCAGGCAGAATCATGCTGTTAAAGCTGAAAAGGGCAGAATTATGAGGAGATGAAAGAGCCGTTATTAGACGTTTTTAGAAAAGTTCTAATGCCCATTTCAGTAGGGCTGGTATGGATGTGCTTAACAGGGAATTGCTCTGTGATTTCTGGTTTAGTGTTGGTGGACGGCTAGTGAGGTTGTGGGAAGAGAGTGCCGAGATCGGCTGTGATCCAGTAGACGAAACCTGGAATGAGAAATTCAGAAAATTAGGTCAGTTACAAACGTAATTCAGTAAAAGCATAAACATATTGACAAAAGTCGACAAGTAATTTCTGTTTTTACTAGGCTTAGCACTTGGCTGACGGCGTATGCACCGCCGCAGTAGCTGCGAGCTTGTAAAAATGAGAGGGGAAAAGCAATGATACGCAAGGTAGAGGGGCGGGGTGCGTAGCCCGTAGGTGGTAAGGAATCGCTGAAAGAGGAGGACTGGAGTGTGCACTGGAATCGGGAGCTGCAGGCTGGAAGAGGTGAGGTGGAATTCCCAAGAATTGCTTTATTGTCTGGGAGATTGGTTTTATCCGTGTTTAGAATTATGATTGCTGCAATATGTCCAATCCAATATTGCTTTTTAATCCTGTCCTTGATTCTCCGGGGAGGCGGAGAGATTGCGGGTTTAATGTCTGTTTAGGATAGGGGGTGTGGCAGGAGCGTGTTATGTCCTGGGGGAGGCGGTGAAGACGTGGATTCGCAAGTGTTTTGAGTTTAATGCAGCGGCTTTGAATTGTGGTCCCGGCGTCTAGGAGTTTGGAGGAGTTCAGTGACAGTCGTTGGATATGAGAGACGCATGATGATGCTGGAGAAGGTACGTAGCGGAGCTACGGCCTCTTGTTGGAGCCTCGGTCTCGAGCTGACTTTCATGCTGGGCTGGTTGTTGTTAAGACGGGGCTGGTGTTTCATGGAGCGCAGAGCTTTCTTTCTTGTATGTAGCTGCGCTGATGCTGTTGTGATCTCCGCCGCCGTCGCTGTTGTTGTTGTTTTTGTCATTTTTTGTAGTTGCTGACGATGGTAGTAAAGGTGATGTGGTATTGTAGTTGAAGAATAGTAGGAGATGTGGAGGATCCGTTTTGTCCGTGAGTAACTTTTGGAGGAGCTAGAGCGGACCTGTCGTTTGTTTCTTCGGAAAACGAAGATAAGGGAGTAATGTCTAGCTAGGCTACTTATAGTGGGTTAGGATAGATCTGATTGGCTAACTAATGAGTGTAGATAGGTGGCCAGCTGCTGTCAATTATATCACGTGCTCCTCTCGAAATTAGTTTAAAAACTTCTCTTAACAGTAATATACTGTTAATTTACACTACGGAAATAGACTGTAAAAAAACAGTAGATTGCTGGCAACCACAGCTGTCAGTAGATTACCGTTAAATCAAGGAAAAAACAGTATTTTACTGTAAAACCTAAAGCTAATTTATTCTGTCCGTCACCGTTGTGGAGGAGAGTAGAGCCAGTGTATGAGTTAAAGATGAACAATGAACTGCTGATGTTATTCTGCATGTTTCTCTATTTAAAGATAGCGGCTGTTTAGTTGCTGATGCAGTCAGAATCTCTCTGGTGATTCCAGATTTACATGTATGTGTGCTGTTGTGAAAAATAAGACATTAGAGTTAAACCGAACTTTTCTAATTAACTAAAAAAAGTTATCATTATAAGTATGCTTCTAAGCATATATAGCACATTACTTCATAAACTCATTCAGCAGTTGCTTTCAGTGAGCAAAATGAGTTCACTTGAGTATTATGTAAATCAATGTACACTGTAAAAAATTGCTGTTAAAAAAACGGTCAGATTCTACGGTAAAATAATGTTTTTTTAACTAAAACAGTAATATTCTGTTAAAAACAGTGCATTCTGGGTAACATTTTTGTTTTCGAGAAAGTAACCAACTGCAGAAAACTGTGAGCTAACAGAGTTCAGATTCGATGTTTTGAAGTCTGTGTTTGAAATCACACTTTGTGTCCTTGTTCACTATTTCATACACTAGTTAACTAATATAGTTCACCTGACAGTTAATGAACACTAATGAGTGAACTCAGACACTGATGAACACCTGCTGTTAATAATTACAATTACTGAAGAAAATAAACAAGAAATACAAACAGTGACTTGAGTTACAACATTAAATAAAATCAAATCAAATAAAACAGCTTCAGTCTCAGCAGAGGATCATTAAACAACTCCACAAACAACAGCAGACACACACTTATTACTGACTGATTTGACTTCCATACTATTCTCATTGAGATCCAACAGAAATTAAGGTGTTTTTTGTGTCACCGTAATGGAGTGAGGGGCTGGTTTAGTTGGGCTCTTCACCCTTGAACTTATTAATTCAGACTCTCCAATTACTATAATAAAGAGTTAACAAAATGCTTGTATTATAGCAATCAAGTTGGAAAGTCATTAAATAGAGAAATCTATTTATCTGAAATTAGTTCTGATAAGTGTTTTTGTTATAAATCTGGAAGAAGGGTCTCATGCAATAGATTTTATGCTTAGTTGCAGCTATTGATTTAAATAATGAGAAGTGGAAACAGAAAAGATACCTCTGCAATTACTTAACAGTTAAGAAATAACATATAAAAACAGTTCAGTTATGACAAATACACACTCAGACCTGATGAATCTGACCTTGTATCTCAACAATGGTAACATCTCAAATGTTTCATGCTGCAATGCATGCTGGGAGTGGCACGGTACAAATATCCCAGCATGCATTGCGGTATAAACAAATGTTGTATAATGGTCTAACAGTTTTCTTTATTTGTGTTTGATTCTGCTGTTGTTTATGTTTAGACTTTCGGTTGCGTTAAACTGAACAGTTAAACTGTTAATTTTGTTAGTTGTCACCATTATTGAGGTTCATATGCTGATTATTGATGTCTCTTTGAGTGCGATTTACACCATAGAGCAGTGTTATTGTCCAAGATATTCTTAAAAACTTCCAGAAATCATTGCCATATATAGACATATAATGTAAAACAATAGATTTAACATTGAACAGGAGCAGTAAATTTTATAATACTAAATGAGAACAGACTCTGCCATTTAATAGCAACATGAGCATCACCAGATCTTTTTTAGGTTTTTGGCTGGCTTGCCACAACAAAGGAGCTTTTCAAACAAAGTTCTTAACAATTGCAGCAGCCAAGATATATAAATGTTAAAAATGACAGGGCTAAGAGCCCAACTAAAGCAAACTCTGTTCTCCATGATGGTGACGTAAAACTTTAACTTTTTGTTAAGAAGAACTTTAGTAGATGTTATACAAAAATACATGTATTAAGTAATAAGTGTAGCTGGTGATGATGTTTGTAAAGTTGTTTAATCATCCGCTGATCATTTAAATGATTTAATCATTTGTTGTTCTTCAGGTTATTTCATTATAAAGCTGTGACTAAAGTTTTGTATGTTCTGTTCTTGTTTTTTCCCTTTAGTATTTCTTCATTTGTTCATTGTTAATCCTCAATTATCATTTAATTAGTCAGTTAATTAATGAATTTACTTCAGCTTTGCTACATGTTTCTTGAACACTCAGTAGTATGGACACTTCAATTAAAATTGAAGTATATGCTCTGGGGTTTAAAGGGTTAAAGGTGTGAGAGGTAAAAACACAGTGTAAAAATGTATTTTAACAGTAATATACTGTTAATTTACACAACGGAAGTAGACTGTAAAAAAACAGTATATTGCTGGCAACCACAGCTGCCAGTAGATTACCGTTAAATCAAGGAAAAAACAGTATTTTACTGTAAAACCTGAAGCAAATTTCTTCTGTCTGTCACCGTTGTGGAGGAGAGTAGAGCCAGTGTATGAGTTAAAGATGAACAATGAACTGCTGATGTTATTCTGCATGTTTCTCTATTTAAATATAGCGGCTGTTTAGTTGCTGATGCAGTCAGAATCTCTCTGGTGATTCCAGATTTACATGTATGTGTGCTGTTGTGAAAAATAAGACATTAGAGTTAAACCGAACTTTTCTAATTAACTAAAACAAGTTATCATTATAAGTATGCTTCTGAGCATATATAGCACATTACTTCATAAACTCATTCAGCAGTTGACCAAGTTGAGGCAGTTGCTTTCAGTGAGCAAAATGAGTTCACTTGAGTATTGTGTAAATCAATGTAGTCCATGTATTTTTACAGCAACATACTGTAAATAACAGTACATTGCTGGCAACTGCAGCTGCCAGTATTTTACTGTTTTTTAACGGGACAATTTTTAACAGTGTAAAGTGTACTCTGATTTAATATAATGACATAAGTTCAACAGCTATATTAAAAAGTAAAGGTGAGATGGGACATCCTTGATGGATTAATCTTTTGATGTAAACTCTAGGAGATGATCCTGAATTCAGGGATTTACTACTGAATATATCAGTATAGAACATGGAAATTACCCTACAAAAGCTCGGACCAAACCCAAAAGTTTCTAAAGACTTTCTAAAGACAAAAAAGGATGCTCAAGGGTATCAAATGCCTTGAAAAAGTCTAGAAATAGAAATAAACTTGTCTGAGGAATTAAATAATCGAGCATATCAAGTATCATTCTGAATAATTCTCCCTTTAATACATTAAAAATAAAAGATAATACAATAAAAAATAAATTTAATACAATAAAAGCTGATTGTGTTTCATTAATTATCTCGCCTATACCTTTTTTTGAGTCTATTGGCAAATACATGAGAGAGCAATTTAAAATCATTGGACAAAAGAGTTATGGGTCTCCAATTATTTAAAAATAATTTGTCTTTGCTTGGCTCTGGAACTAAAATTATTAAAATCTGCTTCATAGAAGTCGATAGTTCTGCTTTGTCTTTACTTTTCTTAAGTGCTTCAAACGCTAAAAATCTCATCTCTGGCCAAATATGTTTATAAAACTCAACTGTAATTCCGTATATGCCTGGATTTTCAATTGGACATTTTAGAAATAGCAACATCAAGTTCAGAGATAACAATGTCAGATTCCATTATTTCACGGAAGCTGTCATCTATAATAAAAACTTTATCTTTTAAAAAGGAAAAGAAAAAGTCACAATCACTCTCATTAAATTTTGATTCATATATTAACATGAATAGATGTGATCATCAATCAAAGTTTTCTCTTCACTTACATCGTTATCTATGCTACGTTTATTAATAGTTTTTGAAGCTTGCCTATGCTTTACTAAATTTAAAAAAATATATGAAGAATTTTTCTCCCCCTCCTCTATCCATTTCACTCTAGATCGTAAAGCTCCTTTAGCTTTCTCTGTATAGTAGTCATCCAACTCTGATGGCAAAATACGAAGTTCATTTTGTTCTATATCTTCAAGAAAATCTTTATCACCAACAATCATTTAATCTAGATAAAACTGTTAACTGTCTTTTTTTCTAACAGAGGAAAACAATAGCTCATTACAGCAGAGCCATTTTTAACTTGATTTATTTTTAATTTGAGAAAAGCATGTGGCAAAAGAAAAAGAAAACCAAGCGGCAAATAGGGAGAAAAGCATTTGCCAAATGCTTATTTAAAAAGCTGTTTAAAATGTGTTTTGTGATTTATTAATACAATTTTTTACTGTTTGATTAATCAGCCTTTAAAACATGAATTAAATAAAAATACAGTAATAAAAGTGTCTATTTATTTATACATTTAAAATGTTTTTGTAATGCATTGTTTTATTGCCTAATTAAATGACTTTTAACCATCTGGGGTCTGAGGGTGTTTTGGGGCTCTGGAGAAGTTTTGACATGCACTGACATTTGTGTTGTTTTCAGTATCTTAAAAACATTTTAATGGCTAATGTGTGATAACACTGTAAACGGCACAAGTTGGTTTACAATAATACCTAAGCAGCATGTTTGTATGTGTTTGTGTTTTTGAGAAAGAAATGTTTATGCGTGTTTAGTGAAAAACTAAAATTTTGAAATCCCTGAAACAAGGCCGTGAAACACACAGAGAACATTTGTGCACAAGACTTTTGAGAACTGGATCTGGTAGTCTAGTGTTTTTGCTTCAAAATGATGTGAGAATCATCTTGTTCACTTACTCACAAAAAAACAATTCTATGAATTAAAATTTCTAAGTCACTTTTTGTGTGAAAATAGTTTATGCGAGAAGGCGTGAACTATCATTACTATGCAGTGAGTCACACCAGAGAAGACAAAGACCTGCATAATGAGCCATCAGACAGGTATGTGACTAAGAGTTTCAAGAAAGAATCTGAGAAAAAATAAGTTTATTTATATATTTTTATTTTTATATTATTTTTATATTGTGCTTCTTCACCCGTGTAGCATGCCATCGTTCAAACAAAATAAGTAACTATAATAAAGCTTGTCGTTTGATGCCATGTCTCGGGGAGCGTTTACATCATCACCTGGCTGGCTCACCTCAGTTCATTTCCATATGAAATGCGCCTTCACTGCGGGCGGGATCACGTTCGCTGTAATGAGGCGACAGGAGAATCAGTACCTGCCCTTACTTTTATACGAATTACTTGAAAGATTATTTGTTTTCGACTTATATTGGTTAATGCAAAAGTAGACATATCAAGCTTTCTTTAGAAACATCTCACATGTTTCTTTGTCGAGTATTTGCTGAGTTTTAGTTCATTTTAATGACGTGTTTTTCCTGACACAGTCTACTGTTGCGCGCTCCTCATGCAGGCTGTTTGTAATGTCAAAGCTTCGTGGGCGTGGTCACATTAACTCTAATGAGCTCAGACTGAGAAGCTAGACATAGCGTTGCTTTCATACTGATTACTTTATCAAACAATATTTGTTTTCAACATGCATAGCTGCGTTTAAAAGTAGACACTTCAAGCTTTATAAAGATATGTGTCTCGTGTCTGGGTGTATTGTTTTCGCGGAGTTTCAGCGCATTTTGCTGACACGTTTCTAAAAACAGTTCACGGAGAGAGAAAAGACAGAATGCCTACACTGTTTATTATCCTAGATTTGCAAAAGCACACACATTTGTTTTTGTTGTGAGTGTACACTTTTAAAAAGAAGACACCTAACAGATTCGATTGATGTATTGATCTTATATGTACGATCAAAACTGAAAGTGTAATTTAGGTTCATTTCAGCTCAATGAGGTAAAAACTTGTCAGAACGCGTATACGCTGTCTTCGACCCCAGGGGGTTAAAAACACAATTTAAACATATCTATTTATTTGTCCATTTAAATTGTGATTTATGTATTCACATTTTTATGCTGGGCGAAGCAGTGGCGCAGTAGGTAGTGCTGTCGCCTCACAGCAAGAAGGTCGCTGGTTCAAGCCTCGGTTCAGTTGGTGTTGCTGTGTGGAGTGTGATTGCTGCAACGCTGTTACCCAGAGCTGGAAGAGTAGCAACACAAAACAGGATTTGTAATGGACGAGAATCGGACTACGGTCTTCCGCGTGGCAGGGTGAGAAATCAACCACTGAACAACCAATGCTGATATGTTTAAGCTGCAGCCCTAGTGGGGTGTGACTGCTGCAAGGCTGATACCCAGAGCTGGAAGAGTAGCAACACAAAACAGGAATTGCATTGACCGGGAATCGGACCCGGGTCTCCCGCGTGGCAGGCAAGAATTCTACCACTGAACCACCAATGCTGATAAGCTTTTCCTGCAGCCCTAGTGGGGTGTGATTGCTGCAAGGCTGTTACCCAGAGCTGGAAGAGTAGCAACACAAAACAGGAAAAGCATTGGGTGGGAATTGGACCCGGGTCTCGCGTGTAGCAGGCAAGGTTCCTACCACTGAACCACCAATGCTGACCTATGTTGTTCCTTGCCTTTGTATTGTGTGAGTGCTAAAGGGCCGTCAACCAGAGCTGAAAAAGGAGCCACACAAAACTGCATTTGTATTAGCCAGGAATCGACTCAAGGTCTCCCGCGTTGCAGGCGAGATTTCTACCACTGAACCAGCAATGATGATATGCTTATACTCCAGCCCTAGTGGGTTGTGATTGCTGCAAGGCTGTTACCCAGAAATGGAAGAGTAGCAACACAAAACAGCACTTGCATTGGCCAGGAATCGGACCCGGGTCTCCCGCGTGGCAGGTGAGAATTCTACCACTGAACCACCAATGCTGATATGCTTACACTGCAGCCCTAGTAGGGTGTGATTACTGCAAGGCTGTTACCCAGAGCTGGAAGAGTAGCTACACAAAACAGGAATTGTAATGGACGGGAATCGGACCATGGTCTTCTGTGTGGCAGGCAAGCAATCTACCACTGAACCAACAAAGCTGACTTGCTTATACTACAGCCCTAGTGTGGTGTGATTGATGCAAGGCTGTTACCCAGAGCTGGAAGAGTAGCAACACAAAACAGGAATTGCATTGGCCGGGAATCGGACCCGGGTCTCCCGCGTGGCAGGCGAGAATTCTACCACTGAACCACCAATGCTGACCCATGTTCTCCCTTGCCTTTGTGTTGTGTGAGTGCTAAAAGGCCGTCAACCAGAGCTGAAAAAGGAGCCACACAAAACTGCACATGTTTTAGCCGGGAATCGACTCTAGGTCTCCTACGTGGCAGGCGAGCATTCTACCACTGAACCACCAATGCTGATATGCTTATTCTGCAGCCCTAGTGGGTTGTGATTGCTGCAAGGCTGTTACCCAGAGCTGGAAGAGTAACAACACAAAACCACACTTGCATTGGCCGGGAATCGGACCTGGGTCTCCCGCATGGCAGGTGAGAATTCTACCATTAAACCACCAATGCTGATATGCTTATAATGGATCCCTATTGGGGTGTGATTGCTGCAAGGCTGTTACCCAGAGCTGGAAGAGTAGCAACACAAAACAGGAAATGCATTGGCCAGGAATCGGACCCGGGTCTCCCGCGTGGCAGGCGAGAATTCTTCCACTGAACCACCAATGCTGACTGATGTTGTGTTTTGCCTTTTTGTTGTGTGAGCGCTAAAAGGCCGTCAACCAGAGCTGGAAGAGTAGCAACACAAAATAGGAATTGGAATGGACGGGAATCTGACCAGGGTCTTTCACAGGGGAGGCGAGAAATCTACCACTGAACCACCAACGCTGATATGGTTATTCTGCAGCCCTAGTGGGGTGTGATTGATGCAAGGCTGTTACCCAAAGCTGAAAGAGTAGCAACACAAAACAGCACTTGCATTGGCCGGGAATCAGACCCGGGTCTCCCGCGTGGCAGGCGAGAATTCTACCACTGAACCACCAATGCTGATATGCTCATATTGCCGCCCTAGTGGGGTGTGATTACTGCAAGGCTGTTACCCAGAGCTGGAAGAGTAGCTACACAAAACAGGAATTGTAATGGACAGGAATCGGACCATGGTCTTCTGTGTGGCAGGCAAATAATCTACCACTGAACCAACAATGCTAACATGCTTATACTACAGCCCTAGTGGGGTGTGATTGATGCAAGGCTGTTACCCAGAGCTGGAAGAGTAGCAACACAAAACAGGAATTGCATTGGCAGGGAATCGGACCCGGGTCTCCCGCGTAGCAGGCGAGAATTCTACCACTGAACCACCAATGCTGACCCATCTTCTTCCTTACCTTTGTGTTGTGTGAGTGCTAAAAGGCCGTCAACCAGAGCTGAAAAAGGAGCCACACAAAACTGCACTTGTATTAGCCAGGAAGCAACTCAAGGTCTACCCCGTGGCAGGCGAGAATTCTACAACTAAACCACCAATGCTGATATGGTTTTACTGCAGCCCTAGTGGGCTGTGATTGCTGCAAGGCTGTTACCCAGTGCTGGAAGAGTAGCAACCAAAATCAGAAGGTGCATTGGCCGGGAAACAGACCTGGGTCTCCTGCGTGGCAAGCAAGAATTCTACCACTGAACCACCAATGCTGATATGCTTATTCTGCAGCTCTAGTGGGTTGTGATTGCTGGAAGGCTGTTACCCAGAGCTGGAAGAGTAACAACACAAAACAGGAATTGGAATGGACGGGAATCGGACCAGGGTCTTCCGCGTGGCAGGCGAGAAATCTACCACTGAACCACCAACGCTGATATGGTTATTCTGCAGCCCTAGTGGGGTGTGATTGATGCAAGGCTGTTTTTCCAGAGCTGGAAGAGTAGCAACACAAAACCACACTTGCATTGGCCGGGAATCGGACCTGGGTCTCCCGCATGGCAGGTGAGAATTCTACCACTGAACCACCAATGCTGATATGCTTATACTGGATCCCTATTGGGGTGTGATTGCTGCAAGGCTGTTACCCAGAGCTGGAAGAGTAGCAACACAAAACAGGAAATGCATTGGCCAGGAATCGGACCCGGGTCTCCCGCGTGGCAGGCAAGAATTCTTCCACTGAACCACCAATGCTGACCGATGTTGTGTTTTGCCTTTTTGTTGTGTGAGTGCTAAAAGGCTGTCAACCAGAGCTGGAAGAGTAGCTACACAAAACAGGAATTGCATTGGCCGGGAATAAGACCCAGGTCTCCCACGCGGCAGGTGAGAATTCTACCACTGAACCACCTATGCTGACCGAAGTTGTTTTTTTGGCTTTGTGTTGTGTGAGTACTTAAAGGCCGTCAACCAGAGCTGAAAAAGGAGCCACACAAAACCACACTTGTATTAGCTGTGAATTGACTCTAGGTCTACTCTGTGGCAGGCGAGGATTCTGCCACTGAGCCATCAATGCCTACCGATATAGTTTTTTGCCTTTGTAGTGTGTGAGTGCTAAAAGGCCGTCAAACAGAGCTGAAAAAGGAGCCACAAAAAAACGCACTTGTATTAGCCAGGAATCGACTCTAGGCCCACCGCGTGGCAGGTGAGAATTTTACCACTGAACCACCAATGCTGATATGGTTTTACTACAGCCCTAGTGGGGTGTGATTGCTGCAAGGCTGATATCCAGAGCTGGAAGAGTAGCAACACAAAACAAGATTTTCATTGGCCGGGAATCGGACTTGGGTCTCCCGCGTGGCAGGCGAGAACTCTACCACTGAGCCACCAATGCTGACCCATGTTCTTCCCTGCCTTTGTGTTGTGTGAGGGCTAAAAAGACGTCAACCAGAGCTGAAACAGGAGCCACACAAAACCGCGCTTGTATTAGTCGGGAATCGACTCAAGGTCTCCCGCGTAGCAGGCGAGAATTCTACCACTGAACCACCAATACTGATATGCTTTATTGCGCCCCTAGTGGGGTGTGATTGCTGCAAGGCTGTTACCCAGAGCTGGAAGAGTAGTAATACAAAACACAAACTGCACTGGCTGGGAATCGGACCCGGGTCTCCCTCGTCTCAGGCGAGAATTCTACCACTGAACCACCAATGCTGAAATGCTTATTTTGCAGCCCTAGTGGGGTGCGATTGATGCAAGGCTGTTACCCAGAGCTGGAAGAGTAGCTACACAAAACAGGAATTGTAATGGATGGGAATCGAACCAGGGTCTTCTGTGTGGCAGGCAAGAAATCTACCACTGAACCACCAATGCTGATAAGCTTTTACTGCAGCCCTAGTGGGGTGTGATTGCTGCAAGGCTGATACTCAGAGCTGGAAGAGTAGCAACACAAAACAAGAATTGCATTGACCAGTAATCGGACCCAGGTCTCCTGCGTGGCAGGTGAGAATTCTACCACTGAACCACCAATGCTGATATGCTTATGGTACAGCCCTAGTGGGGTGTGACTGCTGCAAGGGTGTTACCCAGAGCTGGAAGAGTAGCAACACAAAACAGGAAATGCATTGGCTGGGAATTGGACCCGGGTCTCGCGCGTGGCAGGCAAGGTTTCCACCACTGAACCACCAATGCTGACCCATGTTCTTCCTTGCCTTTGTGTTGTGTGAGTGCTAAAAGGCCATCAACCAGAGCTGAAAAAGGAGCCACACAAAACTGCATTGTTATTAGCCAGGAATCGACTCAAGGTCTCCCACGTGGCAGGCGAGATTTCTACCACTGAACCAGCAATGCTGATATGCTTATACTGCAGCCCTAGTGGGTTGTGATTGCTGCAAGGCTGCTACCCAGAGATGGAAGAGTAGCAACACAAAACAGGAATTGCATTGGCCGGGATTCGGACCCGGGTCTCCCGCGTGGCAGGCGAGAATTCTACCACTGAACCACCAATGCTGACCCATGTTCCTCCTTGCCTTTGTGTTGTGTGAGTGCTAAAAGGCCGTCAACCAGAGTTGAAAAAGGAGCCACACAAAACTGAATTTGTATTAGCCAGGAAGCGACTCAAGGTCTACCGCGTGGCAGGTGAGAATTCTACAACTAATCCACCAATGCTGATATGGTTTTACTGCAGCCCTAGTGGGTTGTGATTGCTGCAAGCCTGTTACCCAGTGCTGGAAGAGTAGCAACCAAAATCAGAAGGTGCATTGGCCGGGAAACGGACCTGGGTCTCCCGCGTGGCAGGCAAGAATTCTACCACTGAACGACCAATGCTGACCCATGTTGTTTCTTTGCCTTTATGTTGTGTGAGTGCTAAAAGGCCGTCAACCAGAGCTGAAAAAGGAGCCACACAAAAATGCATTTGTATTAGCCAGGAATCGACTCAAGGTCTCCCGCGTGGCAGGCGAGATTTCTACCACTGAACCAGCAATGCTGATATGCTTATGTTGCAGCCCTAGTGGGTTGTGATTGCTGCAAGGCTGTTACCCAGAGCTGGAAGAGTAGCAACACAAAATAGGAACTGTAATGGACGGGAATCTGACCAGGGTCTTTCACAAGGGAGGCAACAAATCTACCACTGAACCACCATTGCTGATATGCTTATTCTGCAGCCCTAGTGGGGTGTGATTGATGCAAGGCTGTTACCCAAAGCTGGAAGAGTAGCAACACAAAACAGCACTTGCATTGGCCGGGAATCGGACCCAGGTCTCCCTCGTGGCAGGCGAGAATTCTACCACTGAACCACCAATGCTGATATGCTTGTACTGCAGCCCTAGTGGGGTGTGATTGCTGCAAGGCTGTTACCCAGAGCTGGAAGAGTAGCAACACAAAAAAGGAATTGCATTGGCTGGGAATCGGACACGGGTCTCCGGCATGGCAGGTGAGAATTCTACCACTGAACCACCAATGCTGATATGCTTATGGTGCTGCCCTAACGGGGTGTGATTGCTGCAAGGCTGTTACCAAGAGCTGGAAGAGTAGCAACACAAGAGAGGAATTGCATTGGACAGAAATCGGCCTCGGGTCGCCCGCAAGGCAGGCAAGAATTCTACCACTGAACCACTAATGCTGACCCATGTTCTTCCTTGCCTTTGTGTTGTGTGAGTGCTTAAAGGCCTTCAACCAGAGCTGGAAGAGGAGCCACACAAAACAGCAATTGCATTAGCAGGGAATCGAACCCAGGTTTCCCACATGGCAGGCAAGATTTCTACCAAAACCACCAATGTTGATATGGTTATGCTACTGCCCTAGTGGGGTGTGATAGCTGCAAGGCTGTTAGCCTTCCAGCTGGAACAGTAGCAACACAAAACAAGAATTGCATTGGTCGGGAATCAGACTCGGATCTCCTGCATGGCAGGCGAGAATTCTACCACTGAACCACCAATACTGACCAATGTTGTTTCTTGCCTTTGTGTTGTGTGGCTGCCACAAGGCTGTTACTTGCAGCTGGAAGAGTAGCAACACAAACGAGCAACTGCATTGGCCGGGAATCGGACCTGGGTTTCCCGCCTGGCAGGGGAGAATTCTACCACTGAGCCTCCAATCCTGAAACACATGTTCTCCTGCTGAAGGATTCGGATTTCTGCTTTCCAATCTGTCTCATCATGGACCAACGTTTATCCTTTTTTCATCATCTTGTTACTTATGATTTTTTTTTATTAAATATAATTATATCATCATTGGAATGAGTATTTACTGTGAAATGATTTTAATTAATGAATAAGTTAACACATTGCTTAATATAAGAATGTTCAGTGCATTTGCCTGTCTCTTTATAACTTTTTTCAGAAGCCACCAAACTAGGTCAGAGGTCACAGAGACCTTAAGTGGATCTGAGGGCTGAGGACTGGAATCAAATGTCTCTATTGTTATTTCTATGAGTTAATACTATCTAAAATGTCTAAAGTGATTTTGCTGTTTTTACGGTTAATTATTTTAAAGTGATTCTACTTTTTATTCAAGATAGACTTTGTATAGTAAGATTATAACTGCCTGAATGTAGATTATACAAATTTTTAACCAGTTTTGATAAAGATGGCTGAGAGTACACTCAGCCTTGAATAAGAAACAGATTACACTTTAGGTGTGTGTGTGTTGATCCGTTTCACAGGTCTGTAGTCAGCTTCAATCAGTCTAAGGGATGTCTGACATTTATGCTTAAAGGTGCAGCAGGTGATTATCTTCAGAAACAATTTTTGTTCTGGTTGAAAGTCTCTTCATAGTCCAATAGTAATGATTACAGTAAATTATCTAAATGTGTTTATATGTATTTTTTTATCCTGGGTAAAGCATAAACCTAAAAAAATGTTCATCCAATTAAATAGAGTCGGACTATAATCTCCCATAATTCCGATAAGCAGGTCAGGCTGTCTGTCAGCAAATGTAGATTCGGACTTCTGCGCATCTGTTCACGCAGATACGCCATTAGCGTGTGGCCGTCTGCATAAGCCCGTCTGCATAAGTTCCAGCTCACGAGACGGACCGGGAGAAATCAAATACTGAATTGAAACTTTTAAAAACCTGAATCAATATTGGAGTTACTTTAGCACGCTGGAGGAAGGACAACACCATGGTTGAAGTATTACTATTAGAGAGGTAATGTTCTGTTTTAAAACTATTGTAGTCAGGCTAAGCTGATGTTAGATTGTGTTGTGTTATGAATGACTTATATGCACAGACGTTTTGTTCAGCCACTAAAATCTCCCGGTGAAAGATTGATGTGATTATTTTCAGTTTCATAAGGTCATTTTACAGCATCGATAATGATTTATAGACAGATTTATATTTAGTTTAACAACAAAACATCAGTAAATAGTGCTATTCAGCCTAACCTGCTTTATTGAGCTGAAATTGCTTTTATATTAACTTTGGTCATTTTTGAACAATGATAGCCTTCCTATACTGTTTATCGCTACACTGAATATTCACTCTGAAATAGCATGTAAGTGTGGTTAAGTAATAAATGTAATTCCTGCATGGCGCTGGCACTAACTGGCAAATGACATGAACTAGTGGGGTTGTCTGTCTGCTGTTGTGACGCGGTGCGCGCGTTCGCGATTTCAGGGGGTGTGGCTTTAAATCACAGTCCCTCGCCGCCGTCCAAAGATAATATGCTAAGCGGTTAGCAATTTGGCAGATCACCTACTGCACCTTTAAGATATTGTTCAGAATATACGCACAAACCCCACGTGGAAATTCACCTAGTCTATCTGTGTTTTAACCAATCAGGCTATACCACCTATATGTATGACGCAGTTAATGACGTTATGTGAGAGTATAATTGTTATTGATTGGTGATTGTAAGCAGAGCAGCCTAGGAACTGATTGCGAGAGTTGAAGCTGGTTTCAGCTGATGAAACTGCAAACTATCTTCTGTAAACTTGATTTATTTATTTAAATCTCTGACTCTGGCTCTTTTTTATATACCTGACTGGTCATTCTTTGGGTTAAACTGTATACTATCCCTACAGTTTTGATGGACGCGTGGCACTTGTTTACTGGTGACACCATTGATCAATCAACAAAAAGAAATGTAGAAAGATTTAAAATATTATAGACTAGGGATGGTCTGTGGAGTAGTGGGTAGTAACGGAAAGCTGTTGGGTTCTCATTCAGACGTGAATGAAAGGCAAAATTTTGTGGTAGCTTTGTGTGGAATCCCCTTGTGAGCTGGTGCATTTTGCGGTACACCTATAACGATAGTAATAAGTATAACAGTAGTTAAGGGGTGTACCTCCTCCACCCAGAGTTAAGTACTCAGTGACGGGTGTGTAAGAGGCTTTTAGGACATTCTCGGGGATAAAACTTGGACTGGTTTTTATTTAGTAGTGGACTAAATTAACCCGAGATTGTATTTAGTTCCACCACTGCTATCTTGCTGTTTCACAGACAAAAGGGCCCGAATCCTAAGAATAGAGTAGGTCAGATTATTAGGGAAAGAAATAGTTAAATAAATAAATAAATTCTTAAATAACATCTTAATCGGTATCCATTAGATAGTAGTGGCCACAAAAGTCAGACAAGAAACCTAGAAATATTAGGGCGAGGTTGATTGATCAATGATGCACCAGGAGCAATCCCGAAAAAAATATGACCCTAACTGGATTGGACCGATCTGGACAGTTTCCACATCTTGGCATGGTTTGCAGATTAATCAAGCAAAAGCTAAGCGCTGTTAGTAAGATTTCATTCTCAATTTCTTGTTGCTTTTGGTGTTAAACTCTGATATAAAAAGAAACAGATGAGAGCAGAATGCAGTAAATGGCTCAGCTAAGCTCTTAGGTTTAAAATGATTTTAGAACCGATTTTAAGATAAAAAATGCCTTTGGCAATTAATTGTCAATGAAAAGCTAAAATCTAAATATTGAGTGTCTAGTAGCCAAAAACTAAGCACAGAAACTGACAGTAACATTATGGGAGTAAAGAATAGCGTATGTTTTGTCTTAGAAGATAAGATTCTGTGTGAGTGCACTGTTATCTTGATTTAGCCCTCACCATGACTTTTGACTTTTGGCTGTAAAAGTAACAGAGACATGTCTGTATAAAAAATGTGCCATGTAAGTCTGTGCAAACAAGCAGCTTTATGGTTGGATTTAAATATTTTTAGTAATATATAAGTAACATAAATGGGGGTTGAAATAATACTTTGATGGATGCAGTTAACCCCTGAAAGATCTAAAACTGTGGTTGACTGTAACAGCATTACTTTGAAAAAGCATGTCAACTCTGTTTTATATGTTTTAGGACGGGCTTGAGTAAAAGATTACAATAAAATTATGTTATTGAAGTTAATGTTATGTTTAATGTATGTTTAAATTGAGTAAACATACATTAACAGTTCTGGATTGCTCAAAACTCTCTTTCTCTCTCATTAGATATCAGCTATGAGCTGCTATCTGCCTGTTCCATGAAAACTGATAATCACAGTGTTCAGTTGGAAATGACATTATGTCAGAGTATAATTGTCATTGATTGGTGATTGTAAGCAGAGCAGCC
This sequence comes from Danio rerio, assembly GCF_052040795.2. Taxonomy (NCBI): domain Eukaryota; kingdom Metazoa; phylum Chordata; class Actinopteri; order Cypriniformes; family Danionidae; genus Danio; species Danio rerio. The sequence goes on along the minus strand of NC_141024.2, from coordinate 68,709,805 downwards.
TAGGAACTTATTGCGAGTGTTGAAGCTGGCTTCTGATGATGAAACTGCAAACTATCTTAGGTAAACTTGATTTATTTATTTATTTGAATCTCTGACTCTAGCTCTTCTTCATCTATCAGACTGGTCATTCTTTGGGTTAAACTGTAAACTATCCCAACAGCTAAAACCCTGCTCATGCACCATTTGGAATCGTAAAAAACCTTTTGTCTTTTCTCCTTTCTATCCTAGAGCCATGTTCCCACTTGTATCCCGTGCTTTACAGAGCTTTGGCCCTGTCAGTGCTAGGCACACTGATTGATGCAGTAGGTCACCAAGTTTATGGACGGGGGGAAATTAGAGTGTCAGGATAGCCTATGGCAAAGTCCCACTAAAGCAAGGGCTTTGGAAGTGCATTAGCACAACAAAACAAACGATCAGAGCATCCCACATTCATTTTCACCATGCATGTAGACTTTCCAGTTGACCCAGCAGCACCTCCCACGATTTGCTAAATCCATCCTCATGCACCATTTGGAATCGTGAAAAGCCTTTTGTCTTTTTTCATTTCTGTACTTTTACCCACGCACTAAAAAAGCAGAATGGAGTGCTTCACGGATTTGCGTGTCATCCTTTCGCAGGGGCCATGCTAATCGTCTCTGTATCGATCCTATTTTAGTATATGTGCCACCGTAGCGAGCACAGACCAGCGGTCAGGCTCAGGGCATATGTACGCCTCGAGTCCCAGCAATGTTCCTCCAGGGTGGTGGGAACCGGAGAGCCATGTTCCCACTTGTATGCCGTGCACTACAGAGCTTTGGCCCTGTCAGTGCTAGGCACACTGATTGATGCAGTAGGTCACCAAGTTTATGGACAGGGGGAAATTAGAGTGTCAGGATAGCCTATGGCAAAGTCCCACTAAAGCAAGGGCTTTGGAAGTGCATTAGCACAACAAAACAAACGATCAAAGCATCCCACATTCGTTTTCACCATGCATGTAGACTTTCCAGTTGACCCAGCAGCACCTCCCACGATTTGCTAAACCCATCCTCATGCACCATTTGGAATCGTGAAAAGCCTTTTGTCTTTTTGCATTTCTGTACTTTTACCCACGCACTAAAACAGCAATATGGATCGCTTAACGCATTTGCGTGTCATCCTTTCGCAGGGACCATGCTAATCTTCTCTGTATCAATCCAATTTTAGTATATGTGCCACCGTAGTGAGCACTCAGGCTCAGGGCATATGTACGCCTCGAGTCCCAGCAATGTTCCTCCAAGGTGGTGGGACCTGGAGAGCCATGTTCCCACTTGTATGCCGTGCACTACAGAGCTTTGGCCCTGTCAGTGCTAGGCACACTGATTGATGCAGTAGGTCACCAAGTTTATGGACGGGGGGAAATTAGAGTGTCAGGATAGCCTATGGCAATCCCACTAAAGCAAGGGCTTTGGAAGTGCATTAGCACAACAAAACAAATGATCAAAGCATCCCACATTCGTTGTCACCATGCATGTAGACTTTCCAGTTGACCCAGCAGCACCTCCCACGATTTGCTAAACCCATCGTCATGCACCATTTGGAAACGTGAAAAGCCTTTTGTCTTTTTTCATTTCTGTACTTTTACCCACGCACTAAAAAAGCAATATGGAGCGCTTCACGGATTTGCGTGTCATCCTTTCGCAGGGGCCATGCTAATCTTCTCTGTATCGATCCAATTTTAGTATATGTGCCACCGTAGCGTGCACAGATCAGCAGTCAGGCTCAGGGCATATGTACGCCTCGAGTCCCAGCAATGTTCCTCCAAGGTGGTGGGACCTGGAGAGCCATGTTCCCACTTGTATGCCGTGCACTACAGAGCTTTGGCCCTGTCAGTGCTAGGCACACTGATTGATGCAGTAGGTCACCAAGTTTATGGACAGGGGGAAATTAGAGTGTCAGGATAGCCTATGGCAAAGTCCTAGTAAAGCAAGGGCTTTGGAAGTGCATTGGTTGCACAACAAAGCAAACGATCAAAGCATCCCACATTCGTTTTCACCATGCATGTAGACTTTCCAGTTGACCCAGCAGCACCTCCCACGATTTGTGAAACCCATCCTCATGCACCATTTGGAATCGTGAAAAGCCTTTTGTCTTTTTTCATTTCTGTACTTTTACCCACGCACTAAAACAGCAATATGGAGCGCTTCACGGATTTGCGTGTCATCCTTTCGCAGGGGCCATGCTTATCTTCTCTGTATCGATCCAATTTTAGTATATGTGCCACCGTAGCGAGCACAGACCAGTGGTCAGGCTCAGGGCATATGTACGTCTCGAGTCCCAGCAATGTTCCTTCAAGGTGGTGGGACCCGAAGAGCCATGTTCCCACTTATATACCGTGCACTACAGAGCTTTGGCCCTGTCAGTGCTAGGCACACTGATTGATGCAGTAGGTCACCAAGTTTATGGACGGGGGGAAATTAGAGTGTCACGATAGCCTATGGCAATCCCACTAAAGCAAGGGCTTTGGAAGTGCATTAGCACAACAAAACAAATGATCAAAGCATCCCACATTCGTTTTCACCATGCATGTAGACTTTCCAGTTGACCCAGCAGCACCTCCCACGATTTGCTAAACCCATCCTCATGCACCATTTGGAAACGTGAAAAGCCTTTTGTCTTTTTTCATTTCTGTACTTTTACCCACGCACTAAAAAAGCAATATGGAGCGCTTCACGGATTTGCGTGTCATCCTTTCGCAGGGGCCATGCTAATCTTCTCTGTATCGATCCAATTTTAGTATATGTGCCACCGTAGCGAGCACAGATCAGCAGTCAGGCTCAGGGCATATGTACGCCTCGAGTCCCAGCAATGTTCCTCCAAGGTGGTGGGACCCGGAGAGCCATGTTCCCACTTGTATGCCGTGCACTACAGAGCTTTGGCCCTGTCAGTGCTAGGCACACTGATTGATGCAGTAGGTCACCAAGTTTATGGACAGGGGGAAATTAGAGTGTCAGGATAGCCTATGGCAAAGTCCCAGTAAAGCAAGGGCTTTGGAAGTGCATTGGTTGCACAACAAAGCAAACGATCAAAGCATCCCACATTCGTTTTCACCATGCATGTAGACTTTCCAGTTGACCCAGCAGCACCTCCCACGATTTGCTAAACCCATCCTCATGCACCATTTGGAATCGTGAAAAGCATTTTGTCTTTTTTCATTTCTGTACTTTTACCCACGCACTAAAACAGCAATATGGAGCGCTTCACGGATTTGCGTGTCATCCTTTCGCAGGGGCCATGCTAATCTTCTCTGTATCGATCCAATTTTAGTATATGTGCCACCGTAGCGAGCACAGATCAGCAGTCAGGCTCAGGGCATATGTACACCTCGAGTCCCAGCAATGTTCCTTCAAGGTGGTGGGACCCGAAGAGCCATGTTCCCACTTGTATGCCGTGCACTACAGAGCTTTGGTCCTGTCAGTGCTAGGCACACTGATTGATGCAGTAGGTCACCAAGTTTATGGACAGGGGGAAATTAGAGTGTCAGGATAGCCTATGGCAAAGTCCCAGTAAAGCAAGGGCTTTGGAAGTGCATTAGCACAACAAAACAAACGATCAAAGCATCCCACATTCGTTTTCACCATGCATGTAGACTTTCCAGTTGACCCAGCAGCACCTCCCACGAGTTCCTAAACCCATCCTCATGCACCATTTGGAATCGTGAAAAGCCTTTTGTCTTTTTGCATTTCTGTACTTTTACCCACGCACTAAAACAGCAATATGGAGCGCTTCACGGATTTGCGTGTCATCCTTGCGCCTCTTGCGGGAGAATCTTCGGTTCCCTTCCCGTTCCACAGTTCCACTTTCCCTTCTTCCTGATTGGCCCGACGTCTGGCTCGGGATTGGTCGACGCAAAGTTCCACAAAGCGTGCTTCCGAATTTGGTCATGTCATGTAGCGTGCCGTTGGCTCTTTGAGAAAGTTCCACTGAACGTGCGCTCCGATTGGCCGCTGGGCGGGACCTCCAGGAAGCGCGATTTATAAAGCGGTGCAGTGGATAGAGGAAGTTAAAAAGGAGACAAAACAGACTATAAAGACGACCACTTTTGTTGTAAATGTTTATTTTGCTTTACAAAAAATAGATATATACATGTATATGTTTTAGGGCTTTATGATAGCATAGAAAATCGCGATTATTTCTAAAATAACATTTTCCTAGACAAATGATTTTTTTTCTGTTATTAAATCATTTACTTAATAATATTAAGGGGTTGAAAAATATTGTTTAGATGCAATTAACTCTAATTCTAAAAATTATAAGTCTAAAAACACTGTCAAGGTGCAAACATTTAGTCTTTAAAACAATTAAGCAAGATAAATGTTTATTTTGTATAAAACAAATAGATATATACATGTATAAGTTTTAGGGCTTTATGATAGCATAGAAAATGCTATTATTTCTAAGATAACATTTCCCTACAAAAATGCATTTTTTTATCTGTGTTATTAAATCATTTACTTAATAATATTAAACAGTTAAAACATATTGTTCAGATGCAAATAACTAATTCTAAAAATTAAGTCTAAGTCTAAAAACACTGTAAAGGTGCAAACATTTAGTCTTTAAAACAAATAGGCAAGATATTCTGACTCTGATTGGCTGTTGTCATTTTCTTTTTTCTTCTTAACTTCTGCTATTAGTGTTTATTTACAGCTCTGGGTTAAGCTTTGAGCTGCTCTAGCAAATAGCCGAGCAGCAACTACTGGGAAGGTAGTTTATAAAATAATAATTTATCATATGTTTGTGATTATTTTTTTTTTAAAATATTGCATAAACTGTTGTGATAATAAAATAATTTTACGCTATATTGTACTGCCCTAATATGTTAAAAGTATAAATGGTTATATATTTTGTGTAAATAAACATTTTATTTCTAATCTCTGTGTACATTTCAGCTTTTTTTTTAAAAGATATTTGTTCAGTAGCTACAGTGTCCCAAGAGTGAGTTATCTGTTGTGACTCGAATAACTTTACACAATATTTATATTACACTTTTCATAATTTTTTTCTATTCATTTATTGCAAACAAGAGTTGAAAGATAAAATAAAACTTCCAAAAGTACACTGCGTACACATATTCATGTGGTTGCTTTAATGTTATCATTGTGTAATTTAAAGGATGGTAATATTAGGGTTCTGTTTATTATTCATAAACAAGTTATAAACTGTAGTTTAGCTAACAGTTAAAATAAAAATGGTATAAAATTATATTGTAAATTAAACTCGAGTAAATGTTCAATGTAAATGCAGTAACACCTAAAAATAATATGTGTATATGTAAATATAACTGTAAACATTGATGTAAATGAAATATTTTAAAATATATTTAATTGAATTTTTAAATAATTTATTAAACTTTAAAAAATTGACAAACCTATTTAAATATTAATGCCTGAAATTTAAATTTGAAAGTATTTTAATATAATATTTCTTATATCCTACAACCTAATATTTTAGGTACTATATTTAGTTTAATCAGTTGTTTAAATATTTTATTATGTGTTATTTAATATTAATAAATAAGTTACCTGAACATTACGGTCAATATAATTGACAAAATTCTAAAACATTTAAAAGTCAATATTTCAGTATGTTTATTATTAAACTATTAAAATATTTTATTTCTTAAAAGGTGTAAAATATAAGTCCTGATTATAAAAACATTTTATCTAACTGACATGCAATTCAAAAAAGCTATATTTAGTTATGTTGCAAATAAACATAGAATTATATTTGAATATAATGTAATACATTTATTAAAAAATCATACTTATTATTATATGTTACTCAATTCATTTAAAATGGATTTTCTTTTTTAAATTATGTAATATATGATATACAATGAGAGCAGTCTACAGCACATGGCTAATTAATATGCACCTGTCATACCCCAGAAAGCACATGGCTAATTATGCCAGTTCCCGCCTTTGATTTTTTACCATATTGGGTAATTTGTTTAATTTCAACAAGCATGAGCACCCTTCAAGGCTACAGGTGACCCCAATGGGGTTCAGGGGTCACTACCCTGCAGTCTAAGGCCATGTGACGTCGAGAGGACTGCTGGGGGCCACAGGGTGGGGACAGAGAAGATCCATCAGGTTCCTTTTCGCAGGGGCCATGCTAATCTTCTCTGTATCGATCCAATTTTAGTATATGTGCCACCGTAGCGAGCACAGACCAGTGGTCAGGCTCAGGGCATATGTACGCCTCGAGTCCCAGCAATGTTCCTCCAGGGTGGTGGGAACCGGAGAGCCATGTTCCCACTTGTATGCCGTGCACTACAGAGCTTTGGCCCTGTCAGTGCTAGGCACACTGATTGATGCAGTAGGTCACCAAGTTTATGGCTGGGGGGAAATTAGAGTGTCAGGATAGCCTATGGCAATCCCACTAAAGCAAGGGCTTTGGAAGTGCATTAGCACAACAAAACAAATGATCAAAGCATCCCACATTCGTTGTCACCATGTATGTAGACTTTCCAGTTGACCCAGCAGCACCTCCCACGATTTGCTAAACCCATCGTCATGCACCATTTGGAAACGTGAAAAGCCTTTTGTCTTTTTTCATTTCTGTACTTTTACCCACGCACTAAAAAAGCAATATGGAGCGCTTCACGGATTTGCGTGTCATCCTTTCGCAGGGGCCATGCTAATCTTCTCTGTATCGATCCAATTTTAGTATATGTGCCACCGTAGCGAGCACAGATCAGCAGTCAGGCTCAGGGCATATGTACGCCTCGAGTCCCAGCAATGTTCCTCCAAGGTGGTGGGACCTGGAGAGCCATGTTCCCACTTGTATGCCGTGCACTACAGAGCTTTGGCCCTGTCAGTGCTAGGCACACTGATTGATGCAGTAGGTCACCAAGTTTATGGACAGGGGGAAATTAGAGTGTCAGGATAGCCTATGGCAAAGTCCCAGTAAAGCAAGGGCTTTGGAAGTGCATTGGTTGCACAACAAAACAAATGATCAAAGCATCCCACATTCGTTTTCACCATGCATGTAGACTTTCCAGTTGACCCAGCAGCACCTCCCACGATTTGCTAAACCCATCCTCATGCAACATTTGGAATCGTGAAAAGCCTTTTGTCTTTTATCATTTCTGTACTTTTACCCACGCACTAAAACAGCAATATGGAGCGCTTCACGGATTTGCGTGTCATCCTTTCGCAGGGGCCATGCTAATCTCTGTATCGATCCAATTTTAGTATATGTGCCACCGTAGCGAGCACGGACGAGTGGACAGGCTCAGGGCATATGTACGCCTCGAGTCCCAGCAATGTTCCTCCAAGGTGGTGGGACCTGGAGAGCCATGTTCCCACTTGTATGCCGTGCACTACAGAGCTTTGGCCCTGTCAGTGCTAGGCACACTGATTGATGCAGTAGGTCACCAAGTTTATGGACAGGGGGAAATTAGAGTGTCGGGATAGCCTATGGCAAAGTCCCAGTAAAGCAAGGGCTTTGGAAGTGCATTGGTTGCACAACAAAGCAAACGATCAAAGCATCCCACATTCGTTTTCACCATGCATGTAGACTTTCCAGTTGACCCAGCAGCACCTCCCACGATTTGCTAAACCCATCCTCATGCACCATTTGGAATCGTGAAAAGCCTTTTGTCTTTTTCATTTCTGTACTTTTACCCACGCACTAAAACAGCAATATGGAGCGCTTCACGGATTTGCGTATCATCCTTTCGCAGGGGCCATGCTAATCTTCTCTGTATCGATCCAATTTTAGTATATGTGCCACCGTAGCGAGCACAGACCAGTGGTCAGGCTCAGGGCATATGTACGCCTCGAGTCCCAGCAATGTTCCTTCAAGGTGGTGGGACCCGAAGAGCCATGTTCCCACTTATATACCGTGCACTACAGAGCTTTGGCCCTGTCAGTGTTAGGCACACTGATTGATGCAGTAGGTCACCAAGTTTATGGACGGGGGGAAATTAGAGTGTCACGATAGCCTATGGCAATCCCACTAAAGCAAGGGCTTTGGAAGTGCATTAGCACAACAAAACAAATGATCAAAGCATCCCACATTCGTTTTCACCATGCATGTAGACTTTCCAGTTGACCCAGCAGCACCTCCCACGATTTGCTAAACACATCCTCATGCACCATTTGGAAACGTGAAAAGCCTTTTGTTTTTTTTCATTTCTATACTTTTACCCACACACTAAAAAAGCAATATGGAGCGCTTCACAGATTTGCGTGTCATCCTTTCGCAGGGGCCATGCTAATCTTCTCTGTATCGATCCAATTTTAGTATATGTGCCACCGTAGCGAGCACAGATCAGCAGTCAGGCTCAGGGCATATGTACGCCTCGAGTCCCAGCAATGTTCCTCCAAGGTGGTGGGACCTGGAGAGCCATGTTCCCACTTGTATGCCGTGCACTACAGAGCTTTGGCCCTGTCAGTGCTAGGCACACTGATTGATGCAGTAGGTCACCAAGTTTATGGACAGGGGGAAATTAGAGTGTCAGGATAGCCTATGGCAAAGTCCCAGTAAAGCAAGGGCTTTGGAAGTGCATTGGTTGCACAACAAAACAAATGATCAAAGCATCCCACATTCGTTTTCACCATGCATGTAGACTTTCCAGTTGACCCAGCAGCACCTCCCACGATTTGCTAAACCCATCCTCATGCAACATTTGGAATCGTAAAAAGCCTTTTGTCTTTTTGCATTTCTGTACTTTTACCCACGCACTAAAACAGCAATATGGAGCGCTTCACGGATTTGCGTGTCATCCTTTCGCAGGGGCCATGCTAATCTTCTCTGTATCGATCCAATTTTAGTATATGTGCCACCGTAGCGAGCACAGATCAGCAGTCAGGCTTAGGGCATATGTACGCCTCGAGTCCCAGCAATGTTCCTCCAAGGTGGTGGGACCTGGAGAGCCATGTTCCCACTTGTATGCCGTGCACTACAGAGCTTTGGCCCTGTCAGTGCTAGGCACACTGATTGATGCAGTAGGTCACCAAGTTTATGGACAGGGGGAAATTAGAGTGTCAGGATAGCCTATGGCAAAGTCCCAGTAAAGCAAGGGCTTTGGAAGTGCATTGGTTGCACAACAAAGCAAACGATCAAAGCATCCCACATTCGTTTTCACCATGCATGTAGACTTTCCAGTTGACCCAGCAGCACCTCCCACGATTTGCTAAACCCATCCTCATGCACCATTTGGAATCGTGAAAAGCCTTTTGTCTTTTTCATTTCTGTACTTTTACGCACGCACTAAAACAGCTATATGGAGCGCTTCACGGATTTGCGTGTCATCCTTTCGCAGGGGCCATGCTAATCTTCTCTGTATCGATCCAATTTTAGTATATGTGCCACCGTAGCGAGCACAGACCAGTGGTCAGGCTCAGGGCATATGTACGCCTCGAGTCCCAGCAATGTTCCTCCAGGGTGGTGGGAACCGGAGAGCCATGTTCCCACTTGTATGCCGTGCACTACAGAGCTTTGGCCCTGTCAGTGCTAGGCACACTGATTGATGCAGTAGGTCACCAAGTTTATGGACGGGGGGAAATTAGAGTGTCAGGATAGCCTATGGCAATCCCACTAAAGCAAGGGCTTTGGAAGTGCATTAGCACAACAAAACAAATGATCAAAGCATCCCACATTCGTTGTCACCATGCATGTAGACTTTCCAGTTGACCCAGCAGCACCTCCCACGATTTGCTAAACCCATCGTCATGCACCATTTGGAAACGTGAAAAGCCTTTTGTCTTTTTGCATTTCTGTACTTTTACCCACGCACTAAAACAGCAATATGGAGCGCTTCACGGATTTGCGTGTCATCCTTTCGCAGGGGCCATGCTAATCTTCTCTGTATCGATCCAATTTTAGTATATGTGCCACCGTAGCGAGCACAGACCAGTGGTCAGGCTCAGGGCATATGTACGCCTCGAGTCCCAGCAATGTTCCTTCAAGGTGGTGGGACCCGAAGAGCCATGTTCCCACTTATATACCGTGCACTACAGAGCTTTGGCCCTGTCAGTGTTAGGCACACTGATTGATGCAGTAGGTCACCAAGTTTATGGACGGGGGGAAATTAGAGTGTCACGATAGCCTATGGCAATCCCACTAAAGCAAGGGCTTTGGAAGTGCATTAGCACAACAAAACAAATGATCAAAGCATCCCACATTCGTTTTCACCATGCATGTAGACTTTCCAGTTGACCCAGCAGCACCTCCCACGATTTGCTAAACACATCCTCATGCACCATTTGGAAACGTGAAAAGCCTTTTGTCTTTTTTCATTTCTATACTTTTACCCACACACTAAAAAAGCAATATGGAGCGCTTCACAGATTTGCGTGTCATCCTTTCGCAGGGGCCATGCTAATCTTCTCTGTATCGATCCAATTTTAGTATATGTGCCACCGTAGCGAGCACAGATCAGCAGTCAGGCTCAGGGCATATGTACGCCTCGAGTCCCAGCAATGTTCCTCCAAGGTGGTGGGACCTGGAGAGCCATGTTCCCACTTGTATGCCGTGCACTACAGAGCTTTGGCCCTGTCAGTGCTAGGCACACTGATTGATGCAGTAGGTCACCAAGTTTATGGACAGGGGGAAATTAGAGTGTCAGGATAGCCTATGGCAAAGTCCCAGTAAAGCAAGGGCTTTGGAAGTGCATTGGTTGCACAACAAAACAAATGATCAAAGCATCCCACATTCGTTTTCACCATGCATGTAGACTTTCCAGTTGACCCAGCAGCACCTCCCACGATTTGCTAAACCCATCCTCATGCAACATTTGGAATCGTAAAAAGCCTTTTGTCTTTTTGCATTTCTGTACTTTTACCCACGCACTAAAACAGCAATATGGAGCGCTTCACGGATTTGCGTGTCATTCTTTCGCAGGGGCCATGCTAATCTTCTCTGTATCGATCCAATTTTAGTATATGTGCCACCGTAGCGAGCACGGACGAGTGGACAGGCTCAGGGCATATGTACGCCTCGAGTCCCAGCAATGTTCCTCCAAGGTGGTGGGACCTGGAGAGAAATGTTCCCACTTGTATGCCGTGCACTACAGAGCTTTGGCCCTGTCAGTGCTAGGCACACTGATTGATGCAGTAGGTCACCAAGTTTATGGACAGGGGGAAATTAGAGTGTCAGGATAGCCTATGGCAAAGTCCCAGTAAAGCAAGGGCTTTGGAAGTGCATTGGTTGCACAACAAAGCAAACGATCAAAGCATCCCACATTCGTTTTCACCATGCATGTAGACTTTCCAGTTGACCCAGCAGCACCTCCCACGATTTGCTAAACCCATCCTCATGCACCATTTGGAATCGTGAAAAGCCTTTTGTCTTTTTCATTTCTGTACTTTTACGCACGCACTAAAACAGCAATATGGAGCGCTTCACGGATTTGCGTGTCATCCTTTCGCAGGGGCCATGCTAATCTTCTCTGTATCGATCCAATTTTAGTATATGTGCCACCGTAGCGAGCACAGACCAGCGGTCAGGCTCAGGGCATATGTACGCCTCGAGTCCCAGCAATGTTCCTTCAAGGTGGTGGGACCCGAAGAGCCATGTTCCCACTTATATACCGTGCACTACAGAGCTTTGGCCCTGTCAGTGCTAGGCACACTGATTGATGCAGTAGGTCACCAAGTTTATGGACAGGGGGAAATTAGAGTGTCAGGATAGCCTATGGCAAAGTCCCACTAAAGCAAGGGCTTTGGAAGTGCATTAGCACAACAAAACAAACGATCAGAGCATCCCACATTCGTTTTCACCATGCATGTAGACTTTCCAGTTGACCCAGCAGCACCTCCCACGATTTGCTAAACTCATCCTCATGCACCATTTGGAATCGTGAAAAGCCTTTTGTCTTTTTGCATTTCTGTACTTTTACCCACGCACTAAAACAGCAATATGGAGCACTTCACGGATTTGCGTGTCATCCTTTCGCCTCTTGCGGGAGAATCTTCGGTTCCCTTCCTGTTCCACAGTTCCACTTTCCCTTCTTCCTGATTGGCCCGAAGTCTGGCTCGGTATTGGTCGGCGCAAAGTTCCACAAAGCGTGCTTCCGAATTTGGTCATGTCATGTAGCGTGCCGTTGGCTCTTTTGAGAAAGTTCCACTGAACGTGCGCTCCGATTGGCCGCTGGGCGGGACCTCCAGGAAGCGCGATTTATAAAGCGGTGCAGTGGAAAGAGGAAGTTAAAAAAGGAGACAAAATAGACTATAAAGACGACATGCGTTGTTGTAAATGTTTATTTTGTTTGACAAAAAATAGATATATACATGTATATGTTTTAGGGCTTTATGATAGCATAGAAAAACGCGATTATTTCTAAAATAACATTTCCCTAGAAAAATGCATTTTTTTCTGTGTTATTAAATCATTTACTTAATAATATTAAGTGGTTAAAAGATATTGTTCAGATGCAATTAACTCTAATTCTAAAAATTATAAGTCTAAAAACACTGTCAAGGTGCAAACATTTAGTCTTTAAAACAACTAAGCAAAATAAATGTTTATTTTGTATAAAACAAATATAAATATACATGTACAAGTTGTAGGGCTTTATGATAGCATAGAAAATGCTATTATTTCTAAAATAACATTTCCCTACAAAAATGCATTGTTTTATCTGTGTTATTAAATCATTTACTTAATAATATTAAACAGTTAAAAGATATTGTTCAGATGCAAATAACTAATTTTAAAAATTAAGTCTAAGTCTAAAAACACTGTAAAGGTGCAAACATTTAGTCTTTAAAACAAATAGGCAAGATATTTTGACTCTTATTGGCTGTTGTCATTTTCTTTTTTTTCTTCTTAACTTCTGCTATTAGTGTTTATTTTCAGCTCTGGGTTATGCTTTGAGCTGCTCTAGCAAATAGCCGAGCAGCAACTACTGGGAAGGTAGTTTATAAAATAATAATTTATCATATGTTTGTGATTTTTTTTTTTTTTAAATATTGCATAAACTGTTGTGATAATAAAATAATTTTATGCTATATTGTACTGCCCTAATATGTTAAAAGTATAAATACTTAGTTATTTTGTGTAAATAAACATTTTTCTATTTTATTTCTAATCTCTGTGTACATTTCAGCTTTTTTTTTTAAAGATATTTGTTCAGTAGCTACAGTGTCCCAAGAGTGAGTTATCTGTTGTGACTCGAATAACTTTACACAATATTTATATTACACTTTTCATAATTGTTTTCTATTCATTTATTGCAAACAAGAGTTGAAGGATAAAATTAAACTTCCAAAAATACACTGCGTACACATATTCATGTGGTTGCTTTAATGTTATCATTGTGTAATTTAAAGTATGGTAATATTAGGGTTCTGTATATTATTCATAAACAAGTTATAAACTCTAGTTTAGCTAACAGTAAAAATAAAATGGTATAAAATTATATTGTAAATTAAACTTAAGTAAATGTTCAATGTAAATGCAGTAACACCTAAAAATAATATGTGTATATGTAAATATAACTGTAAACATTGATGTAAATGAAATATTTTAAAATATATTTAATTGAATTTTTAAGTAATTTATTAAACTTTAAAAAAATGACAAACCTATTTAAATATCAATGCCTGAAATTTAAATTTGAAAGTATTTTAATGTAATATTTCTTATATCCTACAACCTAATATTTTAGGTACTATATTTAGTTTAATCAGTTGTTTAAATATTTTATTATGTGTTATTTAATATTAATAAATAAGTTACCTGAACATTACGGTCAATATAATTGACAAAATTCTAAAACATTTAAAAGTCAATATTTCAGTATGTTTATTATTGAACTATTAAAAAATATTATATTTCTTAAAAGGTGTGAAATATAAGTCCTAATTATAAAAACATTTTATCTAACTCACATGCAATTCAAATAAAGCTATATTTAGTTATGTTGCAAATAAACATACAATTATATTTGAATATAATGTAATACATTTATTAAAAAATAATACTTATTATTATTATGTTACTCAATTCATTTAAAATGGATTTTCTTTTTCAAATTATGTAATATATGATATACAATGAGAGCAGTCTACAGCACATGGCTAATTAATATGCACCTGTCATACCCCAGAAAGCACATGGCTAATTATGCCAGTTCCCGCCTTTGATTTTTTTACCATATTGGGTAATTTCATTAATTTCAGCAAGCATGAGCACCTGTCGAGGTCTCAGGTGACCCCAGTGGGGTTCAGGGGTCACTACCTTGCAGTCTAAGGCCATGTGACGTCGAGAGGACTGCTGGGGGCCACAGGGTGGGGACAGAGAAGATCCATCAGGTTCCTTTTCGCAGGGGCCATGCTAATCTTCTCTGTATCGATCCAATTTTAGTATATGTGCCACCGTAGCGAGCACAGACCAGTGGTCAGGCTCAGGGCATATGTACGCCTCGAGTCCCAGCAATGTTCCTTCAAGGTGGTGGGACCCGAAGAGCCATGTTCCCACTTATATACCGTGCACTACAGAGCTTTGGCCCTGTCAGTGCTAGGCACACTGATTGATGCAGTAGGTCACCAAGTTTATGGACAGGGGGAAATTAGAGTGTCAGGATAGCCTATGGCAAAGTCCCACTAAAGCAAGGGCTTTGGAAGTGCATTAGCACAACAAAACAAACGATCAGAGCATCCCACATTCGTTTTCACCATGCATGTAGACTTTCCAGTTGACCCAGCAGCACCTCCCACGATTTGCTAAACTCATCCTCATGCACCATTTGGAATCGTGAAAAGCCTTTTGTCTTTTTGCATTTCTGTACTTTTACCCACGCACTAAAACAGCAATATGGAGCACTTCACGGATTTGCGTGTCATCCTTTCGCCTCTTGCGGGAGAATCTTCGGTTCCCTTCCTGTTCCACAGTTCCACTTTCCCTTCTTCCTGATTGGCCCGAAGTCTGGCTCGGTATTGGTCGGCGCAAAGTTCCACAAAGCGTGCTTCCGAATTTGGTCATGTCATGTAGCGTGCCGTTGGCTCTTTGAGAAAGTTCCACTGAACGTGCGCTCCGATTGGCCGCTGGGCGGGACCTCCAGGAAGCGAGATTTATAAAGCGGTGCAGTAGATAGAGGAAGTTAAAAAAGGAGACAAAATAGACTATAAAGACGACAAGCTTTGTTGTAAATGTTTTATTTTGTTTGACAAAAAAATAGATATATACATGTATATGTTTTAGGGCTTTATGATAGCATAGAAAAACGCGATTATATCTAAAATAACATTTCCCTAGAAAAATGCATTTTTTTTCTCTGTTATCAAATCATTTACTTAATAATATTAAGTGGTTAAAAGATATTGTTCAGATGCAATTAACTCTAATTCTAAAAATGATAAGTCTAAAAACACTGTCAAGGTGCAAACATTTAGTCTTTAAAACAACTAAGCAAGATAAATGTTTATTTTGTATAAAACAAATATAAATATACATGTACAAGTTGTAGGGCTTTATGATAGCATAGAAAATGCTATTATTTCTAAGATAACATTTCCCTACAAAAATGCATTTTTTAACTGTGTTATTAAATCTTTTACTTAAAAAAATTAAACAGTTAAAAGATATTGTTCAGATGCAAATAACTAATTCTACAAATTAAGTCTATGTCTAAAAACACTGTAAAGGTGCAAACATCATTTTTTTTTAAAACAAATAAGCAAGATATTCTGACTCTGATTGGCTGTTTTCATTTTCTTTTTTCTTCTTAACTTCTGCTATTAGTGTTTATTTTCAGCTCTGCGTTAAGCTTTGAGCTGCTCTAGCAAATAGCCGAGCAGCAACTACTGGGAAGGTAGTTTATAAAATAATAATTTATCATACGTTTGTGATTTTTTAAAAATATTGCGTAAACTGTTGTGATTAATAAAATAATTTTACGCTATATTGCACTGCCCTAATATGTTAAGTATGTTAAGTAATAAATACTTATATATTTTGTGTAAATAAACATTTTTTTTATTTTATTTCTAATCTCTGTGTACATTTCAGCTTTTTTTTAAAGATATTTGTTTAGTAGCTACAGTGTCCCAAGAGTGGGTTATCTGTTGTGACTTGAATAACTTTACACAATATTTATATTACACTTTACATCATTTTTTTCTATTCATTTATTGCAAACAAGAGTTGAAGGATAAAATTAAACTTCCAAAAATACACTGCGTACACATATTCATGTGGTTGCTTTAATGTTATCATTGTGTAATTTAAAGGATGGTAATATTAGGGTTCTGTATATTATTCATAAACAAGTTATAAACTGTAGTTTAGCTAACAGTTAAAATAAAATGGTATAAAATTATATTGTAAATTAAATTTAAGTAAATGTTCAATGTAAATGCAGTAACACCTAAAAATATGTGTATATGTAAATATAACTGTAAACATTGATGTAAATGAAATATTTTAAAATATATTTAATTGAATTTTTAAATAATTTATTAAACTTTAAAAAAATGACAAACCTATTTAAATATCAATGCCTGAAATTTAAATTTGAAAGTATTTTAATGTAATATTTCTTATATCCTACAACCTAATATTTTAGGTACTATATTTAGTTTAATCAGTTGTTTAAATATTTTATTATGTGTTATTTAATATTAATAAATAAGTTACCTGAACATTGCGGTCAATATAATTGACAAAATTCTAAAACATTTAAAAGTCAATATTTCAGTATGTTTATTATTGAACTTTTAAAATATTTTATTTCTTAAAAGGTGTGAAATATAAGTCCCAATCATAAAAACATTTTATCTAACTGACATGCAATTCAAAAAAGCTATATTTAGTTATGTTGCAAATAAACATACAATTATATTTGAATATAATGTAATACATTTATTAAAATATAATACTTATTATTATATGTTACCCAATTCATTTAAAATGGATTTTCTTTTTCAAATTATGTAATAAATGATATACAATGAGAGCAATCTACAGCACATGGCTAATTAATATGCACCTGTCATACCCCAGAAAGCACATGGCTAATTATGCCAGTTCCCGCCTTTGATTTTTTACCATATTGGGTAATTTGTTTAATTTCAACAAGCATGAGCACCCTTCAAAGCCACAGGTGACACCAATGGGGTTCAGGGGTCACTACTCTGCAGTCTAAGGCCATGTGACGTCGAGAGGGCTGCTGAGGGCCACAGGGTGGGGACAGAGAAGATCCATCAGGTTCCTCCATTCTGTCTCCTCCTCAATCTGCTCTGTTTTACTTTTCATCATTTGTTTAATACTTTCTTTTAACTTTGCCATAAATGTATTAAATTCAACACATTTTAAAAACAAATGCATAATACCTTCATTTTCCAGTCCACATATTTTGCATAATGCATTCTCACTGCTTCCAATTTGTGCCAGTTTTGTTTCAGTGAAAATAACATTATGTCGGATGAAATAATCCAACGTTTCAATTTTTGCGTCTAAATATTTCCATTTTAAATTCTTCCAGATTCCCTCTTCGTCTATTTCCACAAATATTTTTTTTCCAAAATTGTTCTGAAACTGGTCTTTTATGCACTTTGTTTCTGAAACAAATGTAGAAATTTTTGAGAACACATTCTTGAAAATCTTTCTCATTTTCCTTTAAAAACATTTTCACATTATTCCTTCATTCGAATCTATGATTTCAAAACTTTCTGGATCCACACCTACAAATGTTGCCATAATTTATCGTCCACCCAAACTAAATAATGAATTTCTAAATGACTTTGCTGCTTTTTAACACATATTACCACCCTCTCACCTAATATTATAGTTTTAGGAGATTTTAATATTTATGTGGATAATTTTAATAACTCCCTTACAAGAGATTTTATATCCTGTCTTGAGAGCTTTGGACTTCAACAGCATGTCAATGTTCCCACACACTCTAAAGGACACACCCTCAACCTCATCTGCTGCTCTGGTGTTTCACCCATTGACCTCTCTGCTGAGGAACTCCCTATAACGGATAATTTTCTCCTCTGATTTAATTTTGCACTCTCTCTTTCTTCCACCAAATCTCTCCGTACTATTTCCTTCCGTAACATAAAACATATTAATTTAGAATCCTTTTTTTGCTAGTATTAACTCTCTTCCTGAAATTACTAACCTTTCATCACCAAATGATTTAGTTTCTCATTACAACACTGGACTTCACTATAAGTCTCTGTAATAAAGTTCACGGCCCTTTGGCCGCCTGGAAGAAGGAGGCGGAGAACCGACGTAGTTTAAAAATATTTATTAATAACAGGGACGGCAGCTCCTCACGGAGACAATGGGGGGTTGGCGCCACAGCCCCTGCGAGACCTATATGAGATGGGCCGAGAGAACAGGAGATGAAAAAAAGGAAAGACAGAGTAGACCAGGAAAGGGGAGAGAGGAAAAAGAAAAAAAAATTGGGGTTCGGTTCTCCAGACACGCTGCCACTCGGTCCTCCACCAGCTGAGAGATGCGACGACGTGCTGGGAGCCCTGTGGAGGAATCTATCCACCCGTCTGTCTTCTGGCGTCCGGCGGCGGTTCTCCTGGCTGGCTGGCGGCTTCTCTGGTCTCCTGCTCCGCTTCCGTGGATGGATGCAGGCTCTGGCATCATGGTGGATCGTGGCAACTCCCCCGGGTTCTGTGGGATGGCTCCCTTCAGCACTTTCCCCTTCGGTGGTGAGCCCTGCGTCTCCTGCTCCTCCCCAAGCTGGGAGACGGCAGCAGGCAGATCCTTTCCTCGCCAGCCTCAGGCCACCCCGGCACTCTGGGCAGACGAACAGGTTTCTCCCCCACTCGGGTTAACTCCCAAACACTCGCCCCTCTCTCAGGACAACGCGTCCCTCCTTCTCCCGGGCTTCGGCACCACTGTAATAAAGTTCATGCCCCTTTGGCCGCCAGAAAGAAGGAGGCGGAGAACCGACGCAGTTTTAAAATATTTATTAATAACAGGGACGGCAGTCTCCGTGTCTAAACCAAAACGGACGGACGGCAGCTCCTCACGAAGACTGCTGTCAAACTGAAAGCAAAAGTAAAATATGTCCGGGCCCGGTCCTCTCTCGGCTTCCTCTGCCATAGTTCCTCCTTTTATGGTCCAGAGCTCCTTCCGTGGGATCCGAGGCAGGTGCGCACCGCAGGTGTATCCACTTACACGGTGGCCTTACTCCGTTCCCACGGCTCTCGGCCACGCCCCCTCGCCACAGTCTCATATGGATTTTTTGAACATCTGACAGAAATAAAGTCAATCAGGTAAGCAATGAGCGTAGCTGCTGCTGCTTCTCTTCTGTTTCTGCATATTAACAGCAGGTGTTCATCATCAGTGCTCAATCATCACTTAATTAAACTCATCATCGGCTCATTAACTTTACTCTGCTGCTGAGTAAATTTTGCTCAATTTAGAGAGGGACCAAATGTTCTCTGAACTGAGTAAATTTTACTCTGATGATTTTACTGTGTACAGGTATGGATCATATGTTTTGTCCCAGCTAAGATCTTAAAATGTTCTTTACTTCTCATAGTAACAACTAATGATAATAATTGTCATGGTCACATATATTGCTGTATATGAAGGGATATTTATTTATTAGCATGATGGTTGCTATATTTTAATGAAACAACTGTTTACTATGTAAATGGAGCTATCAAACCGACACGAGCGTTGAAAATAATACATAAGCTAAACTTTTTCAGGTTTTTTGCAGCCATATATACATATAAGTAATATCACAGTATAAAAATAACCTACAACACGAAATCTCTAGGACAGGTGAACTTTCTGACGACACAGCGTCACCAGCACAGACCAAACACTGCACAAAGAATGAGATATTTCAAACATGATGTGACCTTAGCATTAATGTAACAATAAAAATAACTTACCGCACAAAATCTCTGTAATGGATGAACGTCTGACAGCGCAGCGTCAGGCACACAGACAAAATACTGCACACACAGTGAAATATTTTAAATGTGATGTGAGCAAAACATACTGTTTATCAGAACAGGATAAAAATAACCTACCGCTCTAAATCACTATGAGAGGTGTATTTGCTGACAGCGCAGCCTCATGAACAAAGACAAAATGCTGCACAAAGAGTGAAAAACTTCGAACGTGATGTAACCAGAACATATTGTGCATCAATATAACAGTATAAAAATAACTTACCACACGAAATCTCAACAACAGGTGTACTTTCTGAAGGCGCAGCCTCACGAATACTGCTCAAAAAGTGAGATATTTCAAACATGTCGTGAACAAAACATACTGTGCATCAATATAACAGTATAAAAATAACTTTCCACACAAAATCACTTTAACATACGAATTAATCTCGACAGCAGATGAACTTTCTGACCCGATAAATTGAGCATTCAGAGCAAGAGAAACTTTGGAAAATTCTCAGCGCTGATTGGCCCTGATTTTAAACTTTAGACAATGCATCCCTCCGATTAGCCCAGGGTCTAAGCAAACTGTAGACAATCGCGGCTTCTCGTTGGACGAGAGTCTACAGTCTACAGTTACCATTGCACGTTCCCTGGGCAGATGTCTGCGAACTCCCCAAATGTGGGAATCTCGACTGCATAATTTCTGGTAGTGGGGGACTGCGTTCGCGCTCTCCCCTGAGCACAGTGGTTCAAGACAGAGTTCAGGCGGTAGCGTCGGACCCGGCTGGAGCCAAGTGGTGCTCGCTGCAGAGCCATTTGAGGAGAGCTGAGCTCCAGCGAGGGGGAGCTTAAGCTTGAGCTCCACCTTTTTTGCACTTCTTCTACGAGTGATGTCACTGGGGGTAGGGTTAGGGGCGGGGTTGGTGTACGCATTAAAACAGCTTACAGGAGGAGGAGCGACAGCTCATGCTCCCCCTCGCTGGAGCTCAGCTCTCCTCAAATGGCTCTGCAGCGAGCACCCTCTCGCTGGAGCGGCGCTTCCCTCTCTTCCTCGTCCTTTGCCAAGCCTCTTTTGCTCCAGTAGAGCCGCGCGCGCCTGTGGAAGGCCTGCCCACCCGTCGCTAGAAGAGCCCGTTCTGACGCCGAAAACTACTCGAAAGGTCCCCCCTCAAAGCGGTTTGACCAGGTGAAGGAACACGCAAAGAGAGCCCCCGGTGGCTTTTGTCCGCCAAGCGAGTGTGCCCTGTGGAATGTCAGAATTTTATTTTTACCGGCCTGCCGCTGTTACTGACGGAACGAATGCAGACCGTGTGAAAGGTCATCATTTTATCTGCCATTAAGTAAGCGAACGCTTCGGCTCGGATCAGAGGTAACTTTGTTTCAAGAACTGCAATCTTTTGCAGACGTCTGTGGCGTTTTGGGCAGAGGGACGGTTCTAAACCAATCTGAACCAGAGGCAATTTCGCAGCCAGCCGTCGGTGGTTTCCCGTCCCAGGAATGTAAGGTGCTTGCAGCGGGAGGTTGTTTCGTTAGCGCTTCCGCTTCCGTCAGTGAAGTTCTTTTGCGGAACGTTTGTAGATCCCGTCGTCTTCTTCAAGCTATGTCGTTTGAGCACTGTGCTGATAGGCTGACCTAAGAAAACAGGACACAAAACATACAAGGCAAGAGTGCAAAGCACGGAGCTCTAGGCAAAGGCGGTCCGAACCGCAGCAAAGCAGGAGGTCGACATGTCCAAATAGACCAAATCAGAAACTAAGCAGAGAAAAACGGCATCTGTAGAGAAAGAAAACAGATGGAGGAAAAGAAAGAAAGAACAGGAGGATCCCCTCCCCCCATAGAGGGTCTGTTATCCCCAGATCGAGTGCGTCCGGTGGAATCCATGTGTTGGCAGCCCCAACTGATGACAAAACACAGAGCAAGCATCTGGAGGAAGCTCAAACTCTTCATGCGTTGCCACAGTTACTAGCGAGTGGTTTGCAGGCACAGGCACGTCTGCTGCAAGTACAGCGCCGTCAGGAGACAGGGGTTGCTGGCCCATTCCCCATGCTCGGTGGCTGGGCATCACCGCCCTGGAGTACGGCCGATAGAAAACGGCGGCTGCCATTTGCGCCGCCCGGCAACTCATACTTACCTGGCAGGGGAGATACCATGATCAAGAAGGTGGTTCCCCCAGGGCGAGGCTTGGCCATTGCACTCCGGCCACGCTGACCCCTGCGAATTCCCCAAATGTGGGAATCTCGACTGCATAATTTCTGGTAGTGGGGGACTGCGTTCGCGCTCTCCCCTGAGCACAGTGGTTCAAGACAGAGTTCAGGCGGTAGCGTCGGACCCGGCTGGAGCCAAGTGGTGCTCGCTGCAGAGCCATTTGAGGAGAGCTGAGCTCCAGCGAGGGGGAGCTTAAGCTTGAGCTCCACCTTTTTTGCACTTCTTCTACGAGTGATGTCACTGGGGGTAGGGTTAGGGGCGGGGTTGGTGTACGCATTAAAACAGCTTACAGGAGGAGGAGCGACAGCTCATGCTCCCCCTCGCTGGAGCTCAGCTCTCCTCAAATGGCTCTGCAGCGAGCACCCTCTCGCTGGAGCGGCGCTTCCCTCTCTTCCTCGTCCTTTGCCAAGCCTCTTTTGCTCCAGTAGAGCCGCGCGCGCCTGTGGAAGGCCTGCCCACCCGTCGCTAGAAGAGCCCGTTCTGACGCCGAAAACTACTCGAAAGGTCCCCCCTCAAAGCGGTTTGACCAGGTGAAGGAACACGCAAAGAGAGCCCCCGGTGGCTTTTGTCCGCCAAGCGAGTGTGCCCTGTGGAATGTCAGAATTTTATTTTTACCGGCCTGCCGCTGTTACTGACGGAACGAATGCAGACCGTGTGAAAGGTCATCATTTTATCTGCCATTAAGTAAGCGAACGCTTCGGCTCGGATCAGAGGTAACTTTGTTTCAAGAACTGCAATCTTTTGCAGACGTCTGTGGCGTTTTGGGCAGAGGGACGGTTCTAAACCAATCTGAACCAGAGGCAATTTCGCAGCCAGCCGTCGGTGGTTTCCCGTCCCAGGAATGTAAGGTGCTTGCAGCGGGAGGTTGTTTCGTTAGCGCTTCCGCTTCCGTCAGTGAAGTTCTTTTGCGGAACGTTTGTAGATCCCGTCGTCTTCTTCAAGCTATGTCGTTTGAGCACTGTGCTGATAGGCTGACCTAAGAAAACAGGACACAAAACATACAAGGCAAGAGTGCAAAGCACGGAGCTCTAGGCAAAGGCGGTCCGAACCGCAGCAAAGCAGGAGGTCGACATGTCCAAATAGACCAAATCAGAAACTAAGCAGAGAAAAACGGCATCTGTAGAGAAAGAAAACAGATGGAGGAAAAGAAAGAAAGAACAGGAGGATCCCCTCCCCCCATAGAGGGTCTGTTATCCCCAGATCGAGTGCGTCCGGTGGAATCCATGTGTTGGCAGCCCCAACTGATGACAAAACACAGAGCAAGCATCTGGAGGAAGCTCAAACTCTTCATGCGTTGCCACAGTTACTAGCGAGTGGTTTGCAGGCACAGGCACGTCTGCTGCAAGTACAGCGCCGTCAGGAGACAGGGGTTGCTGGCCCATTCCCCATGCTCGGTGGCTGGGCATCACCGCCCTGGAGTACGGCCGATAGAAAACGGCGGCTGCCATTTGCGCCGCCCGGCAACTCATACTTACCTGGCAGGGGAGATACCATGATCAAGAAGGTGGTTCACCCAGGGCGAGGCTTGGCCATTGCACTCCGGCCACGCTGACCCCTGCGAATTCCCCAAATGTGGGAATCTCGACTGCATAATTTCTGGTAGTGGGGGACTGCGTTCGCGCTCTCCCCTGAGCACAGTGGTTCAAGACAGAGTTCAGGCGGTAGCGTCGGACCCGGCTGGAGCCAAGTGGTGCTCGCTGCAGAGCCATTTGAGGAGAGCTGAGCTCCAGCGAGGGGGAGCTTAAGCTTGAGCTCCACCTTTTTTGCACTTCTTCTACGAGTGATGTCACTGGGGGTAGGGTTAGGGGCGGGGTTGGTGTACGCATTAAAACAGCTTACAGGAGGAGGAGCGACAGCTCATGCTCCCCCTCGCTGGAGCTCAGCTCTCCTCAAATGGCTCTGCAGCGAGCACCCTCTCGCTGGAGCGGCGCTTCCCTCTCTTCCTCGTCCTTTGCCAAGCCTCTTTTGCTCCAGTAGAGCCGCGCGCGCCTGTGGAAGGCCTGCCCACCCGTCGCTAGAAGAGCCCGTTCTGACGCCGAAAACTACTCGAAAGGTCCCCCCTCAAAGCGGTTTGACCAGGTGAAGGAACACGCAAAGAGAGCCCCCGGTGGCTTTTGTCCGCCAAGCGAGTGTGCCCTGTGGAATGTCAGAATTTTATTTTTACCGGCCTGCCGCTGTTACTGACGGAACGAATGCAGACCGTGTGAAAGGTCATCATTTTATCTGCCATTAAGTAAGCGAACGCTTCGGCTCGGATCAGAGGTAACTTTGTTTCAAGAACTGCAATCTTTTGCAGACGTCTGTGGCGTTTTGGGCAGAGGGACGGTTCTAAACCAATCTGAACCAGAGGCAATTTCGCAGCCAGCCGTCGGTGGTTTCCCGTCCCAGGAATGTAAGGTGCTTGCAGCGGGAGGTTGTTTCGTTAGCGCTTCCGCTTCCGTCAGTGAAGTTCTTTTGCGGAACGTTTGTAGATCCCGTCGTCTTCTTCAAGCTATGTCGTTTGAGCACTGTGCTGATAGGCTGACCTAAGAAAACAGGACACAAAACATACAAGGCAAGAGTGCAAAGCACGGAGCTCTAGGCAAAGGCGGTCCGAACCGCAGCAAAGCAGGAGGTCGACATGTCCAAATAGACCAAATCAGAAACTAAGCAGAGAAAAACGGCATCTGTAGAGAAAGAAAACAGATGGAGGAAAAGAAAGAAAGAACAGGAGGATCCCCTCCCCCCATAGAGGGTCTGTTATCCCCAGATCGAGTGCGTCCGGTGGAATCCATGTGTTGGCAGCCCCAACTGATGACAAAACACAGAGCAAGCATCTGGAGGAAGCTCAAACTCTTCATGCGTTGCCACAGTTACTAGCGAGTGGTTTGCAGGCACAGGCACGTCTGCTGCAAGTACAGCGCCGTCAGGAGACAGGGGTTGCTGGCCCATTCCCCATGCTCGGTGGCTGGGCATCACCGCCCTGGAGTACGGCCGATAGAAAACGGCGGCTGCCATTTGCGCCGCCCGGCAACTCATACTTACCTGGCAGGGGAGATACCATGATCAAGAAGGTGGTTCACCCAGGGCGAGGCTTGGCCATTGCACTCCGGCCACGCTGACCCCTGCGAATTCCCCAAATGTGGGAATCTCGACTGCATAATTTCTGGTAGTGGGGGGACTGCGTTCGCGCTCTCCCCTGAGCACAGTGGTTCAAGACAGATTTCAGGCGGTAGCGTCGGACCCGGCTGGAGCCAAGTGGTGCTCGCTGCAGAGCCATTTGAGGAGAGCTGAGCTCCAGCGAGGGGGAGCTTAAGCTTGAGCTCCACCTTTTTTGCACTTCTTCTACGAGTGATGTCACTGGGGGTAGGGTTAGGGGCGGGGTTGGTGTACGCATTAAAACAGCTTACAGGAGGAGGAGCGACAGCTCATGCTCCCCCTCGCTGGAGCTCAGCTCTCCTCAAATGGCTCTGCAGCGAGCACCCTCTCGCTGGAGCGGCGCTTCCCTCTCTTCCTCGTCCTTTGCCAAGCCTCTTTTGCTCCAGTAGAGCCGCGCGCGCCTGTGGAAGGCCTGCCCACCCGTCGCTAGAAGAGCCCGTTCTGACGCCGAAAACTACTCGAAAGGTCCCCCCTCAAAGCGGTTTGACCAGGTGAAGGAACACGCAAAGAGAGCCCCCGGTGGCTTTTGTCCGCCAAGCGAGTGTGCCCTGTGGAATGTCAGAATTTTATTTTTACCGGCCTGCCGCTGTTACTGACGGAACGAATGCAGACCGTGTGAAAGGTCATCATTTTATCTGCCATTAAGTAAGCGAACGCTTCGGCTCGGATCAGAGGTAACTTTGTTTCAAGAACTGCAATCTTTTGCAGACGTCTGTGGCGTTTTGGGCAGAGGGACGGTTCTAAACCAATCTGAACCAGAGGCAATTTCGCAGCCAGCCGTCGGTGGTTTCCCGTCCCAGGAATGTAAGGTGCTTGCAGCGGGAGGTTGTTTCGTTAGCGCTTCCGCTTCCGTCAGTGAAGTTCTTTTGCGGAACGTTTGTAGATCCCGTCGTCTTCTTCAAGCTATGTCGTTTGAGCACTGTGCTGATAGGCTGACCTAAGAAAACAGGACACAAAACATACAAGGCAAGAGTGCAAAGCACGGAGCTCTAGGCAAAGGCGGTCCGAACCGCAGCAAAGCAGGAGGTCGACATGTCCAAATAGACCAAATCAGAAACTAAGCAGAGAAAAACGGCATCTGTAGAGAAAGAAAACAGATGGAGGAAAAGAAAGAAAGAACAAGAGGATCCCCTCCCCCCATAGAGGGTCTGTTATCCCCAGATCGAGTGCGTCCGGTGGAATCCATGTGTTGGCAGCCCCAACTGATGACAAAACACAGAGCAAGCATCTGGAGGAAGCTCAAACTCTTCATGCGTTGCCACAGTTACTAGCGAGTGGTTTGCAGGCACAGGCACGTCTGCTGCAAGTACAGCGCCGTCAGGAGACAGGGGTTGCTGGCCCATTCCCCATGCTCGGTGGCTGGGCATCACCGCCCTGGAGTACGGCCGATAGAAAACGGCGGCTGCCATTTGCGCCGCCCGGCAACTCATACTTACCTGGCAGGGGAGATACCATGATCAAGAAGGTGGTTCCCCCAGGGCGAGGCTTGGCCATTGCACTCCGGCCACGCTGACCCCTGCGAATTCCCCAAATGTGGGAATCTCGACTGCATAATTTCTGGTAGTGGGGGACTGCGTTCGCGCTCTCCCCTGAGCACAGTGGTTCAAGACAGAGTTCAGGCGGTAGCGTCGGACCCGGCTGGAGCCAAGTGGTGCTCGCTGCAGAGCCATTTGAGGAGAGCTGAGCTCCAGCGAGGGGGAGCTTAAGCTTGAGCTCCACCTTTTTTGCACTTCTTCTACGAGTGATGTCACTGGGGGTAGGGTTAGGGGCGGGGTTGGTGTACGCATTAAAACAGCTTACAGGAGGAGGAGCGACAGCTCATGCTCCCCCTCGCTGGAGCTCAGCTCTCCTCAAATGGCTCTGCAGCGAGCACCCTCTCGCTGGAGCGGCGCTTCCCTCTCTTCCTCGTCCTTTGCCAAGCCTCTTTTGCTCCAGTAGAGCCGCGCGCGCCTGTGGAAGGCCTGCCCACCCGTCGCTAGAAGAGCCCGTTCTGACGCCGAAAACTACTCGAAAGGTCCCCCCTCAAAGCGGTTTGACCAGGTGAAGGAACACGCAAAGAGAGCCCCCGGTGGCTTTTGTCCGCCAAGCGAGTGTGCCCTGTGGAATGTCAGAATTTTATTTTTACCGGCCTGCCGCTGTTACTGACGGAACGAATGCAGACCGTGTGAAAGGTCATCATTTTATCTGCCATTAAGTAAGCAAACGCTTCGGCTCGGATCAGAGGTAACTTTGTTTCAAGAACTGCAATCTTTTGCAGACGTCTGTGGCGTTTTGGGCAGAGGGACGGTTCTAAACCAATCTGAACCAGAGGCAATTTCGCAGCCAGCCGTCGGTGGTTTCCCGTCCCAGGAATGTAAGGTGCTTGCAGCGGGAGGTTGTTTCGTTAGCGCTTCCGCTTCCGTCAGTGAAGTTCTTTTGCGGAACGTTTGTAGATCCCGTCGTCTTCTTCAAGCTATGTCGTTTGAGCACTGTGCTGATAGGCTGACCTAAGAAAACAGGACACAAAACATACAAGGCAAGAGTGCAAAGCACGGAGCTCTAGGCAAAGGCGGTCCGAACCGCAGCAAAGCAGGAGGTCGACATGTCCAAATAGACCAAATCAGAAACTAAGCAGAGAAAAACGGCATCTGTAGAGAAAGAAAACAGATGGAGGAAAAGAAAGAAAGAACAGGAGGATCCCCTCCCCCCATAGAGGGTCTGTTATCCCCAGATCGAGTGCGTCCGGTGGAATCCATGTGTTGGCAGCCCCAACTGATGACAAAACACAGAGCAAGCATCTGGAGGAAGCTCAAACTCTTCATGCGTTGCCACAGTTACTAGCGAGTGGTTTGCAGGCACAGGCACGTCTGCTGCAAGTACAGCGCCGTCAGGAGACAGGGGTTGCTGGCCCATTCCCCATGCTCGGTGGCTGGGCATCACCGCCCTGGAGTACGGCCGATAGAAAACGGCGGCTGCCATTTGCGCCGCCCGGCAACTCATACTTACCTGGCAGGGGAGATACCATGATCAAGAAGGTGGTTCACCCAGGGCGAGGCTTGGCCATTGCACTCCGGCCACGCTGACCCCTGCGAATTCCCCAAATGTGGGAATCTCGACTGCATAATTTCTGGTAGTGGGGGACTGCGTTCGCGCTCTCCCCTGAGCACAGTGGTTCAAGACAGAGTTCAGGCGGTAGCGTCGGACCCGGCTGGAGCCAAGTGGTGCTCGCTGCAGAGCCATTTGAGGAGAGCTGAGCTCCAGCGAGGGGGAGCTTAAGCTTGAGCTCCACCTTTTTTGCACTTCTTCTACGAGTGATGTCACTGGGGGTAGGGTTAGGGGCGGGGTTGGTGTACGCATTAAAACAGCTTACAGGAGGAGGAGCGACAGCTCATGCTCCCCCTCGCTGGAGCTCAGCTCTCCTCAAATGGCTCTGCAGCGAGCACCCTCTCGCTGGAGCGGCGCTTCCCTCTCTTCCTCGTCCTTTGCCAAGCCTCTTTTGCTCCAGTAGAGCCGCGCGCGCCTGTGGAAGGCCTGCCCACCCGTCGCTAGAAGAGCCCGTTCTGACGCCGAAAACTACTCGAAAGGTCCCCCCTCAAAGCGGTTTGACCAGGTGAAGGAACACGCAAAGAGAGCCCCCGGTGGCTTTTGTCCGCCAAGCGAGTGTGCCCTGTGGAATGTCAGAATTTTATTTTTACCGGCCTGCCGCTGTTACTGACGGAACGAATGCAGACCGTGTGAAAGGTCATCATTTTATCTGCCATTAAGTAAGCGAACGCTTCGGCTCGGATCAGAGGTAACTTTGTTTCAAGAACTGCAATCTTTTGCAGACGTCTGTGGCGTTTTGGGCAGAGGGACGGTTCTAAACCAATCTGAACCAGAGGCAATTTCGCAGCTAGCCGTCGGTGGTTTCCCGTCCCAGGAATGTAAGGTGCTTGCAGCGGGAGGTTGTTTCGTTAGCGCTTCCGCTTCCGTCAGTGAAGTTCTTTTGCGGAACGTTTGTAGATCCCGTCGTCTTCTTCAAGCTATGTCGTTTGAGCACTGTGCTGATAGGCTGACCTAAGAAAACAGGACACAAAACATACAAGGCAAGAGTGCAAAGCACGGAGCTCTAGGCAAAGGCGGTCCGAACCGCAGCAAAGCAGGAGGTCGACATGTCCAAATAGACCAAATCAGAAACTAAGCAGAGAAAAACGGCATCTGTAGAGAAAGAAAACAGATGGAGGAAAAGAAAGAAAGAACAGGAGGATCCCCTCCCCCCATAGAGGGTCTGTTATCCCCAGATCGAGTGCGTCCGGTGGAATCCATGTGTTGGCAGCCCCAACTGATGACAAAACACAGAGCAAGCATCTGGAGGAAGCTCAAACTCTTCATGCGTTGCCACAGTTACTAGCGAGTGGTTTGCAGGCACAGGCACGTCTGCTGCAAGTACAGCGCCGTCAGGAGACAGGGGTTGCTGGCCCATTCCCCATGCTCGGTGGCTGGGCATCACCGCCCTAGAGTACGGCCGATAGAAAACGGCGGCTGCCATTTGCGCCGCCCGGCAACTCATACTTACCTGGCAGGGGAGATACCATGATCAAGAAGGTGGTTCACCCAGGGCGAGGCTTGGCCATTGCACTCCGGCCACGCTGACCCCTGCGAATTCCCCAAATGTGGGAATCTCGACTGCATAATTTCTGGTAGTGGGGGACTGCGTTCGCGCTCTCCCCTGAGCACAGTGGTTCAAGACAGAGTTCAGGCGGTAGCGTCGGACCCGGCTGGAGCCAAGTGGTGCTCGCTGCAGAGCCATTTGAGGAGAGCTGAGCTCCAGCGAGGGGGAGCTTAAGCTTGAGCTCCACCTTTTTTGCACTTCTTCTACGAGTGATGTCACTGGGGGTAGGGTTAGGGGCGGGGTTGGTGTACGCATTAAAACAGCTTACAGGAGGAGGAGCGACAGCTCATGCTCCCCCTCGCTGGAGCTCAGCTCTCCTCAAATGGCTCTGCAGCGAGCACCCTCTCGCTGGAGCGGCGCTTCCCTCTCTTCCTCGTCCTTTGCCAAGCCTCTTTTGCTCCAGTAGAGCCGCGCGCGCCTGTGGAAGGCCTGCCCACCCGTCGCTAGAAGAGCCCGTTCTGACGCCGAAAACTACTCGAAAGGTCCCCCCTCAAAGCGGTTTGACCAGGTGAAGGAACACGCAAAGAGAGCCCCCGGTGGCTTTTGTCCGCCAAGCGAGTGTGCCCTGTGGAATGTCAGAATTTTACTTTTACCGGCCTGCCGCTGTTACTGACGGAACGAATGCAGACCGTGTGAAAGGTCATCATTTTATCTGCCATTAAGTAAGCGAACGCTTCGGCTCGGATCAGAGGTAACTTTGTTTCAAGAACTGCAATCTTTTGCAGACGTCTGTGGCGTTTTGGGCAGAGGGACGGTTCTAAACCAATCTGAACCAGAGGCAATTTCGCAGCCAGCCGTCGGTGGTTTCCCGTCCCAGGAATGTAAGGTGCTTGCAGCGGGAGGTTGTTTCGTTAGCGCTTCCGCTTCCGTCAGTGAAGTTCTTTTGCGGAACGTTTGTAGATCCCGTCGTCTTCTTCAAGCTATGTCGTTTGAGCACTGTGCTG
Source organism: Danio rerio (assembly GCF_052040795.2). Taxonomy (NCBI): domain Eukaryota; kingdom Metazoa; phylum Chordata; class Actinopteri; order Cypriniformes; family Danionidae; genus Danio; species Danio rerio. Next base: position 68,679,041 of record NC_141024.2, on the reverse strand, counting down.
ATAGGCTGACGTAAGAAAACAGGACACAAAACATACAAGGCAAGAGTGCAAAGCACGGAGCTCTAGGCAAAGGCGGTCCGAACCGCAGCAAAGCAGGAGGTCGACATGTCCAAATAGACCAAATCAGAAACTAAGCAGAGAAAAACGGCATCTGTAGAGAAAGAAAACAGATGGAGGAAAAGAAAGAAAGAACAGGAGGATCCCCTCCCCTCCCCCCATAGAGGGTCTGTTATCCCCAGATCGAGTGCGTCCGGTGGAATCCATGTGTTGGCAGCCCCAACTGATGACAAAACACAGAGCAAGCATCTGGAGGAAGCTCAAACTCTTCATGCGTTGCCACAGTTACTAGCGAGTGGTTTGCAGGCACAGGCACGTCTGCTGCAAGTACAGCGCCGTCAGGAGACAGGGGTTGCTGGCCCATTCCCCATGCTCGGTGGCTGGGCATCACCGCCCTGGAGTACGGCCGATAGAAAACGGCGGCTGCCATTTGCGCCGCCCGGCAACTCATACTTACCTGGCAGGGGAGATACCATGATCAAGAAGGTGGTTCCCCCAGGGCGAGGCTTGGCCATTGCACTCCGGCCACGCTGACCCCTGCGAATTCCCCAAATGTGGGAATCTCGACTGCATAATTTCTGGTAGTGGGGGACTGCGTTCGCGCTCTCCCCTGAGCACAGTGGTTCAAGACAGAGTTCAGGCGGTAGCGTCGGACCCGGCTGGAGCCAAGTGGTGCTCGCTGCAGAGCCATTTGAGGAGAGCTGAGCTCCAGCGAGGGGGAGCTTAAGCTTGAGCTCCACCTTTTTTGCACTTCTTCTACGAGTGATGTCACTGGGGGTAGGGTTAGGGGCGGGGTTGGTGTACGCATTAAAACAGCTTACAGGAGGAGGAGCGACAGCTCATGCTCCCCCTCGCTGGAGCTCAGCTCTCCTCAAATGGCTCTGCAGCGAGCACCCTCTCGCTGGAGCGGCGCTTCCCTCTCTTCCTCGTCCTTTGCCAAGCCTCTTTTGCTCCAGTAGAGCCGCGCGCGCCTGTGGAAGGCCTGCCCACCCGTCGCTAGAAGAGCCCGTTCTGACGCCGAAAACTACTCGAAAGGTCCCCCCTCAAAGCGGTTTGACCAGGTGAAGGAACACGCAAAGAGAGCCCCCGGTGGCTTTTGTCCGCCAAGCGAGTGTGCCCTGTGGAATGTCAGAATTTTATTTTTACCGGCCTGCCGCTGTTACTGACGGAACGAATGCAGACCGTGTGAAAGGTCATCATTTTATCTGCCATTAAGTAAGCAAACGCTTCGGCTCGGATCAGAGGTAACTTTGTTTCAAGAACTGCAATCTTTTGCAGACGTCTGTGGCGTTTTGGGCAGAGGGACGGTTCTAAACCAATCTGAACCAGAGGCAATTTCGCAGCCAGCCGTCGGTGGTTTCCCGTCCCAGGAATGTAAGGTGCTTGCAGCGGGAGGTTGTTTCGTTAGCGCTTCCGCTTCCGTCAGTGAAGTTCTTTTGCGGAACGTTTGTAGATCCCGTCGTCTTCTTCAAGCTATGTCGTTTGAGCACTGTGCTGATAGGCTGACCTAAGAAAACAGGACACAAAACATACAAGGCAAGAGTGCAAAGCACGGAGCTCTAGGCAAAGGCGGTCCGAACCGCAGCAAAGCAGGAGGTCGACATGTCCAAATAGACCAAATCAGAAACTAAGCAGAGAAAAACGGCATCTGTAGAGAAAGAAAACAGATGGAGGAAAAGAAAGAAAGAACAGGAGGATCCCCTCCCCCCATAGAGGGTCTGTTATCCCCAGATCGAGTGCGTCCGGTGGAATCCATGTGTTGGCAGCCCCAACTGATGACAAAACACAGAGCAAGCATCTGGAGGAAGCTCAAACTCTTCATGCGTTGCCACAGTTACTAGCGAGTGGTTTGCAGGCACAGGCACGTCTGCTGCAAGTACAGCGCCGTCAGGAGACAGGGGTTGCTGGCCCATTCCCCATGCTCGGTGGCTGGGCATCACCGCCCTGGAGTACGGCCGATAGAAAACGGCGGCTGCCATTTGCGCCGCCCGGCAACTCATACTTACCTGGCAGGGGAGATACCATGATCAAGAAGGTGGTTCACCCAGGGCGAGGCTTGGCCATTGCACTCCGGCCACGCTGACCCCTGCGAATTCCCCAAATGTGGGAATCTCGACTGCATAATTTCTGGTAGTGGGGGACTGCGTTCGCGCTCTCCCCTGAGCACAGTGGTTCAAGACAGAGTTCAGGCGGTAGCGTCGGACCCGGCTGGAGCCAAGTGGTGCTCGCTGCAGAGCCATTTGAGGAGAGCTGAGCTCCAGCGAGGGGGAGCTTAAGCTTGAGCTCCACCTTTTTTGCACTTCTTCTACGAGTGATGTCACTGGGGGTAGGGTTAGGGGCGGGGTTGGTGTACGCATTAAAACAGCTTACAGGAGGAGGAGCGACAGCTCATGCTCCCCCTCGCTGGAGCTCAGCTCTCCTCAAATGGCTCTGCAGCGAGCACCCTCTCGCTGGAGCGGCGCTTCCCTCTCTTCCTCGTCCTTTGCCAAGCCTCTTTTGCTCCAGTAGAGCCGCGCGCGCCTGTGGAAGGCCTGCCCACCCGTCGCTAGAAGAGCCCGTTCTGACGCCGAAAACTACTCGAAAGGTCCCCCCTCAAAGCGGTTTGACCAGGTGAAGGAACACGCAAAGAGAGCCCCCGGTGGCTTTTGTCCGCCAAGCGAGTGTGCCCTGTGGAATGTCAGAATTTTATTTTTACCGGCCTGCCGCTGTTACTGACGGAACGAATGCAGACCGTGTGAAAGGTCATCATTTTATCTGCCATTAAGTAAGCGAACGCTTCGGCTCGGATCAGAGGTAACTTTGTTTCAAGAACTGCAATCTTTTGCAGACGTCTGTGGCGTTTTGGGCAGAGGGACGGTTCTAAACCAATCTGAACCAGAGGCAATTTCGCAGCTAGCCGTCGGTGGTTTCCCGTCCCAGGAATGTAAGGTGCTTGCAGCGGGAGGTTGTTTCGTTAGCGCTTCCGCTTCCGTCAGTGAAGTTCTTTTGCGGAACGTTTGTAGATCCCGTCGTCTTCTTCAAGCTATGTCGTTTGAGCACTGTGCTGATAGGCTGACCTAAGAAAACAGGACACAAAACATACAAGGCAAGAGTGCAAAGCACGGAGCTCTAGGCAAAGGCGGTCCGAACCGCAGCAAAGCAGGAGGTCGACATGTCCAAATAGACCAAATCAGAAACTAAGCAGAGAAAAACGGCATCTGTAGAGAAAGAAAACAGATGGAGGAAAAGAAAGAAAGAACAGGAGGATCCCCTCCCCCCATAGAGGGTCTGTTATCCCCAGATCGAGTGCGTCCGGTGGAATCCATGTGTTGGCAGCCCCAACTGATGACAAAACACAGAGCAAGCATCTGGAGGAAGCTCAAACTCTTCATGCGTTGCCACAGTTACTAGCGAGTGGTTTGCAGGCACAGGCACGTCTGCTGCAAGTACAGCGCCGTCAGGAGACAGGGGTTGCTGGCCCATTCCCCATGCTCGGTGGCTGGGCATCACCGCCCTAGAGTACGGCCGATAGAAAACGGCGGCTGCCATTTGCGCCGCCTGGCAACTCATACTTACCTGGCAGGGGAGATACCATGATCAAGAAGGTGGTTCACCCAGGGCGAGGCTTGGCCATTGCACTCCGGCCACGCTGACCCCTGCGAATTCCCCAAATGTGGGAATCTCGACTGCATAATTTCTGGTAGTGGGGGACTGCGTTCGCGCTCTCCCCTGAGCACAGTGGTTCAAGACAGAGTTCAGGCGGTAGCGTCGGACCCGGCTGGAGCCAAGTGGTGCTCGCTGCAGAGCCATTTGAGGAGAGCTGAGCTCCAGCGAGGGGGAGCTTAAGCTTGAGCTCCACCTTTTTTGCACTTCTTCTACGAGTGATGTCACTGGGGGTAGGGTTAGGGGCGGGGTTGGTGTACGCATTAAAACAGCTTACAGGAGGAGGAGCGACAGCTCATGCTCCCCCTCGCTGGAGCTCAGCTCTCCTCAAATGGCTCTGCAGCGAGCACCCTCTCGCTGGAGCGGCGCTTCCCTCTCTTCCTCGTCCTTTGCCAAGCCTCTTTTGCTCCAGTAGAGCCGCGCGCGCCTGTGGAAGGCCTGCCCACCCGTCGCTAGAAGAGCCCGTTCTGACGCCGAAAACTACTCGAAAGGTCCCCCCTCAAAGCGGTTTGACCAGGTGAAGGAACACGCAAAGAGAGCCCCCGGTGGCTTTTGTCCGCCAAGCGAGTGTGCCCTGTGGAATGTCAGAATTTTACTTTTACCGGCCTGCCGCTGTTACTGACGGAACGAATGCAGACCGTGTGAAAGGTCATCATTTTATCTGCCATTAAGTAAGCGAACGCTTCGGCTCGGATCAGAGGTAACTTTGTTTCAAGAACTGCAATCTTTTGCAGACGTCTGTGGCGTTTTGGGCAGAGGGACGGTTCTAAACCAATCTGAACCAGAGGCAATTTCGCAGCCAGCCGTCGGTGGTTTCCCGTCCCAGGAATGTAAGGTGCTTGCAGCGGGAGGTTGTTTCGTTAGCGCTTCCGCTTCCGTCAGTGAAGTTCTTTTGCGGAACGTTTGTAGATCCCGTCGTCTTCTTCAAGCTATGTCGTTTGAGCACTGTGCTGATAGGCTGACGTAAGAAAACAGGACACAAAACATACAAGGCAAGAGTGCAAAGCACGGAGCTCTAGGCAAAGGCGGTCCGAACCGCAGCAAAGCAGGAGGTCGACATGTCCAAATAGACCAAATCAGAAACTAAGCAGAGAAAAACGGCATCTGTAGAGAAAGAAAACAGATGGAGGAAAAGAAAGAAAGAACAGGAGGATCCCCTCCCCTCCCCCCATAGAGGGTCTGTTATCCCCAGATCGAGTGCGTCCGGTGGAATCCATGTGTTGGCAGCCCCAACTGATGACAAAACACAGAGCAAGCATCTGGAGGAAGCTCAAACTCTTCATGCGTTGCCACAGTTACTAGCGAGTGGTTTGCAGGCACAGGCACGTCTGCTGCAAGTACAGCGCTGTCAGGAGACAGGGGTTGCTGGCCCATTCCCCATGCTCGGTGGCTGGGCATCACCGCCCTGGAGTACGGCCGATAGAAAACGGCGGCTGCCATTTGCGCCGCCCGGCAACTCATACTTACCTGGCAGGGGAGATACCATGATCAAGAAGGTGGTTCCCCCAGGGCGAGGCTTGGCCATTGCACTCCGGCCACGCTGACCCCTGCGAATTCCCCAAATGTGGGAATCTCGACTGCATAATTTCTGGTAGTGGGGGACTGCGTTCGCGCTCTCCCCTGAGCACAGTGGTTCAAGACAGAGTTCAGGCGGTAGCGTCGGACCCGGCTGGAGCCAAGTGGTGCTCGCTGCAGAGCCATTTGAGGAGAGCTGAGCTCCAGCGAGGGGGAGCTTAAGCTTGAGCTCCACCTTTTTTGCACTTCTTCTACGAGTGATGTCACTGGGGGTAGGGTTAGGGGCGGGGTTGGTGTACGCATTAAAACAGCTTACAGGAGGAGGAGCGACAGCTCATGCTCCCCCTCGCTGGAGCTCAGCTCTCCTCAAATGGCTCTGCAGCGAGCACCCTCTCGCTGGAGCGGCGCTTCCCTCTCTTCCTCGTCCTTTGCCAAGCCTCTTTTGCTCCAGTAGAGCCGCGCGCGCCTGTGGAAGGCCTGCCCACCCGTCGCTAGAAGAGCCCGTTCTGACGCCGAAAACTACTCGAAAGGTCCCCCCTCAAAGCGGTTTGACCAGGTGAAGGAACACGCAAAGAGAGCCCCCGGTGGCTTTTGTCCGCCAAGCGAGTGTGCCCTGTGGAATGTCAGAATTTTATTTTTACCGGCCTGCCGCTGTTACTGACGGAACGAATGCAGACCGTGTGAAAGGTCATCATTTTATCTGCCATTAAGTAAGCGAACGCTTCGGCTCGGATCAGAGGTAACTTTGTTTCAAGAACTGCAATCTTTTGCAGACGTCTGTGGCGTTTTGGGCAGAGGGACGGTTCTAAACCAATCTGAACCAGAGGCAATTTCGCAGCCAGCCGTCGGTGGTTTCCCGTCCCAGGAATGTAAGGTGCTTGCAGCGGGAGGTTGTTTCGTTAGCGCTTCCGTCAGTGAAGTTCTTTTGCGGAACGTTTGTAGATCCCGTCGTCTTCTTCAAGCTATGTCGTTTGAGCACTGTGCTGATAGGCTGACCTAAGAAAACAGGACACAAAACATACAAGGCAAGAGTGCAAAGCACGGAGCTCTAGGCAAAGGCGGTCCGAACCGCAGCAAAGCAGGAGGTCGACATGTCCAAATAGACCAAATCAGAAACTAAGCAGAGAAAAACGGCATCTGTAGAGAAAGAAAACAGATGGAGGAAAAGAAAGAAAGAACAGTAGGATCCCCTCCCCTCCCCCCATAGAGGGTCTGTTATCCCCAGATCGAGTGCGTCCGGTGGAATCCATGTGTTGGCAGCCCCAACTGATGACAAAACACAGAGCAAGCATCTGGAGGAAGCTCAAACTCTTCATGCGTTGCCACAGTTACTAGCGAGTGGTTTGCAGGCACAGGCACGTCTGCTGCAAGTACAGCGCCGTCAGGAGACAGGGGTTGCTGGCCCATTCCCCATGCTCGGTGGCTGGGCATCACCGCCCTGGAGTACGGCCGATAGAAAACGGCGGCTGCCATTTGCGCCGCCCGGCAACTCATACTTACCTGGCAGGGGAGATACCATGATCAAGAAGGTGGTTCACCCAGGGCGAGGCTTGGCCATTGCACTCCGGCCACGCTGACCCCTGCGAATTCCCCAAATGTGGGAATCTCGACTGCATAATTTCTGGTAGTGGGGGACTGCGTTCGCGCTCTCCCCTGAGCACAGTGGTTCAAGACAGAGTTCAGGCGGTAGCGTCGGACCCGGCTGGAGCCAAGTGGTGCTCGCTGCAGAGCCATTTGAGGAGAGCTGAGCTCCAGCGAGGGGGAGCTTAAGCTTGAGCTCCACCTTTATTGCACTTCTTCTACGAGTGATGTCACTGGGGGTAGGGTTAGGGGCGGGGTTGGTGTACGCATTAAAACAGCTTACAGGAGGAGGAGCGACAGCTCATGCTCCCCCTCGCTGGAGCTCAGCTCTCCTCAAATGGCTCTGCAGCGAGCACCCTCTCGCTGGAGCGGCGCTTCCCTCTCTTCCTCGTCCTTTGCCAAGCCTCTTTTGCTCCAGTAGAGCCGCGCGCGCCTGTGGAAGGCCTGCCCACCCGTCGCTAGAAGAGCCCGTTCTGACGCCGAAAACTACTCGAAAGGTCCCCCCTCAAAGCGGTTTGACCAGGTGAAGGAACACGCAAAGAGAGCCCCCGGTGGCTTTTGTCCGCCAAGCGAGTGTGCCCTGTGGAATGTCAGAATTTTATTTTTACCGGCCTGCCGCTGTTACTGACGGAACGAATGCAGACCGTGTGAAAGGTCATCATTTTATCTGCCATTAAGTAAGCGAACGCTTCGGCTCGGATCAGAGGTAACTTTGTTTCAAGAACTGCAATCTTTTGCAGACGTCTGTGGCGTTTTGGGCAGAGGGACGGTTCTAAACCAATCTGAACCAGAGGCAATTTCGCAGCCAGCCGTCGGTGGTTTCCCGTCCCAGGAATGTAAGGTGCTTGCAGCGGGAGGTTGTTTCGTTAGCGCTTCCGCTTCCGTCAGTGAAGTTCTTTTGCGGAACGTTTGTAGATCCCGTCGTCTTCTTCAAGCTATGTCGTTTGAGCACTGTGCTGATAGGCTGACCTAAGAAAACAGGACACAAAACATACAAGGCAAGAGTGCAAAGCACGGAGCTCTAGGCAAAGGCGGTCCGAACCGCAGCAAAGCAGGAGGTCGACATGTCCAAATAGACCAAATCAGAAACTAAGCAGAGAAAAACGGCATCTGTAGAGAAAGAAAACAGATGGAGGAAAAGAAAGAAAGAACAGGAGGATCCCCTCCCCTCCCCCCATAGAGGGTCTGTTATCCCCAGATCGAGTGCGTCCGGTGGAATCCATGTGTTGGCAGCCCCAACTGATGACAAAACACAGAGCAAGCATCTGGAGGAAGCTCAAACTCTTCATGCGTTGCCACAGTTACTAGCGAGTGGTTTGCAGGCACAGGCACGTCTGCTGCAAGTACAGCGCCGTCAGGAGACAGGGGTTGCTGGCCCATTCCCCATGCTCGGTGGCTGGGCATCACCGCCCTGGAGTACGGCCGATAGAAAACGGCGGCTGCCATTTGCAAGTACACCCATCTGCAGCCCGCAGATTGGGGCGGGGCTGCATATGGGGCGGGGCTGCACATGCAGTCCCGCCCACCAGTAATTTTATTGGTTAGTGGAGATTGGGGCGGGGCTGCACATGCACTCCCGCCCACCTGTAATTTCATTGGTTACTAGAGACGTAATAACGTCGATGCCACTACGTCGTGTCAGTAAACAGGAAATGCATTTACAACTTCTCGAAAATTGTTTTATTGTTAATAAAATACACAAAAGCGGTTATTCCTGCTAAATGTCTCAATGTTAATTAAAAATATTATCAAATCATGAATTTTATAGATAAAGAAAACAGTTAGGTGAATTTCATTAGTATTTTTCCTGCAAAAATATTCCTTCTTAAAAAGGATTCCTGAAAGATTACATTTACAGAAATTAACTAGTTTTACTTTTGCAGAAGTACTGGTGATAATAGTTTTTTGGCCACATTTAATTTTTCTACAAATACCACGATTGAACTATGATTAGTGCTGCTTAATATATATGTGTGTGTGTGTGTGTGTGTGTGTGTGTGTGTGTGTGTGTGTGTGTGTGTGTGTGTGTGTGTACAGATGTACAGCAGTAAGACTGACAAGTTACCAAGAAAATAATAATAATTTAAGATACAGCAGTTTTTTGATTGTCTTTAATAAACAAAAACAGTTAAATATTGTCATAGGGGAATTCCCCTCCAGCATTAAAGTGGCACTCTGCTGAGCAGTATCCTGGGAAGTCGATGGTGGAGTAGAATCCTCGCAGGACTCCCTTCCTGCCATCCCCAACATACCCAGGTGGGCAGTCTTTAAAAATGTCCCCACATTCAGGGCATTCAGTCAAGGAATATGGCACTCTGAACTCTTTTTTGTAGTCCTCAGAAAACCTACTCCAGTTGATGACACCTGAATAAAAATCAAGTACATTTAGCAAGACACAAACATAATTCAAAGTTTTACTAATAATACAGTACTGTTAAAAGTGTTTGGCATACTCTATATTCTTTATCATGTGTACACACAGACAGACAGACGGACAGAGATGAATAGAAACAAATATGGAATATGCCAAGCACTTTCCTTAGTCACTATTTATAAAGATTTGTTTATAAATAACTTACTGTCCAGCCAGATGTAGTGAGCCTGCTCCCTGAATTTAGCATTGCTAACTATTTCTTTGAAGATCCTGCACGTCAAGGAGAGGCGCAGGAAAGCCACATCACCATCCTCTGTGATGACCTTCAAAAGGATTTGCCGCAGGATCTCAGGAGGCATCTGTACAAAAATAGCCGACAATATCGCCAAATTGCCGCTTAACATATGTATATTAAAATAAAACTCAGAGTTAAAGATGTTTCTACAAGGCATACCGTGGTCAGATAATCGTCAGCTGGGACGGGGTCGATTGCCTCTAAATGAACAATAATAAAAAAAATTTAGAAACATATTTCTGCTGATTGTACCATTAAAAATACCAGTGTAAACCATACCTGCTCTCTGCGTTCTCATTCTTTTTCTGAGGCTTTTTCTTTCAGCATCTGACCTAAAAATGTTTAAAAAAAAAAAAAACTAAGATTAATGTAAAAATGTTATGCATTTTTTATTCAAAATTTTTTTAAGTTTTATGTAAAATTGCTAGGCTAAAGGTTCACTGATAAACTGAAAACATTTTACATTCAAGAGACCTAACTTACTTCAAGGGGTAGTTTGTCAGCAAAACTATGCACCACCAGTGTCTTAGCACGTGCATGTCAGACTGGAAAATAAAGAACAGATAAACTAATGCCAAGTAATATTAACAACAAAAAAACCCTAGAAAACAAACTTTACCTCATCAAAATCAAAATGCCCCTCCATCACAATGTATAGAGCATACTACAACATAAATAAACAGCACATTAGAGCAGATGTACAGTTGCATACTAAAATAGCATATTTGTTTTGTAATTATTCCAAGCAACAAAACAGCATATGCAAACATTAAATAAGTTTTTAAATAAACTTTTTTTTTTATTACTTACCATCAACACAAACACTCCACAGTTATTTGAGCAGTGTTGTTTGGGAATGCCCTGGTAATACAAAAAAAAACAAAAAGAACCCCACCATTAACAACAACAATTAGTAAAAAAAAAAAAAAAAAGACAAAATAAAGTGAAAACAAAACATTAACAGTAGTTAAGGAACAATGTTTATGGGTGAATCTTACTGGAATTTCATCAGCACTGTACTCATCCCATGTGTCTGAACATACATGCTGTGCTAGTTTTCTGTAGAGAACAATATTAAAAGAAACAAACATACAAAACATTAAACATTTAAATTGAAAGCTCTTACATCACAGGGCCTACAGTCCGTCAGACATTCAGATGGGACTGATTAAAAGAACATCAATGAACATATAAAGATAGATAAATCTGAACAAAGAGGAAAAAAGTGAACAAAAATAAACAAAAACGGGGATATGTGGTTTAAAACAGAACTACCATTATCCCGAACTCTGAACTTTTCACTCATAAACCTGTAACTGCTCAAGTAGCGTGTATCACTGAAGCCTCGTCCAGAGAGGGAATCAAGCCAATAGATCTCCCTTTTTTTTGGCTTCATGATCTATGACAGTGCAACTTTAACATTACATTTCATGAACTGAATCCTTACTTTTCAGGTTTTATATCTAAAATAAGTGGAAGAGTTTTATATTTTCTATTTATTTACTTGACATTATGTATTATATTGACACATACACAGATCATCCAGTGATTGCTCGTCCAAGAAGGTAGTAAAATGATGTCATGACTTGCCAGGTTTTCCTTAAACAAAATCATAAGAATTTTTTAAGAAATGTAGTATTTACAACACAAACACTAAATGACTTATTCTACACTGCCTCAGTAACAAATCACACAATAACACTCACAGGAACATTAGACAGTGGGTCACCACACATTGGAGGCAACCAAGTCACTGTCACATATGGACTGAACACATGGACTGTTATACCCTGTTAAGTGAAAATAAATTAAAATACAATTAAATAAGCAGATACAATCCTTTACATTAAATAAAGAGCTTTTTGGTCTAGGTCATTTTTTGCATTACCTGAAGGCCAGCAACATCCTTTATTACAGAAAGGCAAGCATTCAAAATCTGTAATCATTCAAGGATAAATTTATTCTACTACTTGTGTTAAGGTATTAATATACCAAAATGTGTTTGCAGAATCTTACTGTCGCCTCTACATCTTGAAGTAGTCCCAATGTTTGGAAATCCAACCTTGTGAGGACTGTGCCTCCAACAGATGCTAGGAATTCATCTTTTGGCCCTCTCTCCAGTAAGGCATGGTTTAACTATGAAAAGAACATACTATAATATACTGCAATACAATATCTTTCTCACTGTTCATCTTTATGCATTTTAGTTAAAGTATTTTTAATGATCGTCTAATGAATAAACATGTTTCATGATATATAAATCTAACCTTCTCCAGCTGGACTGGACTGGGTGGCTGTGTCCAGCATGCCTTGTTTGGCTGCACACATTCCAGAGTGAAAATACTCCCAATGGAAGTTTGAACAGGCACTACAAAATATATAAAATTTAAATAATTAGCAACAACACCCCATTTAAAATGACAACCAATATGAAAGAAAAAATATAAACAATTTAAATTCTTACAGTTGTTGTGTTGGTTCACTAAGGATCTCTTATCAGTCTTAACCGAGGGTGGAGGTGTGCCTTTAGATTGAAAAACAGTTGATGCATTATGTATAAAAGGTAATACTCTTACAACAACAAGTGGAAGAAGGAGGGCAACAAAGGAGAAAGAACGAGAAGGAAGAATAAGGAGAAAAACAGAGAAACAACCATTTTTTACCAAAATCCTTTGGTGCCTGTTTGAACACTGGCTCATGATCAGGTACAATCTCCAAGTCAGAAAACACGTGCTTGTCCGTGAATCTGTGGGCTAAGACAAACAAAAATAATAAGAAAAAAAAGGTTAAATGCTGTGAACTATGTGGCCCTATGAGGTAGTCATTAAAACTTTAATCAAATATTTACACAAGTATGAAGAATATTTAAAAAAAATATGACCTTACCAATAAAATTAGATTCCAAAGTACGGTTGCCATGGAACAATTTATTAAAATGTTCCATTTTCTTTTGGTTATGTGCAAGATTCCGGTGGTGGAGAATATTTCGTGCCAGAAAAATATGTGCTGCTGGTCTTAACATATTCATAAAGTAGTTGTTTTTCTTTACTTCTGAAAAAAGCTGCTCTGCACGCTGGCTATTAACTTTTCCAGCCAGCTCTGGCACAAGACCAATAGTGCGGAGCACATCTCTTTCGTCCCTACTATTGCTTTGATGGAAAACGTCACACAAACAGTAGTGCTCGGAGGAACCGGTCACAGGGTGGCAGTCAGGATCTGCAGGTTTTTTTTTGTGTGCCAGCCAAGGAAGATGAACTTTTAGTTTTCCTTCTTTTGCTTGTTTAATGTTTTCAGTGGTGGGGTCTTGCACTCTGCCCTCAAATGGGTGGAAAGGTGGACATTCTTGTTGCCTTTTATTTGTGTGTGCAACTAAGCCTCGAGGGTAATCATAGATTGTGACATTAGGAAAATTTTTCCATGACAACAGAAGGTCTGTGAAATCACGTGGACTCTCAGCTCTGAGGTTAAATTTGATTGAGTAAACAATCCCACATGGACACATGATTACACCCACACCACCTATAAACACAGAAAATAAAAAATTAACTAAATTATTGAAACACTAAATAAAACATTTCAACAATAATATAGTACATTTTAACGTGGATCAAAAACCTTTCATAAATTATCCTAAAACTATTGAGCAGCAACCTTTCATATATTAGGATAATTTAAAAAACTTTGATCCACTTCAAATGTTTAACATATACTGTACACATGTGGGCATATATACATATACAGTACACATACATGCACTTACATACGTCGTAACTCACCTGAAGCACCCCAAATCTTTTCAAACACCTTGTTGTATGTCACTCTATTCGACATTTTATCACGAAGTCTGAGGACGAGATCCATTTTCGAACCAACATTATCAACCCCACACTGTCGACACAGCTTTTTCAAATCTGCAATCTAATCATAAGCAAATTTGAGAGTAAGTTCAGCAAAAAATAAATGAATTAAAAAGTACTTTAAAATAGTAGAGTGACATTTTTACTAATTAATTTGCAGCCTACTAATATTGGCTTTATTTGGAAAAACTAAAACACTTCCATAACAATTTAAACAAAAATCTACCTTGAGGTGGAGAAGCTCATCTCCAAGTCTTTCCTCAGTAAGGGGCACATCCATGTCAATCCCTCCATCTAGAGAATGCACTTTTGCATTCTCGGTGTTTAAAACCATGGTTGATCCCCTTGTTTTTGGACCTATCCACGGGGACCAGTAGTGGTAACTCGGTGAAATTTTAAATGGGTTTTCTTTGCCACCTTGAGAAAAAAAAAACTATTTAATGCATCAACACTAAACATACAGCTAAAATTAAAAAGCTGATATCTTAGTGGGCAGTTCTTCTATTATATGAATTTAAGACCACTACATTGCACTACACTAAAAAATAAAATAACTACAATTTCAGTTTTTGGTTTAGTTTTTTTAGTTTAAATACTGCTAATTCCTACACTATAATAAATCTGTTAGAAAAGAAAAATGACAGAAAACTATAGTGTGTGGGCGTTTAGAAAACACTGCAAAAGGACATATCATGATACCAATCTTCATTCTATCATGCAGCAATATTTGCATACCAAAACAAATCAAAACTTACTTGGATAAAACCCTCTGCTTATCACATCCATTGCCACTGCATTCCAAAATTGCTCTATGTCAACATGACCATCATAATCCAGAGGTGGAGATGGAATTTCACTCACTGTAAAGGAACAAATCAAAATATGTGAATTATGAATTAAAAAAAGCAACAAAACAACTCCAACTGAAACCAGCGTTTACCTGGGATGCTAAACACTCCTTTTTTATGAAGGTCCATAATCACAGTACTTGGACTGTATCCACAGGACACACAGGAGTACATGTAGTCCAAATCACACAAAGCTTCAAAGTGCAGATACGCCTGCATGATTAGGTCACCTTTAGGCAAGGACTCTCCCTCTGTGGCTTCAATTATTCGCACAACCCTACCAACAGCTGTGTGATTCTGAAAAGAAGAAGCATATATATGCAAGCATGCATGGTTAAATAAATATATAATAAAAGCCCTCATCAACATTTCTATTATTAGAATTTTTGTTAAAGAACAAGTTATAGTGAAAAAGCAGGCATTATTGCTGATATTGTACCTGTAGAGAATTTCTCAAAACCAAACATAAGTGTAGGGTGAGGATTACATGATCATTGAAGTTGTGCAAACCATCTTGCCATTCTTGGTATCTGTATATGTGATTGCATTTATGGCACAACTTGTAGTAGGTTGACACACCTGAAAAAAAAAAAGGATTTGAACAGATTTATATACATTTGTAAACTGATAAAGAAAAATTCTAAATAAATGCAAGTCACATTACAGTATCTATTGAAACAATAAAACTGCCATACCCTGAATCAGTCCATTGAATGAGACTATCTTTGCCCGACAAGTTATCAAAACAGGGTCACTCAAAACTCCCTTGCATAGTCTGCATTCAACCTCCTCAGGCACAAGATGTTTTGGAAAAGCATGCTTTGATTTTTGCAGGATGTCTTGTTGGAGTTTCACTGGAATTTTCTTATGTTCAAGCATGTCTTCCATCATTTTTTTGACTGTAGCAGAGTTAGGGGGATATGAATCATGACAGCAGGCATCATCATCTTCATGAACAGTGTTGGAAACTTCTGAGCACTTAAGTCTTTTGAAGAGCTGTGGTATTGTCTGGAAAAGATGCCACTTTGCTGTGGCTTTGTGAATACAGGATTGACGAGGCTTGGCACAAGGACAATGCCAGTTATTTTTCTTTTTATCATAAGTCACCATGACCCTTCCCATTCTACTGTAATAGGACACTGTTGGTTCAAACACAGAAATGAAACATTTTGTTGATGAACTTCCAACTGTGACATGGAAAGACAAAGGTGTCTCCGCAACATTTGCTTCCCGCTGCAACTTTAACAGTTGGATTTTCCTTGCTTCACCAAACCACTTTTCCTGCACCAGCTGAGAGAGACTGTTTTCTGTCAGTGCAAAATTGGATTCTTCAATTTGTTTACAAAAACACAATGACTGTACATGGCAGCACTCAAATGGTAAGATCCCAGTTATGTGTGCGTATTCAGCATTTGAAATGCACTGGTCAAGTTCACATGCTGAACGAAAGTTTGGGCCCCATGTATTTTTTATTACATGTATGGGTATTGCTTGACCATGAAATGCCTTTTCAACAGCAAAAATGCCAATTTTTCCATCGATGCACTGAGATCTCAAGTGCTTCTCAGGAGTCATTGCATTTACTCTGTCAGTATGTTGTCTTTGAATGTGAGTTCGTAGATTTTTGGCCAGAAGTGTTACATTACATTGGCTGCAAGTGGCAGTCTTCTTTGCTGACAATTTTGGGAGTGACTGCAAAGGGTGGACAGAAGGTGACTGAGCCTGTTTCTGCTTGACAGATGTCATCTGGGGCTGTGTCTGCTGGGCAGATGACTGACACTGTGCCTGCCTGACGGATGTCACCTGGGGCTGTGTCTGCTGGGCAGATGACGGAGGCTGTGCCTGCCTGACGGATGTCATCTGGGGCTGTGTCTGCTGGGCAGATGACTGAGGCTGTGCCTGCCTGACGGATGTCATCTGGGGCTGTGTCTGCTGGGCAGATGACGGAGGCTGTGCCTGCCTGACGGATGTCATCTGGGGCTGTGTCTGCTGGGCAGATGACTGAGGCTGTGCCTGCCTGACGGATGTCATCTGGGGCTGTGTCTGCTGGGCAGATGACTGAGGCTGTGCCTGCCTGACGGATGTCATCTGGGGCTGTGTCTGCTGGGCAGATGACGGAGGCTGTGCCTGCCTGACGGATGTCATCTGGGGCTGTGTCTGCTGGGCAGATGACTGAGGCTGTGCCTGCCTGACGGATGTCATCTGGGGCTGTGTCTGCTGGGCAGATGACTGACACTGTGCCTGCCTGACGGATGTCATCTGGGGCTGTGTCTGCTGGGCAGATGACTGACACTGTGCCTGCCTGACGGATGTCATCTGGGGCTGTGTCTGCTGGGCAGATGACTGAGGCTGTGCCTGCCTGACGGATGTCATCTGGGGCTGTGTCTGCTGGGCAGATGACTGAGGCTGTGCCTGCCTGACGGATGTCATCTGGGGCTGTGTCTGCTGGGCAGATGACTGAGGCTGTGCCTGCATGGCAGAGGTCACCTGTGGCTGTGTCTGCTGGGTAGACGATGACTGAGGTTGTGAATCCTGGACAGATGATGACCCAGGCTTGGTCTGCAGCACAGCTGATGTCTGAGGATGGGTTGAAAAGGCATGCTGTCTGGCAATGTGGTTTAGTATATTTTCCCGAGTTAACACAATCACTGAACAATAGCAGCAGTGAAAGTGGGATTTTTTTCTACATTTTAAACCACATTTTACAATGGTAAAATCTGAAATAGAAAAAAAAACAAACATATTTTTTAAATTGCATACAATAAACCTTACTTGCGTCTCACTCTGGCCTTTGGACAGTTGAATGACAAGCACATTTTTTATTATTTGAGCAACAAAGACCCAAGATTTATGAAGCATGATGGTTCACGTTACGTAGAAAATAAAGTTTGCCTGAGCCTCAACATAAAAATAATAATGATTACAAATAAAAATGCAAAAGAAAATACACTTTGCAATATTGGCTAGTTTGACATCAAATTAAACTAAAGTGATGAAAGCAAAACCTTTAAACTCACCATGATGTTGTACTGCCCTCTGTAAGTGATTTTTTATGTGATAAAGCATTATTTGTGGCATACTAGTGTATGAGCAGAATGGGCACTTGTCACTGCAGTTTTTTAAATACTGCTCGCATTCGTCCTTGCATAGCACGGTTTTATGCATATTTGCAAGGGGAAATGGCTCTTAAAAGAGCCGTTGGGTTATGAAGTAAGGATAAAAGAAAATACAAATAAAAAGTTGTAAACAAATGTAAAAAATAATTAACAGCAAAATAAATAAATAAATCAAAACAAAAAGAAAGAAAGTACTGAAGTAAAAAATGTACTCCACAAGAATTGTAAGGACGAATATATCAATGACAGGGATCTGCAAACAGAAGGTAGCACAGATCAATAGGTTAGGAATCAAACAATTTATATTGCACATATTTAGCAGTAACATTATCAGAGTAACATATGTAAATTAGAGAACAATCCATTGAATGGATTTAATTCATAGAAGGAATCCCAAACAAATTTATATTTTGTTCATATCTTTGATATCAATAAACTTCATATGTGATGGACTGCATTTACCAAACTGAGGTAAAGCTGATTTTATATTCGCACATTTGTTCAGCTACAACTGATGACACAGTCCTTATATTGTTTGCCAAGCTGTTTTGAATATTCTGTATGAAATGACAAGTTAGTCTTCTTCTTTTTCTTTGGCCCGTATGATTGCGGGGTCGGCTGAAATGACAAGTTAGTATAACTTGAAAACAACATTAGCACTGTTTAATTGACCGTGAACAATGGTGTAGGCTACTTTGATAGCCGGTGGCTGTTAATAAGACTTCCCGATTTAGAATTTGTAAATAATATTTTTCTGAAATTCAGTTATATCATTAAAGAGGACGTCCGAATATGCAAACATAAAACCAACTTTACCTCAATACTATCTACCTGGAAAACGCCAACTAACACAGCAACCATTTGTTTTTTACAAGGCTTTAAAACTTAACATCACATGTATAAAGGATTTAAATTAAATAATTACACATAATACGTAGCTTGTAATGTGTACTAACATAAGACGTGTACTCACCATGTGATGAAAACCGGAAATGAAAGCATACGTTACGTCAACTGAATAGGCAGAGCGGCATGTTCAGCCCCGCCCATTATTTCTTATGCATTTCTTATGCATTCTCGATTGCATAATTTCTGGTAGTGGGGGACTGCGTTCGCGCTCGTCGTTACTGACGGAACGAATGCAGACCGTGTGAAAGGTCATCATTTTATCTGCCGTTAAGTAAGCGAACGCTTCTGCTCGGATCAGAGGTAACTTTGTTTCAAGAACTGCAATCTTTTGCAGACGTCTGTGGCGTTTTGGGCAGAGGGACGGTTCTAAACCAATCTGAACCAGAGGCAATTTCGCAGCCAGCCGTCGGTGGTTTCCCTTCTCAGGAATGTAAGGTGCTTGCAGCGGGAGGTTGTTTCGTTAGCGCTTCCGCTTTTGTTAGTGAAGTTCTTTGTGTGCTGATAGGCTGACGTAAGAAAACAGGACACAAAATATACAAGGCAAGAGTGCAAAGCACGGAGCTCTAGGCAAAGGCGGTCCGAACCGCAGCAAAGCAGGAGAAAATCAAGAAAAATCTAGAAAATTCTCGAAAAATGAAAAAATCTTGAAAAAAGAAAAAATCTCGAAAAATCAAGAAAATTCTCGAAAAAGAAAAAATCTTGAAAAATGAAAAAATCTTGAAAAATCTCGAAAAATGAAAAAATCTTGAAAAATCTCGAAAAATCTCGAAAAATGAAAAAATCTTGAAAAATCTTGAAAAATCTTGAAAAATCTTGAAAAATCTCGAAAAATGAAAAAATCTTGAAAAATCTTGAAAAATCTTGAAAAATCAAGAAAAATGAAAAAATCTCGAAAAATCAAGAAAAATGAAAAAATCTTGAAAAATCAAGAAAAATGAAAAAATCTTGAAAAATCTTGAAAAATCTCGAAAAATCGCGAAAAATGAAAAAATCTTGAAAAATCTCGATAAAAGAAAAAATCTTGAAAAATCTTGAAAAATCTCGAAAAATGAAAAAATCTTGAAAAATCTTGAAAAATCTCGAAAAATGAAAAAATCTTGAAAAATCTTGAAAAATCTCGAAAAATGAAAAAATCTTGAAAAATCTTGAAAAATCTCGAAAAATGAAAAAATCTTGAAAAATCTTGAAAAATCTCGAAAAATGAAAAAATCTTGAAAAATCAAGAAAAATCAAGAAAAATGAAAAAATCTCGAAAAATCAAGAAAAATGAAAAAATCTTGAAAAATCAAGAAAAATGAAAAAATCTCGAAAAATCTCGAAAAATGAAAAAATCTTGAAAAATCTTGAAAAATCTTGAAAAATCTCGAAAAATCTTGAAAAATCTCGAAAAATGAAAAAATCTTGAAAAATCAAGAAAAATGAAAAAATCTTGAAAAATCTTGAAAAATCTTGAAAAATCAAGAAAAATGAAAAAATCTCGAAAAATCAAGAAAAATGAAAAAATCTTGAAAAATCAAGAAAAATGAAAAAATCTCGAAAAATCTCCAAAAATGAAAAAATCTTGAAAAATCTTGAAAAATCTCGAAAAATCTCGAAAAATGAAAAAATCTTGAAAAATCTCGAAAAATGAAAAAATCTTGAAAAATCTCGATAAATGAAAAAATCTTGAAAAATCTCGATAAAAGAAAAAATCTTGAAAAATCTCGAAAAATCTTGAAAAATCTCGAAAAATCTTGAAAAATCTCGAAAAATGAAAAAATCTTGAAAAATCAAGAAAAATGAAAAAATCTTGAAAAATCTTGAAAAATCTTGAAAAATCAAGAAAAATGAAAAAATCTCGAAAAATCAAGAAAAATGAAAAAATCTTGAAAAATCAAGAAAAATGAAAAAATCTCGAAAAATCTCCAAAAATGAAAAAATCTTGAAAAATCTTGAAAAATCTCGAAAAATCTCGAAAAATGAAAAAATCTTGAAAAATCTCGAAAAATGAAAAAATCTTGAAAAATCTCGATAAATGAAAAAATCTTGAAAAATCTCGATAAAAGAAAAAATCTTGAAAAATCTCGAAAAATGAAAAAATCTTGAAAAATCTTGAAAAATCTTGAAAAATCTCGAAAAATCTCGATAAATGAAAAAATCTTGAAAAAACTAGAAAAATGAAAAAATCTAGAAAATTCTCGAAAATCTTGAAAAATCTCGAAAAATGAAAAAATGAAAAAATCTTGAAAAATCTTGAAAAATGAAAAAATCTTGAAAAATCTCGAAAAAATCTCGAAAAAAGAAAAAATCTTGAAAAATCAAGAAAAATGAAAAAATCTTGAAAAATCTTGAAAAATCTCGAAAAATGAAAAAATCTTGAAAAATCTCGAAAAATGAAAAAATCTTGAAAAATCTCGAAAAATGAAAAAATCTTGAAAAATCTCGATAAATGAAAAAATCTTGAAAAATCTCGATAAAAGAAAAAATCTTGAAAAATCTTGAAAAATCTCGAAAAATGAAAAAATCTTGAAAAATCTTGAAAAATCTCGAAAAATGAAAAAATCTTGAAAAATCTTGAAAAATCTCGATAAATGAAAATATCTTGAAAAATCTCGAAAAATGAAAAAATCTTGAAAAATCTCGATAAATCAAGAAAAATGAAAAAATCTCGAAAAATCAAGAAAAATGAAAAAATCTTGAAAAATCTCGAAAAATGAAAAAATCTTGAAAAATCTCGATAAATGAAAAAATCTTGAAAAATCTCGATAAATGAAAAAATCTTGAAAAATCTCGATAAAAGAAAAAATCTTGAAAAATCTCGATAAATGAAAAAATCTTGAAAAATCTCGATAAAAGAAAAAATCTTGAAAAATCTTGAAAAATCTCGAAAAATGAAAAAATCTTGAAAAATCTTGAAAAATCTTGAAAAATCTCGAAAAATGAAAAAATCTTGAAAAATCTTGAAAAATCTCGAAAAATGAAAAAATCTTGAAAAATCTTGAAAAATCTCGAAAAATGAAAAAATCTTGAAAAATCTTGAAAAATCTCGAAAAATGAAAAAATCTTGAAAAATCTTGAAAAATCTCGAAAAATGAAAAAATCTTGAAAAATCAAGAAAAATCAAGAAAAATGAAAAAATCTCGAAAAATCAAGAAAAATGAAAAAATCTTGAAAAATCTCGAAAAATGAAAAAATCTTGAAAAATCTCGAAAAATGAAAAAATCTTGAAAAATCTCGAAAAATGAAAAAATCTTGAAAAATCTCGAAAAATGAAAAAATCTCGAAAAATCTTGAAAAATGAAAAAATCTTGAAAAATCTCGAAAAATCTTGAAAAATGAAAAAATCTTGAAACATCTTGAAAAATCTTGAAAAATCTCGAAAAATCTTGAAAAATGAAAAAATCTTGAAAAATCTCGAAAAATCTTGAAAAATGAAAAAATCTTGAAACATCTTGAAAAATCTCGAAAAATCTTGAAAAATGAAAAATCTTGAAAAATCTCGAAAAATCTTGAAAAATGAAAAAATCTTGAAACATCTTGAAAAATCTTGAAAAATCTTGAAAAATGAAAAATCTTGAAAAATCTCGAAAAATCTTGAAAAATGAAAAAATCTTGAAAAATCTCGAAAAAATGAATGAAATCTTGAAAAATGAAAAAAATCTTGAAAAATCTCGAAAAATCTTGAAAAATGAAAAAATCTTGAAAAATCTCGAAAAATCTTGAAAAATGAAAAAATCTTGAAAAATCTTGAAAAATGAAAAAATCTTGAAAAATGAAAAAATCTTGAAAAATGAAAAAAATCTTGAAAAATCTCGAAAAATCTTGAAAAATGAAAAAATCTTGAAACATCTTGAAAAATCTTGAAAAATCTCGAAAAATCTTGAAAAATGAAAAATCTTGAAAAATCTCGAAAAATCTTGAAAAATGAAAAAATCTTGAAACATCTTGAAAAATCTTGAAAAATCTTGAAAAATGAAAAATCTTGAAAAATCTCGAAAAATCTTGAAAAATGAAAAAATCTTGAAAAATCTCGAAAAAATGAATGAAATCTTGAAAAATGAAAAAAATCTTGAAAAATCTCGAAAAATCTTGAAAAATGAAAAAATCTTGAAAAATCTCGAAAAATCTTGAAAAATGAAAAAATCTTGAAAAATCTTGAAAAATGAAAAAATCTTGAAAAATGAAAAAATCTTGAAAAATGAAAAAAATCTTGAAAAATCTTGAAAAATGAAAAAATCTTGAAAAATGAAAAAATCTTGAAAAATCTTGAAAAATGAAAAAATCTTGAAAAATGAAAAAATCTTGAAAAATCTCGAAAAATCTTGAAAAATGAAAAAATCTTGAAAAATCTTGAAAAATGAAAAAATCTTGAAAAATGAAAAAAATCTTGAAAAATCTCGATAAAAGAAAAAATCTTGAAAAATCTTGAAAAATCTCGAAAAATGAAAAAATCTTGAAAAATCTTGAAAAATCTTGAAAAATCTCGAAAAATCTCGATAAATGAAAAAATCTTGAAAAATCTCGAAAAATGAAAAAATCTTGAAAAATCTTGAAAAATCTCGATAAATGAAAAAATCTCGAAAAATCTCGAAAAATGAAAAAATCTTGAAAAATCTCGATAAATGAAAAAATCTTGAAAAATCTCGATAAATGAAAAAATCTTGAAAAATCTCGATAAAAGAAAAAATCTTGAAAAATCTTGAAAAATCTCGAAAAATGAAAAAATCTTGAAAAATCTTGAAAAATCTCGATAAATGAAAAAATCTTGAAAAATCTCGAAAAATGAAAAAATCTTGAAAAATCTTGAAAAATCTCGAAAAATGAAAAAATCTCGAAAAATGAAAAAATCTCGAAAAATGAAAAAATCTTGAAAAATCTTGAAAAATCTCGAAAAATGAAAAAATCTTGAAAAATCTCGATAAATGAAAAAATCTTGAAAAATCTCGAAAAATGAAAAAATCTTGAAAAATCTCGATAAATGAAAAAATCTTGAAAAATCTCGATAAATGAAAAAATCTTGAAAAATCTCGATAAAAGAAAAAATCTTGAAAAATCTTGAAAAATCTCGAAAAATGAAAAAATCTTGAAAAATCTTGAAAAATCTTGAAAAATCTCGAAAAATGAAAAAATCTTGAAAAATCTTGAAAAATCTCGAAAAATGAAAAAATCTTGAAAAATCTCGAAAAATGAAAAAATCTTGAAAAATCTCGATAAATGAAAAAATCTTGAAAAATCTCGAAAAATCTCGAAAAAAGAAAAAATCTTGAAAAATCTCGATAAATGAAAAAATCTTGAAAAATCTCGAAAAATGAAAAAATCTTGAAAAATCTCGAAAAATGAAAAAATCTTGAAAAATCTCGATAAAAGAAAAAATCTTGAAAAATCTTGAAAAATCTCGAAAAATGAAAAAATCTTGAAAAATCTTGAAAAATCTTGAAAAATCTCGAAAAATCTCGATAAATGAAAAAATCTTGAAAAATCTCGAAAAATGAAAAAATCTTGAAAAATCTTGAAAAATCTCGATAAATGAAAAAATCTCGAAAAATCTCGAAAAATGAAAAAATCTTGAAAAATCTCGATAAATGAAAAAATCTTGAAAAATCTCGATAAATGAAAAAATCTTGAAAAATCTCGATAAAAGAAAAAATCTTGAAAAATCTTGAAAAATCTCGAAAAATGAAAAAATCTTGAAAAATCTTGAAAAATCTCGATAAATGAAAAAATCTTGAAAAATCTCGAAAAATGAAAAAATCTTGAAAAATCTTGAAAAATCTCGAAAAATGAAAAAATCTCGAAAAATGAAAAAATCTTGAAAAATCTTGAAAAATCTCGAAAAATGAAAAAATCTTGAAAAATCTCGATAAATGAAAAAATCTTGAAAAATCTCGAAAAATGAAAAAATCTTGAAAAATCTCGATAAATGAAAAAATCTTGAAAAATCTCGATAAAAGAAAAAATCTTGAAAAATCTTGAAAAATCTCGAAAAATGAAAAAATCTTGAAAAATCTTGAAAAATCTTGAAAAATCTCGAAAAATGAAAAAATCTTGAAAAATCTTGAAAAATCTCGAAAAATGAAAAAATCTTGAAAAATCTCGAAAAATGAAAAAATCTTGAAAAATCTCGATAAATGAAAAAATCTTGAAAAATCTCGAAAAATCTCGAAAAAAGAAAAAATCTTGAAAAATCTCGATAAATGAAAAAATCTTGAAAAATCTCGAAAAATGAAAAAATCTTGAAAAATCTCGAAAAATGAAAAAATCTTGAAAAATCTCGATAAAAGAAAAAATCTTGAAAAATCTTGAAAAATCTCGAAAAATGAAAAAATCTTGAAAAATCTTGAAAAATCTTGAAAAATCTCGAAAAATCTCGATAAATGAAAAAATCTTGAAAAATCTCGAAAAATGAAAAAATCTTGAAAAATCTTGAAAAATCTCGATAAATGAAAAAATCTCGAAAAATCTCGAAAAATGAAAAAATCTTGAAAAATCTCGATAAATGAAAAAATCTTGAAAAATCTCGATAAATGAAAAAATCTTGAAAAATCTCGATAAAAGAAAAAATCTTGAAAAATCTTGAAAAATCTCGAAAAATGAAAAAATCTTGAAAAATCTTGAAAAATCTCGATAAATGAAAAAATCTTGAAAAATCTCGAAAAATGAAAAAATCTTGAAAAATCTTGAAAAATCTCGAAAAATGAAAAAATCTCGAAAAATGAAAAAATCTTGAAAAATCTTGAAAAATCTCGAAAAATGAAAAAATCTTGAAAAATCTCGATAAATGAAAAAATCTTGAAAAATCTCGATAAATGAAAAAATCTTGAAAAATCTCGATAAAAGAAAAAATCTTGAAAAATCTTGAAAAATCTCGAAAAATGAAAAAATCTCGAAAAATGAAAAAATCTTGAAAAATCTTGAAAAATCTCGAAAAATGAAAAAATCTTGAAAAATCTCGATAAATGAAAAAATCTTGAAAAATCTCGATAAATGAAAAAATCTTGAAAAATCTCGATAAAAGAAAAAATCTTGAAAAATCTTGAAAAATCTCGAAAAATGAAAAAATCTTGAAAAATCTTGAAAAATCTTGAAAAATCTCGAAAAATGAAAAAATCTCGAAAAATGAAAAAATCTTGAAAAATCTTGAAAAATCTCGATAAATGAAAAAATCTCGAAAAATCTCGAAAAATGAAAAAATCTTGAAAAATCTCGATAAATGAAAAAATCTTGAAAAATCTCGATAAATGAAAAAATCTTGAAAAATCTTGAAAAATCTTGAAAAATCTCGAAAAATGAAAAAATCTTGAAAAATCTCGATAAATGAAAAAATCTTGAAAAATCTCGATAAAAGAAAAAATCTTGAAAAATCTTGAAAAATCTCGAAAAATGAAAAAATCTTGAAAAATCTTGAAAAATCTCGAAAAATGAAAAAATCTTGAAAAATCTCAAAAAATGAAAAAATCTTGAAAAATCAAGAAAAATGAAAAAATCTTGAAAAATCGCGAAAAATGAAAAAATCTCGAAAAATCTTGAAAAATCTCGAAAAATGAAAAAATCTTGAAAAATCCAGAAAAATCTAGAAAATTGAAAAAATCTTGAAAAATCTAGAAAAATGAAAAAATCTTGAAAAATCTCGAAAATGAAAAAATCTTGAAAAATCAAGAAAAATCTAGAAAATTCTCGAAAATCAAGAAAAATCTTGAAAAATCTCGAAAAATGAAAAAATCTTGAAAAAAAAGTGATGATATTACAGACCACTACCTCTTACTATATAAGCTGTGTTTACCTGAAATCAGCAAACCCGCTCCAATACTCCGCCCTAGTAGAACTATTGTTCCGTCAACTAAAGATGAATTTATAAATAACTTACCTGATCTCTCTCTATTTCGTAATGCACCCGCAAACTCAAATGATCTTGATGTAGTAACCAGCAGTATGGATGCCATCTTTACTAGCACACTAAATACTGTGGCACCTATCAAATTAAAAAAAGGCTAGAGAGACTAAAACTATACCATGGTATAATAGTCATACTCGTGCGCTCAAAACAGCAACCCGCACCCTGGAACGTAAATGGAAAAAAACTAATTTAGAGGTCTTTAGAATTGCGTACAAAAACAGTATGTCCAGCTATAGGAGGGCTCTAAAATCTGCCAGGACCGAGCACCTGCGCAAACTGATAGAAAATAATCATAACAATCCTAGATTTTTATTTAACACCATCTCTAAATTAGCAAATAATCGGTCATCCTTGGAACAAACTACTCCACCGCAAATTAGTAGTGATGACTTCATGAATTTTTTTCAGTAACAAAATAGAAGGCTTTAGACAGAAAATAGGAGATGCCAAACTTTCTGCACCGGCTTATACTCCAAATCCTGTAAATATTTCATTGAATCATAATAATAACCTACACTGCTTCAAAATCATAGAACATGAAGAGTTAGTAAAAATTATAAATAGCTCTAAACCAGCTAGGTGTATGCTGGACTCAATTCCAACAAAATTACTGAAAGAGCTGCTACCTGCTATAGGAGAACCTCTTCTTAACATTATTAACTCTTCTTTATCTATAGGCCATGTTCCAAACTCTTACAAGCTAGCTGTTATTAAGCCTATTATTAAGAAACCGCAACTAGACACCAACAACTTAGCTAACTATAGGCCTATTTCAAATCTTCCATTTATGTCTAAAATACTAGAAAAAGTTGTTTCCACTCAATTATGCTCTTTTCTGCAGACGAACAATATTTTATATAAGTGTTTCAGTCAGGTTTCAGGGCTCACCACAGTACAGAAACCGCCTTGGTGAAAATAACCAATGATTTACTCTTAGCTGCTGACCGAGGGTGCATCTCGCTATTAGTTTTACTCGATCTTAGTGCGGCATTTGATACCATTGACCACAATATCCTAATAAATCGCTTAAAGTCTACAGGTGTCCAGGGACAGGCTCTACAATGGTTTAAGTCATACTTAACTGACCGTTACCAGTTTGTGAATATTAATGGACAGCCTTCACAAATCTGCCCAGTAAAGTATGGGGTGCCTCAAGGATCAGTTTTAGGCCCTTTACTGTTTACAATTTAGATGCTACCTCTGGGAGACATTATTAGAAGGCATGGGATCAGCTTTCACTGCTATGCAGAGGATACTCAATTATATATTTCAACTAAACCTGACGAGACGTCTGAACTTTCTAAACTGAGTGTATCAAAGACATCAAAGACTGGATGACCAACAATTTTCTTCTCTTAAACTCCGACAAAACAGAATTATTACTTATTGGGCCTAAATCTTGCACACAGCAGATCTCGCAACTCAATTTACAATTAGAGGGATACAAAGTTAGCTTTAGCTCTACTATAAAAGATTTGGGTGTCATATTAGACAGCAATCTAACTTTTAAAAACCATATATCCCATGTCACAAAAACTGCCTTCTTTCATCTGAGAAATATCGCTAAATTACGAAATATGCTATCCATCTCAGATGCAGAAAAGCTAGTCCATGCTTTTATGACTTCAAGGCTGGATTACTGTAATGCTCTATTTGCTGGCTGCCCAGCATCCTCTATTAACAAACTTCAATTAGTACAAAATGCAGCAGCCAGAGTTCTGACCAGGTCTAGAAAATATGATCATATAACCCCAATTTTATCCTCCTTACACTGGCTGCCTGTTAAGTTTCGTATTGAATTTAAAATATTACTTCTAACCTATAAAGCTCTAAATAATCTAGCTCCTGTTTATCTAACCAACCTTCTGTCTCGCTACGAACCAACTCGCTCTTTAAGATCTCAAAACTCAGGGCTTCTGGTAGTACCTAGAATAGCAAAATCAAGTAAAGGAGGTCGAGCCTTCTCTTTCATGGCTCCTACACTCTGGAATAGCCTTTCTGATAATGTCCGAGGCTCAGACACACTCTCCCAGTTCAAAACTAGATTAAAGACCTATCTGTTTAGTAAAGCATACACTCAATGCATCACCTAGCGGGTTCCACACAGGCTTCTGCATCTTGCTTATATACACTATGAACAGCAGCTACGCTAATTATTCTCTTTATTCTCTATTTTCACCTGGGGATACTCATCCCGAGGTCCTCAGATTAGGCGGAGTCACTGATTGGATCCAAGACCAGCGACGTGATGATCCCAAGGATTCCATATCCGGGACCAGGCCATATCCTGAGCTGCTGCTGCGCTGATGGTCGTGGGGAGTGGAGAACATGTGTCTGATTCCAGCGACGCTCCAGGGACAGACGAGTCTTCATTGAGGTCATCTTCCAGCATAAACCACGGCGAATGAAGTTCTGCACAAGACTTTTGGCCAGCGGAGAAATTAAAATGGTCGTGCCCAACTGAGTCTGGTTCTCTCAAGGTTTTTTTTCTTCACTCCCATCAGGTGAAGTTTTTTTTCCCTCTCCGCTGTCGCCACTGCCTCGCATGGTTCAGGATTGGTAGAGCTACGCATCGATGAATTTGCTCTTCAGTGTTTGAACTCTCAGTAATGATTAAATCACACTGAACGGAGCTAAACTGAACTGAACTGAACTTAAACACTAAAACCTGAACCACACTGTTCCAGTTACTATGACCATTTATGTGAAGCTGCTTTGACACAATCTACATTGTAAAAGCGCTATACAAATAAAGCTGAATTGAATTGAATTCTAGCTGAAATAAAACAAATAAGCCTTTCTCCAGAAGAAAAAATATTATAGGTAATACTGTAAAAAAACCTATTAAACAACATTTGGGAAATATTTATATATAACAATAAATTCACAGAAGAGCGAATAATTTTGACTTCAACTGATAATCGTTTTGAATAATCGTGATTACAATTATGACCAAAATAATCGTGATTATGATTTTTTTCCATAATAGAGCAGCCATAACTGTAATATAACCGGGCTAGAATCGTTTGTTTTCTCACTACAATCGATCCGCTCCAGAGTTTGTGTCAATCAAGCTGAGACCACCTCGTTTAAGCGATCTCTGAGCGATTGTTTTGGCGTGGATCCGAGCGTGATTGGTGGTTTCACATATGCCAAACGAACCACGCTAACTGGGCAAACAAGACAGGTTCTGAAACAAAAGTGTAGGTGTGAAAGCACGCTAAGACTCTGATTTTAATTTATAAAGCAGTCCATAGGCTAGCTCCTGATTGCATCAGTGATCTTGTGACACTTTCCACTCCTGCTCGCAGTCTACTTTGGGTCTTACCCTGTTCCAGCCACGCTTCAGACTTAGCATCATGGGTGGGCAGGCTTTTTTCATATTGTTTCGTATCTCAGCAAAATGATGGAATGCATTACCCATTAACATTAGGAATATTGTGTCTCTGGACTGTTTTAAGAAGCTTCCTACGACTATCCTCTTTAGTCGTGTTTTAATGTGTGATCTGATGTTATCGTACTTATTGTTATATTTACCTATTTATTGCTTTTACTGTTTTATTGTTTTTGCCTTGTACACGCTTTGAGTTTGAGAAAAGTGCATAACAAATAAAATGTATTATTAAATATAGTTTAGTCTAATCTTTCTTTACATTTTTGTTACTTTCAAACACACAATTTAAATACTAATAACAGTATTTACTAGTAACAGCAATACAGATTAAATGGTAATATTAGAATTTAACAATCATCTTTTAGATGACAAAAGGGATAAGGCTCACCATAGCACAAAGATAAAAAAAAAATCTCTGGCTGACTGATGGACACTGTACTTTGAGTCAACTTAACTTACAGTCACAGCTTTGCAACTGACATACCTTGATAAAACAAGGTGTGAGATAATTAAATCTGAATTCAGGGTAAATACGAATGACATTAAAGCTTAGTTTCTGGATTACCTCTTTATTATAACACTGCCTGTTAGAGTCCACCCAGTTGGTCCAATGGTGGTATAATATCTGGCGGGTGAAGGTTTCTGGCATTTCTGTCTTTTCAGTGCACAAAGTAATTTGACTTGATGACAATTATTATTATACTTTATTTATTATGAACAAGGTTTTGAGTTGAAATGTGAAGCCATTTAAGTATCTGAGGTATTGTAAATTGTATCTGAAATCATACATTAACCCAACAATTATTTTTACTTTTTTTTTTCTCCAGTGACCACCCGAGAACAAGTAACCCATAGGTACAAACTTGTACTTAAAACATATAAAAAGAATCTAAGCATTCGGGATTGCTTAAAAAGGCACAAGGGGGATAAATCTACCTTATCCCTGACAAGTATAATTGCAGAGGTATGTATGACCACAGATGTTGTGATAATTTTAGTGTTGTTGCTAAGTAGTTAAACAAAAATTCTTAGAAAATTACAGCCTGATCTAAATCTTTAGGTGATGCATTTATATGTTTTGTTTAGATTATTGAGTGATTCATCAGTGCAATCATTCTTGGTATGTATACTGCTGCTGCTAAATTATAGTTTTATATTATCTGGTTTTAGCTTTTTTTTGTTCACCCTATCTATATCAGAGCGTAAGCTAATCAGAAACAATATTCTTTATTGCAATACAGTTCAAAAGCAGCATAAAATACAGCCTTTAGATAAATATTATTGGAAATAGAAATACTCGACATTCACCTTCTTGAAGAGTTTAGATCCAACCCAACAAACCAAACTACTTTTAATCTGAAAGGGCTCTTGACAACTACTGACAGTAATTATCAATTCAATGAGGGTTGTAAATCTGATAGCCTGATATTAATTGGTTTCTATTGCTATACCTTTTTGAAATTCTACAAATTAAATTTCTGCACTTTTGGTTACAGGTGGCAATTGCTTCGGAGGGAGAACTGAATTAAGTTCCACCATATGTAAATGGAACAACACTCCAGTGCTATTCCAAAGAATTACAACAGTTCCTTGTCTCCTGCCCCAGTCTTGAGACAAAGATCATCACAATGAAGAAGGGACACAAGCTGTTGCCTATAAAAAACAAGTTCAGGCGTTGATCTTTCTTTCTTTCTTTTTTCTTTCTTTCTTCTTTCTTATTTCTTTCTTTTTTTTACTTTCTTTTTTTCTTTCTTTCTTTCTTTCAATTGAGTAAATAATTAAGCAGCTTTTTTCCATCTGTTCAAGTGTATATAATAATTGTGTGATAAAAGTTTGTAAGAAAGTTTGTTTATGAGTTTGTTAATAAATGTTAATAATAAATAATTGTTATTGAAGTTGATGAAATTTATGTTTTTGCTTGTGCTCATTATGGTATGCACTTTTACAAGTACTTTGAACTTAAAACAGCTAATGCTGTTACAGCATATTTAATTACTGTGTAACTAAAGGGAACAAGGCTTCACTTTATTTTACAACCGGCAAATGCTGTATTTACCCTGTAACTACAGGGAACAAGGAGGGAACAAGCTGGACTTTAATGCACAAGTGTATATTTGAACAGTAAGAACAGAAAACTACAGCTGATTGATTAAATGCCAAATTGCACACTACATTTTTCAATAAAACATCAGCTATTCATTGAAATGTAACAGTTGGTCCCCCCGTTCTGCAGACAGCAGTAAAAATGCAAGCCTGTTTTAATCGGCATTAAACCCTGACAGTATATCATGCAAAAGTATTTGTTGATAATGTTGTTGAGAAATTGCTGGCGGTGGTGAGATCGACTAAGCTTTCATAAGGTAAGTGGTGTATGAAAATATATATTTGTATTGAATTGCAGATTTAAAATACATACAATATTCAATACGGGTTGTGAAACTTGTTTAGTAAACAACCCTTATAAAAACCCAAGCACTGAATAAGGGTACTATTAATAATGTACTTAAGCAGGTGTCTGCAGGTTGCACTAGGTTGTGATCACCCTTGATTCATTCTTTATATAATACTTAAAGAAAAGTACTCCGTGAATTCAATATACTTATGGGGTACTTTGCGTGTTGCACATCTGCTTGTTACCCCCTTATTACGTAAACATTACCCGTTTGTTCCTTTGCACTTTATAGAAAAGTAAACTGTAAAATTGATATACTTACACGGTACTTTGCGTGTTGCATGTCTGGTTCTTACCCCCAAATTACCCAAGCATTGCATATCTGGTTGTTACCCCCTTATTACCCACACATTACCCATTTGTTCCTTTGCACTTTATAGAAAAGTACACTGTAAAATCAATATACTTACACGGTAATTTGCGTGTAGCATGTCTAGTTGTTACCCCCTTTATTACCCAAGCATTACAGTTTGTTCCATTATACCAACACGTACGTTCATTTTACTAATACCATACGTACACAAAAGTACACCGTTATTTCACTGTACTTACGTGGTACTTTGCGGGTTGTAAAAGTAAGTGTTACAAAAAAAACATATGAAGAGTTTAGTTTTAAAACGAGATATATCCATTTTTAAAAATGTTAGTTATTTGACATTATTATTTAAGACAGTGGTCACCAAACTTGTTCCTGGAGGGCCGGTGTCCTGCAGATTTTAGCTCCAACCCTAATCAAACACACCTGAACAAGCTAATCAAAGTGTTGCTAGGTATACTTGAAACATCCAGGCAGGTGTGTTGAGGCAAGTTGGAGCTAAACCCTGCAGGGACACCGACCTTCCAGGACCGAGATTGGTGAGCCCTGCTTTAAGACATCAACAGTCAAGTTCATTCACAATTTTTGTACATAAAACTATTGCTTTAGCTCAGTGAACACAATATTTTCAAATCCAGGATATTTTTTATTTAGTTTTATGTCCATAAATAGTTCATACATAAGTCAAAAACCATGCCAAAATGCAACAAATTTATCTTAACATTGTCAAACATCTTAAATTATTAATGAAAAAAAAAAAAAAAAATATATATATATATATATATATATATATATATATATATATATATATATATATATATATATATATATATATTTATTTATATACACACACATCATAAATATATGGAATAATCTAAACAAAGATTGATTAATAATAATAAGATTCTGAGTTAGTTTTGGTCGGAATGTGCATAACATACCTTTTTTTTTTTTTTTTTTTTTTTTTTTTTTTTTTTGCAAAACGCTATATATCCACCTTATGCTTTATTCTAAGAAAAGCTAGAGAATCAATGTTTTTTTTTTTGATAAGTAAGATTAAGTTATGTAAGTTAAGTTACATAATCGACTTGTAGCTTGTTACAGAGAGTGGAGGGCGGCTCCATGTGTGTTTGACCATAGCTTAAACTGCGGTCACACTAGAGTTTGTGTGTGCGAAATTCTGTTGTGCGGCGCTGCGAAAAGGGGCGGGACTAAACTAGATGATTAGACATTTAAAAAGCGAGCGATTGCTTAATTTTTTTAATTTCTGTCTAGAGAGGTCATGTTTTGATCCTCGATCAGTCTCACGCAGTAAAGTGATGCGATTTCGCAGGTCAAAGTTCACAAAGCTGATGCATTCGCATGCGTATGAATGGAAATCTATGGGAGGAAAAGCCCAATGTGACCGCAGCTCAAGGCTTCATATTACATCAAGAATATATTGAATAAATGCACATCAGGTGTACTCAGGTGCTTATAATCCACTGATAACACTGAGAAGTAACTTCCCTGATGAGCACGGTATAGGATGACTGGCAAGTTACCACAGCACATCATGGATCCTAATTTCCTAGCCTGGCTTAGGGCCTACCTTCTTTTGGGTGAATACCCCCAAAAATGCTGATAAACACCAGCGATATTGCATAATTAGGAGAGTATCAAACTTTACTATGGCTGGAAATTGGCATTACTCAAAGATAAATATAACAACTGTCTGCAGTGAGTGCTGCAAGTAAAATGATTGCACAATATTTAGCTGAGATACAACTCTTACAATTTAAAAAAGATTTCAAATATGAGGTGTAATTACAA